>NW_024349801.1:2002797-2238003 GCF_902729225.1 Pteropus medius
CAAGTTAATAAACAGGTCTGAGCATTAGTGTCTCTGGGAGAGAGCTGTGGGGTAGGGATGGAGGGGTGGTTGACAGTCGATTTCTTTGTTGCTGCAGGAGAAGAGTGTAGGTCTGAAGGGGGAGAAAAAGAGGAAAGGACAAAAGTAGAAAGAAGAAGAAAAGGAAAAGGAGAGGAGAAACTGCAGATGGAACATGGCGTAGGGGGAGGGGGAGGCTGGGCCAGGGGCTGGGAGGGGCACTGCTTTTTAGGCACACCCAGCGCCCCGAAAACACAGTCAATCTGGAGCCAGGGACATGCTGAGGGGAACATTTTTGCTCTGCCTGTCCCTCTCTTATTGACAAGCATAGTCAAAACAAAGTTATTTTCTATTATCTGCAAGCACAAGGCCAGACAAGGTTGTGGGGACCTACCCATTCTCACCAAGTTTCCTAAGAGGGCTGGACACTCCCAGGCAGAGCGCACTTGGCCTTAGCCCTGCTGTCTTGGGGTGCCCTGGTGCCTTCACTGCAAAACATCTTACCAGATCCCTAAGGAGAGCTGGCCTGACATGTGTATGTGGATACCCACACCTGGAAGGTGCTTCCCAGTGTGTACCACTACTCACCCATCACCTTCTCCTCCCACCCTACTCCCACAGCCAGCCCAGTCTCCACCACCTGCTCAAGAGTGTGGGCCTCCAGTGCTCTGCTGAGATTCAGGGGCCAGGGTATCTCTCCACATGATTCCCCTCTATCTGAACTCAGAATGAGTATGTGTGCACATGTGAGTGTACACAAAAGCACAGAAGAGTATGTACATGTGCGCACGCATGCACATGTGTAAGCATGTTACACGCACACACGCACATGTGTGCAGGCATGAGAGCATGCACTCTAACATATACATACACATGTGGCAGTGTGTATGTACATGCATGTACACATATAAGTGATCATGTGCATTTGTGTGTATGTGTGTGTATGTATCTGTGAGCGTGTGAGTGCATATATGTGAGAATGTGCATTCACACGTACATTTTCACACATGTGTGCACATGCATGTTTGTGATTATAGGTGCACATATGTCTATATGTGCACATATATGCATATGTACATATATGAGTGTGCACATGGAGTTCTGGCTGCCCATTAATCTCTGCTCAGCTCTGCAGTGTAGGGATGGACACCCAAATAGAGATGGGGTACATACAGCAGAGCACGTGACGGGAGTCAGGAGCCTGAATTTGGCCCCAGCTCAGTTAGCCATTAGAACCTGGGTGAGACATCTCCTATCTGTGAGCCTCGACCTCTTCGATGAAAGTAAAACGTCCGTCTGTCCACACGGAGCACCTGTGCACAGTGGGAACTCCGCAAAGCATGTTGAATGAAAAGCTGTGAAGCTCTGCTTTCTTCTGTGCTCTCTGGTCCGGTCTCAGCTTGGGGACAAGTTGGCATTCAGTGAATGGATCTGCTTCCCTGTCTACCTCCTGGTCTCCTCTCTATCCCGCAGCTCCTTGCTATAAGAGCTCTCAGTGCTCCCCCTGCCACCTAACTCTCTCATCTAGCAATGGCAGCTAGAGTGATGCACACATTTGACCATGCTACCTTGGTTTAAAGCTTGCTGTGGCTCTTCGCTGCCATTAGATCAAGTCCACCCTCCTTATTTCTGGCATATGAGGCTCTAACTCCAAACCTTTAACAAACTCACATATGCACCTCAGACGCCACCCTCTCAGGGTCTCATCCTAGCTCGCTCATGCTCTTTCAGCTCCTCTCCCTTGATGATTTTACAATCAAGTTCTGGCCTCCTTTCTCCCAGGAGGTCTTCCATGCCTGCACCAGGCTGGCTAGGGACTCCATGTTCCTACCCTGAAGGGTCTCTGGGTGGACATTACTTATTTTTTCCTCTATTTCTCCCATCTCACCCTAGTCTGAGAGCTTTTTGAGGGCAAAGTGTTTTGTCTGTAGCTTCAGAGCCTCACACACAATTGATATTCGATAATTTTTTTTTGTTAAATGATGAATAAATACATGACATAATTGAAATACATTGTCACACTTCCCTGGGCCCATTTCCTCATATAGAAAATGAAGGGGTTGGATCTCTTGTACCAAGGATTCTCAATCTCACTATTTTCAACGTCCACTCTAGCCTGAGAAATTATCAATACAGGGAGAGCAGTTCCTTCCGCTTTAGCAATAATTCAATAAATCCACATTTATCGAAGCTACAACGTTCCAGACACTGTGAAGAGTTTTTACAGAACACAGTGCAGAGTACTTGACCTCCGGAGTACTCACCGTCCAGAAGAGGATGGGCAATGTGATAAGGTTCAAGGTGGGGACTGCTCTACCTCAAAGGGATTAGGGAAAAAGTAACTGATAACATAGCATCTGAATGGGGTCCAGAGGAAGGAGAGGGGCTTTGATGGGACTGGAATGTCCTCACAAAGGGCATTACAAATGGAAGGCAACAGGTTGCAAAAGTAGAGAGTGCACTTTTGCTTCTGGCCATGATAAAAACAGCGAGAATAAAACTTACCCTCCTGCTACAAACAACTATTGAACTGGATAAAATATGTGCTACAAATGTTTCCAGGCATTGCACAACAGACACCTTGACATTCATCCCAGCTTTCTGTCTGGAAGTACTTCCCAAACCAGCATAGGGAAGCAGAGCTCCAACATAGGGCAGTGGTCTCAACTAGAAGAGAAAACAGGTAAAAGTCGGGGTTCCGAGGTGCCCACAATTTTCAGAGCACAGAGAGGAGGAAACTGTACCAAGAGGGAGGCCCAGAAATCTGCACAGGCATTCCCTGAGCTTTTGAATTATAATCTGCACATGCAAGGCTGGATTCCACAAGACCTGGTAGAGAATCACTATGAGTTGGCTGGAGAGTCTGGAGTTGATAAAATGGCAGGAGACACTGTGTAGTCCAAACAGCTAGAGCAGAAAAAACTGCACTGAACATCCCAGAACTCAGGAGTAGGACTGTTCTAGCCCCGACATAAAAATTGTTTGAGATCCTGCGCTAACAGAATCCCAAACCAAGCTCTGACAGAGCAAGCCAAGCTTCCAGTAAACTCTCTACCAGAACAAAATTTAACCCTCTTTAAAGAACACAACATAATCCAGACCCTCAACAATACAGAGTTCACAATGTCCAGCATACAATAAAAAAAAAAATACTAGATATGCAGAGAAGCAGGAAATTTAACCAGAAAAGCAAAAAGAAACACTAGTCGATAGAGTAGATCCACAGAGAATACAGATGTTGGAATTACAAAATAAAGATTTAAAGCAAGAGAAAAACATGGATGAAGAGATGGAGACTCTCAACAGAATGGAAAATGTAGGGGAGAAAATCGAATGGAAAATGTAGAACTGAAAATTTCAGGATCTGAAATGAAAAAGTCACTGGAAGAGTCTAAGACCAGCTTAGACTGCAGAAGAAATAATTTATGAACTTGAAGCTGAGTCCATGAAAACAACCCAAAGTTAAGCACAGAGAAAAGAGGAATCTTTTAAAAAATAACAAAGACCCTCAGTGACCTGTGGGACAATACCAAGCAATCTATGTGTATATAATTTAAGTGCCATAAGAAGAAGAAAGAGTAGGGCAGAAAAAAATATTTGAAGAAATAATAACTGATAATTTCCCAAATTCGATGAAAAATATCAACCCATAAATCAATAAAACTCAAGCAGCATAAACATTAAAAAAAAAAAAACCACACCTAGAAACATGCTAAAACCAAAGATAAAAAGATCACTTAAAAGACGCCAGAGAAAAACAGACACATCACATACAAGGGAACAAAGACGAGAACAAAAACTTTGCAGGCCAAAATACAATGATAGAATGATATCTTTAAAAACAAAACTGTGAACCTAAAATTCTATATACTGCAAAAAAATAGTCCTTCAAAAATGGTGAAATAAAGGTATTTTCCATACATCGGGAAGGCAAAACAATCATAAAAGAGCATGTACTTAATAGGAGCTTCAAAATAAGTGAAGCAAAAACTAACAGATCTAAAGATAAATCCACAATTATAGTTGGAGATTTTTAACACTCCTCTCTCAGTAATTAATTGAATATGTGTACAGAAAATGAGAGCGAGAATGTAAAGACTTAAACAACACTATCGAACAACATGACCTGGTTAACATTTATAGGGTGTTCCACCCAACAAAAGCAGAATACACACATATTTTTTCAAACACATATGGAATATTTACCATTAAACATCTCAATAAATAGGGAAGGATTGAGAATCATACAAAATGTATTCTCTAATGATAGTACGGTTAGAAATCAATTATAGTAAGATATTTGTAAAATTATCTTAAATATTTGGAAATTAAACAAAAAAACTAAATAACCCCATGAGTAAAACAAGTCACAGAGGAAGTTAGAAAATATTTTAAATTAAATAATAATAATAAAAAATTTGTGTGCTATAGGCAAAGTAGTGCTTAAAGTAAAAATTATAGCTTTGCATGCTTGTTAGAAAAGACAAAAGTTTTTTTTATAAGTGATCTAAGCTTCTACCATGAAAATTTAGAAAAAGATGGGCAAATTAAACTCAAAGTAGAAGTATGTAATAAAGATCGGAAATCAATGAAACAACTATTAAATAAACAATAGAGAAAACTTTTAAAAAAACCAAGTTAGTTCTTTGAAAAGATTAATAAAATTGATTAACTCTTCGCTAGATTACTCAAGGAGAGGGAGGGAGAGAAAGTGAGAGAACACAAATTTCTAGTGGAAGATGCGACATCATCACAGATCCTATAGACAAAAAAGGGAAGTAAGAGACTATTACAAACAACTTTAATGCCAATAAATTAGACAACTATTGGAAATAGACAAAGCCCTTGAAAGACGCAAATTACTAAAACTGACACAAGAAGAAATAGAAACTGAAAAGATATATATCTGATAAAAATAAATAAATTTTATGATTAACCCACACATACATAGAAGAAGGTGGAGGCCATTCGATTCCAGGGAGGGTGAGTCATGAGATTTGCTGAAAAATAAAGCATGAAAAGGTTAATACACATATGATGACTATGACAGAAATCATAATGCCACCGACCTTTTCTGCCATGTCTGCCATAGACACTATGCCGGGCAATTTATCCAACTATTTCTCACCCTCAGTTTACAGGTGAGAAGATAAGAGGCTCGGAGGGTTCCATTTCTCGCCAAAGTCACACAGGAGGTAGCAGAGCTCTCTCCAGGTACACACATGACGCTGCCCAGAGCTTTCTTCCCACTCATTTCCTTCGCACTCCCAGCCTTCAAGACAAAGGGCAGAGGCCTGGTGAGCCATGGAATCAACCCATGTCTTCAAAGTGACATCTTTCAGACAACATCTCCACTTGCCCTTGGACGTAGTGTCTCAGCTCTTTCATAACATGTGCCCCTGGAGAGCAGGGACTCTATTCTATTAATATATTAGTAGTAAAATAGAAATGTAAACACACACACACACACACACACACACACACACACACACACACACACACACATATGTAGTAACCATAAAATTTACCGTCCAAGACAAGACACTTGGAGAGTGAAAGGGGGTTATACTGATAGTCATGCCAGGATGACAGGCACGGGCCAGGGCTGGCCTGAGAAAGCTAGGATGAATGGACAGTCACCTTGAATGGGAGGCGAGACAGTACCCTTGCTCTCAGAAACTTACTATAATACAATAACCATTATAATAACAGTCCCACAGTCACTTACAATTTGTACTGTGCTTCACAATCATCAGCTCCTGAGCCTGCCCATTACCCCAGGGAAGCAGGAGACATTATTCTTATTCTTGCTTCAGCAGGTCGGTCCATTTTCTTGAGGTCGGAGAGCAGGGACCCATTCCAGGCCTTTCACGGCTTCTTTCAGAGCTCCTTCCTCTCCTACAATTTCCTAAATAATCCGAGCATACAAACTAATCTATAGCTAACACATCCTTCTTGCCTCCCTTTTTGCCTCAGGTGCCAGGAAGTTCAGAACAAAACTTCGGGCTAATTTGGAGTATAATAATCTATGCAATCAACCTGCCACTTCTTTTTGCACAGTTCTACTATTTTCTTGCATTTCCAAAACTCCTTTTGGAAGCAGATGGGGGTACAAGTTATAAATAACATTTGTAAAGAAGCCAATCCGAGTGCACGGGTGGACCTCACAATCCACTAACCAGTCCTGCCCAAACCTGAGTCTCCTGGAAAATGCCTTCCTGGGGTGTATCTGCACTGCTGACCCTCCTCTCCCTAGTCAATTCGAGCCTGCTTCCTGAAGAACCCCTACCCTCACCGTGGAGAGGTAGTGGGTGTATCTGGTACAGTACTAGCTTGGGAGCCAGGTGAGTCTCTCCAGAACTCCAGCCCTGCAGGCTGGGACTAAGGAACCTCCCAGAGCCACCTCTTCAGAGCACCAGATCCATGAGCAAAAGGATTCGTGGTACCCAAGGCCATGAGCCTGTCCAGGGACACTGCTGGCTCTGTGTTCTCAGCCCCTGCTCCAGCCCCTCCACTGGCACTGTCTTTGCCCCTGCATCTCCCCTACGGAGAGCTGAGACATCGCCAGGGAAGCCCTCTGATTTCCACCGAAAATCTGGTGCCCAGCCTCCCTGCTTCTGAAATACGTTTCATGGGGCCTTTGTCACAGCTCACGTGTCATTCTGCCTGGACCCTGGTGAGCTGGGAACTTGCCCAGGCCCTGGATGGCCGCATAGGGGCCCTTCACACCATGGAGCCTTCTGGAGCTAGACCTTTTCACCTGCAGAGTGGGTTCTGGAACAGTGAGGACACAGGCACCTGCTGACTGAGGCTATCGTGCCAGCACAAAGGATGTTGAGGACTGGTTGTTCCATCCCTGGACTGGTCGGGGACAGCGAGGACCTGAGGGCTGCCTCAGGAGGCCCCCGCCCTGCCGCTTGCCTCTTCACACCCCCTCCTCAGATGTTTGCTATTTTGTTATTGTTGTTAATTCCTTGCCAGGTGGAACCCAGCACTGTGGGGCTTAATTAAGCTCAGCCAGCTGTTACTGAACATGGGAATGTGATGCGTGGAAGAGCTAGACTCCAGCGAGCAGCGGGGGGGAGGGCGAGGGGGAAAGGGGCAGGGGAGGGGGTGGGGCCTCAGAGGCTCTGGGAAGCCAGTAGCCCCAGGCCCACGATGGAATGAGGTCTGAGTTTAGGGACAGGAGTCTGGGCTGCCAGAGGGGGCTTATGGGTAGGTCCCAGGATATGGGCAGATCAGGCCCAGCTGCCATCCCTACCCCGCATTGATGCAGGGACCCTGGCTCCTAAGGACTGAGACCCCACAGGACAGAGAAAATTTTTTTGCACGGGGACCTCCTATGCAGGGGAGGCTCCCATACAGGGGACAATTGCCAAGGCCTAGCACCAAGACTGTGCAGCCCAGATGCTGGACAGCTGCCCCTACGGAGTGCAAGGTGTGGTGTGTGTGAGTGTGAGCTGTACGTATGCATGTGTGTGTGCATGTGTGGTGTGTGTACAAGTTGTGTGTGTAGTGTGGTGTATGTGTGTGTATGTGAGTGAGATGTGGTATATATGATGTGTGTTGTCTCTATTTAACGTGTATGTGTAGTATGTACGTGGTGAGGGGTATATGTGTGAGTGTGTGTGTAGATATGGTGTGCATGTGTGTCTATGTGTGTGTAGTATGGTATGTATGTGTGTGTGTTGTATGTGTATGTGTGTGTACAAGACTCTGCCCACTCACAGTAAAACTTTGCCCTGGAGATAATCATGTCTCATGATTTTGCTTGTTACCAGGGCCTGTCCAACTTCTGTGAAAACAACTAGTTGATGGGGCCTCATTTGCATCCAGAAAACTAGCTGCAAGGGAGTCCAGAATCAGACGTTAGCTTTTTAGCCTCTTTAAGTAGAAAGAGGGTGGAATGGAGGTTGAGAGAGCAGATCTACAATACCTTCCCCAGTCTACCCTGTGACAGTTCAATAGTCATCCCTTTATTCAGACTTGAACTTCCAAATAACAATAGGAACCAAGTGTGCTTCCAACTAACACAATGCAACTTTCCCATGTGCAAGCGAGAAGGTGCTCGCCCTCTCCCCAACATGCAAGAATTTATGCCATATCCTCCCCAATGATGACATAAAAAGACAATATCCAAATGAATTTGAAATCCACATGCCCTTTCATCTACCAAATCCACTTTCAGGAATTCACCCCTAATGTGCTTGCCCAGGGTCACACAGCATGTTTTTGAAGGCAGGGGGGTGAGAACACCCCAAATGTCAACACTGAGGAACAACTATGGATTAAATACAACAAAAAGCTCGTGTTCAAGAGAATTATAGAAACAGAACTAGACATGTCAAAGGAAAAACAGCAAGTCAGCACAACTGGCTTCCATCATGGGGCTCTTAGCACTGGCTGAATAGTAAAATTATCAGAGAAGTTAAAAATGCAGACTAATACCTGCCCCAGACACCTTCTGGGATGGGCTCAGAACCTCTGGTGGTAGGCTGGCTCCTTTCCCTTAGTGAGTGTGATGTGTTTTGAGAATAAGACTCACTGTTCTGTAGCTGCTGCCATTAAGGCGGGTACAGGATGTAAGACGCCAGACATGGGCAGGTAGTTTACATACTCACACACTCAAACTCAATCACTTGGGTACTATGTGATTGCACACACTTGCATACACACTCACAGATATCATGTGATCACATGAACTTGCAAACACACGCACATGCACTGAGTATCATGTGACACCACAGTCACACAGATGCTTGCCCATGCATGGCTATCTCTGGAAGATGTGGGGACACAGAGGTCCTTGAGTGGGAATGGAGGGGACATTTTGGGGGCTGCTTTACAGTGCTGGGTCATTTGGCTTTTGTTGTTATTGTTGTAGGCACTTATTCTCCATTTAACATTAACTTTTCAAATAAAAAGGATGTATCCTCCCGGCATGCCCTCTCTCCAAGAATGAATTTCTGGTCAGCAATGACTTCGGAATGTTATTTGGGACAGACAGTTTCCCTCAGCACCCCTGCTATGTGGTTTTCACCTCAGGTCCCAGGACTAGGAATTTGTGATGCAAAGGGCAAGATGCCATTCCAGGTGTGCAAATGACCGTGCGGGAGCCTTTCCTTCTGCAGCCTGTCCTGCTAATAGCCCTGAACGACTCAGTCTCACTGGTGCCGGCCTGCTCTGGACTGGGCCTGGGGAGACAGCCTTGTGGAACTCAGCCTGGAATTCAGCCCGCACCTGGCAAACAGCTGTGGTTCCACCTGATAATGGATGTTTCAGGGGAAGAATGCTTCCGGATTCCTGAGAAAGCCCATCCTGGCAAGATGGTTCCCATGTGGGCCCTCAGATGCAGAAGACACTCTCTCTTTCTTTACCCTGCCCCTGGGAGCTGGCTGATCCCTCCGTAGCTGTCACCTCAGTGCTGCAGGCTCCTGTACAGCCAGGCCTCCTCTCTGGGCTGTGGGTTAATCCTTTCTGAAGAAAAGACACTAGACTAGGGCCACCAGCCACCAGAATCTCCTGGAGCTTACTGTAAATTCAGTCTCAAGATCCGCCAGCCAGGATGGGGTGGGGCTGATAAATCTGCATTTAAGAAGCACTCAGGTGGCTGCGTTGCTACAAGTGTAAAGACCACAAACTCAGAGGGTCTGGAGGCAGCCCTGAATGAATGAATGCATTTCAGATGCTTTCTTGGCTTTGAGGTTGACTGCGAGAGAGCAGGACTCACTAGGCACCCCAAAGGGAGAAAGGGCAACATGGGCGGGGGGAGCCTCAGGAGGCAGAAAAGAATGGGAAGTCGCATGACAAGGAGAAAGAAGCCTGGGCCCCCACAGGTGTTGTGGGGTGCCTGACCTCCTTCCTTCCGCCTTAAAAGTTCAGGCTGGTGAGACTGGGAAGGCTGCCAAGACAGGGTGGAGGTGGCCTGAGCTTTCACTGGAAAAGCAGAAGAAAACAGAGGCGGGCCGGGAGTTCCCAGAATTCCCCTCATGGTTTGTTTTTAATTGGATTTAATTATTTTCCACTTAATTGCATTTTTTAAAGCTCTCCCTAGTGGTTTCTTGATTTGAGGATCTCTCCTCTCTGGGCTGGAGGCTTGGCCTGGAAGGGAATGAAGAGACAGAGCTGGGGCTGCCACGGGCCGGGGCCATCATCCCACCAAGGCTCCTTGGGGATGGGAAAGGGCACTCTGGCAGGGGAACCGTGTGGGTGAAAAATGGGGTGAGAGGCTGGAGCTGCAGGCTGCCCCATATTCCTCCCTGGGCCAAGCATTCCCTGAGGGGCCCCTTCACTCACAGGTCACAGGCTCAACCATGAGATGCCCTGTGGCTATCCTCCTGGGGCTCCAGCTTATGCTTGGGGTGCAGCATGTCCTCTTCCCCATCTTTCCTCAGATAACAGCCCTCGAAAGCTATCTAATTAGTGTCAAGCTGTGTGTAGTCAACTCACTGTCACGAAGCCGTATAGATCCGCACACGCGTGTGTATATATATATCTCCATATGTCCCTAACAACACACGCACACATGTGCACGCATGCACACACGATGGGCTTGCTTCTCTGACTGAGCTCTGACGGGTTCTCGCACAGACATGCTTGGGAACCCACAAGTGGAGCATGTGGGGAGGAGATGGTAGCAAGCAACCATACGAAAAATATCCTCCTTAGAAATCATGATTGTTGAAAAATGACCTCAAAACAAGAGTTCGTTCCTCTTTTCTGTCGGCGGTGTGTCAGTGGAAGCGTGCCCCCTCCGGTTGTCCGATTCTCGGCTCATCTCTGTCTCTTTCTCTCTCTCTGCCACTATCTCTCTGTGTCTCTTTCTCCTGCTCTCCCATACCTTGCTGCCCGAGAGAGATTGAATGGGGGCGCCTGGGTCCCAGGGTGAGGGAGCAATGTTTCCCACAAGGCAGGGGTTCAGGACCATGGCCAGAGGTGCAGTTCTAGAAGGACCTCTGTCCCCAGACACTTTACACCATGCGGGGCCTCTGCCCCACATCCCTTGTCATCACCCCCCAGAACTCTATTCATTCGCTTGTCATTTCCTGGGCAAGCTCCGCCAGTGCAAGGAGGCTGTGCCACAGCAGAAATAGCCCCTCTGTGAAGGTCGTGCAGCACGTACCACATGTGTTAGCTCATTTAATCCCCATAGGAGCCTGTGAGGTCAGCGCTATTATGCCCATTTTGCAAATGCAGAAACTGAGATTCAGAGCAGGAAGCGACTGGCCCAGGGTCCCACAGCTGGGAAAAGGAAGAGCCAGGGGTCACGCCAAACACATAGACATCCCATTTCATATGTCCTCCTTGCAAGGCTTAGAGGAAGGCGGTGGGATGTTGGCCAGTTCTGGATACCAGCTCACCTATCACTCACGTTTGACACTTGGGAACACTGGGGCCACCCAGAACCACATGACCTGTCCCAACCACCCACGACCAGCCACAGCCTGGCCTGGGATAGAATGTAGGGGAGGGGCAGGTGGGTCAGCCATGGCTCCCTTTGCCCACTCTCAAGAGAGACCTTCCTATTATAATTCTCATTTATTTATAATTCTCGTTAATGATTATTAATGATTGCTGATATTTGCACAGAGCTTTCCTGCTGACTGGGAGCTCTGGATCTGGGTGAGTTGGCATTTGCTTATAAATGAAGCCAGATGCGGAAGCAGACCAGCCTCGAGGGAGGGGAGAGATGGCACTGACAGTCTACGAGATGAGGAGCAGGTATGAGGATGGGCCCTGGGAGAAATGGCCACTGCCGGCCAGAGGGCAGCTGTCCCCATGTGCAGAGTCTGATGCTTTCAAGGACGTGGGGCCTCTTTACAATGGCAGTGTGTGCCTGAAGAGTTCGGGGAATTGGGAACTTGGCTGTTCTTATGTCCTGTGCTTTCTGAAACATTTCCTCTTTGTGTTTTGTCAATTTTCCTCTGAATGTGCTTGCTGGTGTTGGCTCAGCCAGGAGGAAATGAGGCCTCCTCCTGTCTGCCGCTGGGACCCAGGAGGCAGAGAGAGTAGGGGTACATTGCATGAAGGCCTGACAGCAGCAGTGCCCACCTTCTGAGTGTGCGCCCCTCACAATATCCTTGTTGGAAAGCCCCCAGTGTTATGCCCATTTATAGATGAGGAAACAGAGGTTCAGAGAGGAGATGGGGCCAATCCAGTTACCCTCAACTAGGAGCATGGAGCCAGCACGCATGCCCAGGCTGGTGATTCCAAGCTGCCGGCTGACTGTGGGCAGATAACTTCCTCGCACGTCAGTTTCCTCATCGGCGGAATGGAGGTAATGCAAGCCCACTTCATAGAGTTGCTGTGAGTACTGGTGAGTGAACGTGTAAAGCAAGAGAAGAGTGAGGGTGGCTAGTGAGCAGTGTTAGCAATCCTCACGCTCACACATGTCCCCAGAACCAAACTTCCACAAACACAGCTCACTTTTTCCACTTACAATGCATCCTGATAGTTTTTTAAATATTGGTCTTGAGCCCCAGGTTAATCTTGCAGACCATGCTTCTAAAAAACCCCTGCTGCTGACAGTAGAAGAGCCCCACCTGGAGGAAGAGCATCCCCAGGGACCGAGCCTGGGGCCCACTGGCCTCCCCCACCTGGAGGAAGAGCATCCCCAGGGACCGAGCCTGGGGCCCACTGGCCTCCCTCCAAGGTCCTATCCGCTGGGCCAGGGTGTTTTGTTTTGATCCCTTGGTGCACCCTAAGGAAACCTTGTTGTGACAGGCTTGACAGAAAATCCAAGAGACGTGACATTGAGAGAAGCCTGAGCAAGGAGGGGCGAGGGGGAGCTGTGGCCCCAGAATGGGAGTGGCCTTGGAGGAAATGAGCAGAATGGCTTCAGCGTCTTCTCTTTAGGTGCCAGTGGACCACCTCGTCCACCGATTCAACAGCTGTCACTGGGGCTGGAATTTGACCAGCGTCCACTGATGCGGAAACATGCTTGCCCTATCCCTTTGTCCCTTGCCTTCTCAGGCTACAACAGCCGGGCATTCACTTGCCAGTCCCAGCATCTCTTTACCTGGCTGCTGGAGCCCACCCGAGAGCTTGCTTCTCAGGGAGCCCAAACCAAGACAGCTGAGCATGAGCCGTATACTACAGCGCTGTGTGCATGGGTGTGGAATGCTGGGGTGCTGTGCATGTGAATGTGGAATGGAGGGGTGTCTTGTGCCCGGGAGGAGTTGGATGTGCTCTTATATTCCTCGAGAACCCCCCCCAGAGTCTTCCATGGCCTGAGGCCCGGCTCTCCTGGCCCACCTGTCTGCTCACCTTCTTTCCCTCGCTCTGCTGCAGCCACCCAACCACATCAGACTCCACCTCAGGGCCTCTGCAGGTCAGTCCCTCTACCTGCATGTCCTTCCCTTCTTCTTGTCATTTGTGCAAACCCGGCTCCCCATCTTATTACCATCCCACCTTCCCTCCCACCCCATCATCTGGACCATGCACCCACATGACTCTTTCTCTTTCACTCAGTAAACATGCATGGGACACCTGCTACACACCAGGCACTGTTCTGAGCTCTGAGGTCTTAGCAGTGGATAAAATGGACGCGAACTCTGTTCTCGTTGTCCTTACACATTGTGAGTGTGGCAGGAACGGGGATGATGGGGTAAAGGGGGTTCGGGAGCTGAGGGAAAATAGTCCAGAAAGGCCTCTCCAAGGAAGCGGAATTCGAGCAGAGACTTGAAGGAGGTGAGGGAGGGAGCAGAGAGGGCACCTGGAGGAAGAGGGCTCCTGGGAGGCAGCACAGCGCGTGTAAAGGGCCTGCACAGAGCGAGCCTGGCATAAAAAAAAAGGACACCAGAGGCCAGAAGAGGAGGCTGGAGCCTCAGGGACGGGAGAGGGCGGGGGGCTTGAGCTTTTCAGTAGGGAGACGAGAGCTACAGAGGAGTCTGAGCAGAACGGTGTGGCATCTTCCTCTCCCACAGCCCCTCTCTCTGCCCTTGTCACTTTGTTTATGTGATTGTTCCTTCAGCCTTTGTCTCTGCCAGTGGGCTGACAGCTCAGGAAGAAAAGGCCACACCCCACACACAAAAGACTCAGAAGGGCGAGGCTGCCCCTGGGCCCCCACCCTCGCTCTGCAGTCACTGGTGCCAAGTCCAGCTATTTCCTTCCGGAATCACTGCAGCCCCCAAAGACCCTAGCTGGGCTGGTGCTCGGCCCACCTCCACAGTCGGGAGCAGGCGTCTGGACCCCTTCCCCACCCCCAGCCTGGTTCCTCCACCTGAATCTGGAAACTTCGCTTCCAAGTGAAACTAGAGACATGGCCAAGGGGTGGGGGGCGGGAAGGAAAGAGCGAGGCGGTGTCAAGCTCTGGACGGCAGCGTGCTCTAAACTCCGTATTTTCTGCGGCATTTAAATGCCTGCAAGCGGATTAATAAGGTCTCGGTCGCAGCAGCGGCAGTCTATATTTATTCTATCTGGAGTGCCAGTTGGTCGGGCCATGTGAATATTGATGGCCGGGCGGGATTGAGGACAGGCAGCGTGGCACTGGCTTTATCTCATGGGCGCAGGCGGCCTGGCCCTTATCAGGCCAGCCCGGCTGCTGCAGCTGCATCTTCAAGGGCCCGAGCCCCGCCTCCCGCTGCCTGCTTTGTAATCAGAAGAGAAGAAGTTGCTGCCTTGATATTTCCATTTTTATCTCTTTTATTTACTTCATTTTAATGTCTTTCAGGGAATATTTTCTTTGCATCAAGGCAAGGCTGATGGTCGCTTATGTCTTTCTGGTGCCCCTGCCCCTGGCCAGGCTGAGAGAGGGGGGAGGAGGGGTGAGGAAGGGAACAAGGGGTTCCTGTCCCATCCTTCCCTGCCCCGTCCCAGCCAGTCTGCTCCTTCTCCCAACCCCTGCCTCTTCTCTCCTGTCTGCCTTCTTCTTCCTTCTCCTTGTGGGGTCCTTCCCAATGATTTTACACCCTCCAGATCCAAGCTTCTGGCTCTGGCTTCTGGCTCAAGCTTCTCACTCCGATCTCGAATTCCCAGCCCAGCCCTGATGATGAGGGATTAATTACAAGGAGCCTTAACTCACAGCCCTGGAGGGTGATCCCAGGAGCCTCGGGGAGGCGCATGCACGATTCACCTGTTCCTAAGAGGAGCCTGTCACAGTTGAGAGGCGGGCAGATTCAAGCCTCCGTCCCTCCACTGCGGGTCTGGAGGAGCCGTGATTATCTCCCTTCCCCAGACGAGGAAGCTGAGGTTCCGAGAGGTTATCAGTCACAGTCACCTTGCTCCGCCTGGCAACTCGTGACAGAGAGAGGAATTGCAGAGCAGCCCAGCCTGCGGAGACGGTCTGTGTCCGGCCCAGAGCTGGCGCCAAGGGGTGTTCGGCCAATGTCTGCTCACCCCGCTGTGTCTCCTCCCTCATCTATGAAGCCAGAAGGTCGTATCCCTATTACACAGTGAACCGAGAAAGCATGTGAAGCAGCTCATCGTAAGGGTCCAGCCCACGGGAAGCAGAGGGGGCCTGTCTCCTCTGTGTCCCTGTCATCAATACCCCTGTAGTGGACTGAATAGAATTTCCCCAAAAGATGTTCCACATCCTAAGCCCTGGAACCCATTTGCGTGACCTGGTTTGGAAAAAGGGTCTTTGAAGCTGTGCTCTTGAGATGAGGTCGTCCTGGATTCGGGTGGTCCCAGATCCAACGACTAAAGTCTTTAAAAGAGAAGAGGAAGATTCAGATGCACAGGGAGAGGCCATGTGACGATGGAGGCGGAGGTTGGAGGGAATGTTGCCATAAGCCAAGAATGACTGGGGACACCTGGGGCCACCGGGAGCTGGGAGAGACAAAAAAGATCCTCCCCTAGAGCCTCCTGAGGAAGTGAGGCCCTGCGACACCTGGATTTCAGACTCCCTGTGACACCTGGATTTCAGACTCTGCTCCCAGAACTGAGAGGGGATAGATTCTGTTGTTTTAAGGCTCCCCGCTCCCCTCTGTGGTCATTTGTTCCAGTAGCACCGGGACACTCCCCCCCTGCCCCCCCCCCCGCCCCGCCACGGCTGAGAGCCGCTCTCAGGCATTGATGCAGTGTAGCGATCCACTCCGAAGCCACAGCCATGAGCCTGACACCTGCTACCACAAAAGTGCTCAGGAAAAGTTTGATGAACAAGCAAAGGAACCCAAGGGCAGGATTCAGGTGTGCTGAGCTCAAAAAACCCAAAGGCAGCAGGACAGCAGGCTGTTCCCTCCCTGAGTCCCATGTGCACCCACATTTCCCACTCCTCACATCAGGGGCGTATGCTTCATCTCAGGGCTCCACCTCATCCCTGGAGATGCCGAGATGGTGGCTGCAGTGATGTGAGCAGACTCAGTCCCGAGTGGCTGCGTGGGGGACAGCTGCCTGGGCTAGGGTGCTGCATTCACATGGACGTTTGCGTGAGTGGAAAATAAATTTGGGGGAGGAATTTTCTCCAGCAGCCAGCCTAGCCCGCTCTGACTAACACAGCAGCTGTCCCCCAGGGTCGACCTCCAGCAGCTTGGCAGTCTCAGTGCTTGTGGGGTTGGAACCTCATCAGTGGAATGGGGGCACACGCCCGAGAGACTTCTTACATCTTCACAAACTGTGACAACCAGAGGCCACCCCAGGAAGGGACTGGGATGAAAACAGCTATAGTTGCTTCTAAAGAGCAGAAATCGGAGTCTGTGGGGAGGGAGGCTGTGTGCCATTCGGGATGTGTTATTTTCTGGATTTCATGCTGAAGAATAGAAAAGCTAGGCACTGGCGGGGATCGATGTGGTGTCTGTCACTAAAAAGAGAAAGGTCAAGGCTGGAAATGATGCATTGCCTCACCACCGGGAGCCACAGAGGTGGCTAAGCCATTGTTCCCGCCAGCTGCCAGCCACTTGAGGAGGCCACTCCGTATGGGTTTATCCCCACACCCAGAGGCCCGAGGGCACTGCTGGACCAAGGCCTTGGGCGATTGCATCTGGGTTGGGCGGGGGAGAGCAGGGTACTCATAAGTGGTTGGAGCGAGAGAGAAACACCCCAGCTGGAGGGGAGGGATCCCTGGGTTGGATGGAGGTGGGAAATGCCTGAGCCTAGGACGCAGGTGCCCCTGGGGGCGGGGACATTTGGAGAGGTGTCCATCTGGCTGGGATGGCAGACATGTGAAGGAGAGAGCAGACAGGTCAGAAAGGATGACTATTCCTGGGTTAATCCACTGGGGTCCCAGTGAGAAGGCTCCCCAGGGAGGCCACAGGGAGCGGTCTGGAGTAGCTGCCCCCATTCCGGTTCCTCTCTCCCACACACGTGGGTCCCGTACCAGGAGCACACTGGGTGGCAGGAGGAGAGGTACAGCAGGCCCAGGATGACAGGCTCAGAGAAGGTGGGAGATAGAAAAGCCTAAAAGAAGCTAAAGGACGTCCGGGTCACATAGGACGATAACAACGTGGCCTGAACAGGCCTCCCACAGCCTAGCAATCGTGTTGACAGACAGATGACAGCTCCCAGGACTGCACCCTCAGCCACCACCTGCTTCCTCGCATCCGGCACTCAACGGATACTGTCGTCAACCCATAGTGCAGCCAGAAACACTGAGGCCAAGAGCTGGAAGATGCCTATCAGCCAGGACAAGACAGAGCCACAGGGGCAGCCCTCTGTGCACAGGGAAAGGCCAGGGCTCCTTTACAATTAGAGGCTGTTAGGCTGCTAAATGAAAAGCCCTCATTAACTAATAAAAAGTGCTTGTACTCCCTTGTCACATAATTAGTAGGAGCCAGGACTTCAATTAAGCTCTGTCTAAACTGCAAGAAGCCACAATCACAGCTCTGCAGAGAGGCCAGGACTGGGCGACCCACAGCTTCACCCACCTGCCCCTCACCTCAGATGAGGCCTTCCTCCTTCCCTCCCCTCTGCTGTGGACGCCCCCACCAAGCATGGGGAGCAGAAGCTGGGGGCCGATCCCTCTCTTCCAGCAGGGGTGCAGACTTCAGCCCTGGTCAATCTGCTGGGATTTGGGGCTTCCTGCTCTGCTAGCTAAACATAAACCTGCCTGAACCTCCTATGAGACCCTGTCCGTCCTCTCCTCCCAGCCTTCCACCCCTCCTTCCACCCTGAGCCCTCACACACCACGGCCCTTTCCTTCCCTCCTCATCCTGTTTTACCCCAGGGGCCTCCCTGGCTAACGCCCTTGGGATCTCCCCTCTCTACTCCTCATTCCCAGGACCAGACCATACTTCTAGACCTTTTCGACTTTCCTTCTTCCCTGGCCTGCCAGGGAAACAATGTCAGACCAGGCCACGCCCCGGCCTCCTGCCCCAGTCCTGCCCCAGTCCTCCCCACCCGGCCTGCACCCCAGTCCTCCCCTACACCCGGCCTCCTGCCCCAGTCCTCCCCCTACGCCCCGGCCTCCTGCCCCAGTCTTAACCTGTAGTGATCAGGCCTCACTGGTTCCACCTCCAAACACCTCTTGGGTTGACCCAGCTGTTCTGTCCCCGGGTCTTGAGCCCAGACCAGGTTCCCATGGCCACTCGGCTGGGCCACCCAAACATCTTCTGACTCCAGAGCTGTGAGAGAAGACATTTCTGTTGTTTTAAGATGCCCAGTTTGTGGTCCTGGGACACTCAGGCAGTGAGCGAGATAGCCAAGACCCAGGGTGCTGACTATCCTTCTTAGCACACGAGCTGTGGACACAGGGGCCCAGGCTGGATGTGACGAGGAAGACCCAGTGCTCAGGGCGGGGAGAGGTGCCAGCGTCTGCACCTTCACTTTCACTAAGGCTCCAGGGAACCCGATAACAAAAGGTCTCCTTAACAACCAGACTGAGACGACCGGTGTCTGTGCAGGAAAGCGGCCCCCACCTAAGCCTGGCTCCCCTGGAAGGAGGCTTGTACAAAATGGGTCAGAGACCGATTCGTCAGAGCTAACGATATGTGACTTCTGGAAGGAAACGCAGGAGAAAAACCTGCCAGTGACAACTCCTTAGTTAGGACACAAAAAGCATTCACTGTGGAAGAAAAAAACCAATAAATCAGATTTCATCAAAAGTAAAGCCATCTGCTCATCAAAGACACCATTAAGGAAATGAAAAAGCAAGCCGAGGGAAAAATAAGCACAGTGCATATATACGAAAAAGAACTTGTATTGATAATTTATAAAGAACTCTTACAGCTCAATAATAAAAATACAAACAACTCAATAAAAAGTGGCCCAAACACTAAGACACTTCAGTAAAAGTAAACATACCAACGGCCAATAAGCTCATAAAAAGATTCTCAACATCATTAGTCATCAGGGGAATAGCAATTAAAACATTAATAGACTATCACTTTTAGGAAGACCAAAAAACAAAACAAAACAAAATCTGCCTGTATCCCATGCTGGTGAGGATGTGGAGCTACTTGAACTCTCCCACGTGCTGCTGGGAAAGTAAAATTTGCAAAACTACTTGAGAAAAGAGTTTGGAAATTTCTTATAAAAGTAGATATACCTGTGATAAAACCAGCAATTCTACTCACAGGGATATATCTGAAGGAAATTAAAATGTGCATCCACAAAAATTCTTGTGCACAAATATTTATAGCAGCTCCGTTCATTCATAATAGGAAAAAAAAAACTGGAAACAACCCAATGCGCATCAACAGACGAAAGGATAAATGCAGTGTGGTGTGTTCAAATGCTGAGATACTGCATTTCAAATACTGCTCAGCGATTGAGAGAATGAACCGGGGACACAGAGCACAAACACATCTCTAAAACATGGTGACGCGCCACGACAGCCAGATACCAGTGCACGATTCTGTTCGTGCAAAGCGCCAGAAACGGCAAAACTTATCTCATAATGATAGGCATCAGATCGGTGACCGAGCTGGGGAATGAGGAGAGTTGATTTTAAGGAGGTATGAAGTAATGGAAATGTTCTCTATCTTGATTAGAGAAATGAATGCAGAGGTTTACGTATTGAACTATATACTTAAAATGCATGCATTTGACTGTATTATTTACCCCACAATAAAGTTGATTTTAACAAGTGTCAGTGTAACATGAAGGAAGCTTATACTCCTTGGTGTATTAGTCGGCTTTGCTGCAGTAACAAACAACCCCCCAAGCTTTGTGGCTTTTAACCACACACATTTATTTCTTGCTCACATTACGTGTTGGCAGTGACGGGAGGGCTGTGGATGTTCTCATCCCGGGTCACAGGAACAGCTCCACAGGTGACATTCACTTCTCACATAAATGGATGAGAGTAAGCTGACAGCAGAGACCTTTGGCTACTTCCAAAGCTACTGGCTGGATGTGGCAAATGTCAGTCTCTCAACACTCCACTGGCCAAATTACCACATGGCCACACCTGACACCAAAACAGGACGAATCCCCCTCCCCAGAGAAGGAGGGGCATCCTTGGAGTCATAAGCAGGGCTGAGCTGTAATCCTGTCTAGGGAAAGCCAGGGAGTAGTCATTGGTGAAGTACCACCCGCCATCAGGGGTGCCACCAAAGGCCTTGCTGGGAGGCCAGGCGGGGAGGGGATGGCAGTCAGGTGGAGGGAGGGTCCCTAGAGGTGAGAAGATGAAGGTGCCAGTGGGCTGGGAACAGCGATAATCGCTACGCTTACTAAGCTCTACTCACACCCCCAGCCTGCACTGGGCACCTGGCAAAGTTTAACTCCTCTATTCTCACATGGCCCCACTGGGTGGGTGCTACCTGGAGGATCTAAAAGGTGCAGAATCTGCAGTGAGAAGAAAGGCTGGCATGAGGCCAGATGGCCTTGCCATGAGGTTCATATTCCACTGCCAGTTCTTGAGTGTGGACAGTAGAGGTGAGGCTGGGACCACCCTGGGGCTAGCATACCATGTTGCCAGGCTCCTCTTCTTCCAGGGATGTGTTGGGACCTCATGGGCCACATGAGAACCAGCCCCGGCTTGCCCAACCCGCTGCCAGCCAAGTGAGCTGCCAGGCCGGCCAGCTGTGAGCCAGGATGCCGGTGGCCAGGGGGCACCGCTTCCCATCTGTCTTCTCTTCCAGGTGGCACCTATTTTTACAGCCAAGACTTCAGAGCTGTGGGGTGGGCTCAGGCTCGGCAGGTGGGGAGCCCACCAAAGGGGAGCTTAGCTGAAGCCAATGGCTCAGAAGCCAGCAAGCTGGCAAAGGTGTGCTGCCAGGACCAGCTGCCGCTTCTACGCTTGAGCCTCCATCTGCCTTCCCTGGCCTTCCTTTTTTCATTCTCTCTGGCAACACTTTTTGCCACCTGGCCTCCCGGATACCACACTCCTAGCTCCCCAGCCCCTCTGCTTGCCCCTACAAAGTTGTATGACCAGGACCTGGTCCCTGGCTCTCTTCCCTGTCATTTACACCCGCTCCCTCCATGGCTTAGCTACCACCTTCCCCCAGCAACTTCCCCGGCCACTCTGAGCTCCACTGCAGGGCCATCTCACCAACAGGAGTCTCCAATGAACAGGTGGGCAAGCTCCCGATCCTCCTCCACCCGCCCATCTCGTCTGGGCAGCCCGTCCTCCCACGTACCTTTGTGTCACCCTAATCCCCCACATCCCCCACACCCATCTGTCGGCTCTACCTTAACCAGCCCAGAATCAGCCTCTTCTCTCCCTGGCACCACCAGGCCCAGGCCACCATTAACTCTTGGCCGCCTTGCTCCCCTTGTCCCAGCCTGACCAGTTCACGGCTCCACCCTGGTGACAGCTTCTCCCTTGCAAAGCTCTGTGGTCCCGCGTGATCTCTGACCCCATCTCCTACACCCACCTCACTCCCTCTGTTCCAGTCACACTGGCCATGAACACCAAGCCACCTCCTGTCCCAGGTCCCTTGTTCCTTCTGTGCCTTCTACCTGGGCTATTTCCTCCCTTACCTCCTTCATATCTTTGCTCCAATGTGTGTGCTCCTTGGGCAACCCCAGCCAAGCCCCCTGACTCTCTGCACCGCACTCCCCTTCCTGGCTGCAATGTTCTCTGTGAGTTTATTGCTTCCTGGCAGGGTATAGATCCCACTTGCTTGTTTTGTTTATTTTCTGTCTCCCATCATGGGGATATTGCTCACATTGTGTCCCCAGTGCATAGAACAGCACCTGACACACAGTAGGTGCTCAACAAACATTTATTGAGTTAGTTTCTCACAATTATGCAAACCAGAAGGGAGATAGATATGCAGGAAGACCATTTCTGAGTGGAGGGTGTGGTCAGAGGCCGAAGTGGAGGCATAGCAGGCATGTCTCACGCGGAGGAAGATACCTGTTTGGACTAAGGGGGACCTTTGACTTCCCAGAAGACCGAGCAGGGCCCCCCCAATATGGTGCCTACTCCTGGACCTCTCCACCTCCCCTCCTGGCTCAGACGCCAGTCCACTTTTGGGGGTCGCCTGGTTTGCTGAGGGAGGGAAGTCCTGGCAAGGAGCTGTGGGGTCTGCCTGACAGGTGCTGGGAAGGCTGGAGGCCAGGCAGGATTAGACCCTGAGGCTTTGGGATGCAGTGAAATGGGATGATAGAGTTGATCAATATGAATGTGACTCCACAGCACAAGATTGTCACTCTGGAGAGAACTCCAGAAGGCAGTTGGTGCTCCTCCAGTCGGAGGGTGCTGGGAAGCAGGGAGAAACGGAAGTTGCCCCAAGTGCAGGCGAAGTGTCATACCTGCTGTGTAGATGGTGCAGAAAGGCATCAAAGGCCCCAAGGGAGGGCCGCGGGAGCCAAGGATGCTCCGTGTGCAGTGACAAAGAAGGCACAGGTGAAGAACACCAGAACCCAGAAAAGCTCAGTGATAGCTGTTCTCATGGGCTGGCCGGCCAGAGGAGATGGTTCCCAGAACTGGCTTCCCTGATAGCTACAGGGACTACTATAGGAGCTGAAATAACAGAGGGCAGGTGGGCACCCGACTGTCAGAAGCCAGGTGGGAGCAGCGATGCAATAGGCACGGGCTGGAGCAGCAGGAAGGGCTCAGCTGCAGAGAGCTGTGGAGGTTAATAGAACAGCACACCCACTAGGTATTGCTAATTCATGAGGATGGGTGACCAGGGGCCTGAGAGCTGCTGCCCTCCTATCAAATGAGTAATACTCTTCTTCTCAATTTTCAAAGCTTAGCCAGTTCTCAGATTCAGAAGCCAATGACAGAAGGAGTGCTGGGCTTGACAAGGAAGGCCCTGCCATGCCACAGCAAGTATGTCCACTTGAATCCCACAGATCTTACCCACAGGCCATCTATCAAGTGTCCAGTCATTGAGGAAAGGGAGCACGCGGTGAGAGGGTCATGGGAAACAGGGATCCAAGTGAGAGTGAGGACACGTGGGGGTCCAGTGGTCATCTCCCTGGTGGCTGAATGTGTAATTGGGTCAACACGCTTGGGAGGTACAGAGTCTTCACATTGGTTCCTAGTGGTGAAGGCTAAGTGGAAGTCTCTGAATTTGCAGCCACCACCTCTCACAAGACAGTAACTCAAAGACAATATCACCTTCAGGGAATGGCCGAGATTCGAGCCACCATCAAAGACTTAGAGAATGCAAGGGGTGGCCCTGTGTTACCCCATCTAACCCACCAGTCTGGTCCCTACAAAAGCCAGATTGTTAGTAACGGATAACAGCGGACCGCACACATTTAAGCAAGTGTCCCAAATTGTAGATAATGTGCCTGCCATGGCATCTTTGCTGGAGAACATTGGTGTAGCTCCCACTGCATGGTAAGCAATCACTTACCTAGCATATGAGGATTCTTTTCATTTCCATCAGGAAGGAGGGTTGGCAGGTGTGTACAGCAGTATGAGTCCTGGGTCTGCCCCAGGTCCATGGTAACTCTCCAGCCCCACTGTCTATTTCACCTGGATACCCAGCAGAATATCACAGTTGTCCATTGAGCAATGACATCAGGTTAACTGGACCAGATGAGCAAGAAGCACACATTGGAAGCCTGGGTAAGATTTATGCACCCCATAGGGTGAAGATAAACCATGCAAAAATTCAAGGGTGTACCACATCAGAGAAAAATTTAAGAATCAGGTTGTCTGGGATGTGTCAGGATGCCCCCCTCCAGAGTAAAGAATAAATAATTGCATCTTGCATGTCCCACCACTCAGAAGGAGGGCTTAGTCAGGCACAGGGGATATGGAGACAGCCTATTTCCCACTTGAGAAGAGTGTTGCAGGGCTCAGACCATGTTCTGGGGGCACAAATGATGCCAGCTTTGAGGGGCCCAGTCAGGGAAAGGCTCAGCAGCAGGTCCAGGCTGTGGTGTAAGCAGTCCTGCAGATGACCACATGGCCTTGTGTGTCCTACAGTACAGGGGAATCTGTGGTGAGAAAAGATGTTGTGTGGTATTCATGGCAATCTCCAACAGGAGAACAGAAATGCAGACCCCTAGAGTTCTAGAGCAAGGGCACGCCTTCTGCAGCAGAGAACTACATCCCACTGATAAAGAAGCTCCCTCATGATGCCGGGTCTTGATAAAAACAGAACTACTGACCAGTTACATCAAGCAACAATGCAGCCAGAGCTGCCCATCATGAGCAAGGCTGCATCTACCCCACCATGTAATAAGGTCATCAGTCATCCTTCGTGGAAGTGGTATATCGAGGACTAGGCATGAGCAGAAAGCTACATGAGGAAGCAGATTCCCACATGATCTACTGGCATCCCTCTCTCAGTATGCATCGAAGGCTTCATGGGGGCTGTTATGATCAGCTAACAGGGGAGGTACTCAAATGGACCAAAGTATTGCTGTGAGGTGACAGTGGCCAGCAGCTGCACTACAGCCCCACTAAAGGAGTCACCTTCAAAGACAGCGGTGAGCAGAATCCTTCCAAGGAAGGGCTCTGAGTGCTGTACCTAGTCATCCACTTAGGCTGGAGAGAGGACTGGCTCAAGGTAAGAGTAAGCATGAACTCATGGGCAATGGACAATGGCCTGGCCTGGTTAGGGGCCTTGAAGGAAAAAAGATCGAAGGTTGGGGACAAGGAAGTCTGGGGTGCAGCATGTGGATGGACATATGGGACTGGGTATCAGGTTTGAAGATTATGTTCCCCTGGCTGTAACGTGCCCTTTTTCTTTGGGTACTTTCATGATTTTCTTTAGCTTTCAGCAATTTGACTATGATGTGCCCGTGTGTGGTTTTCTCTCTATTTATTCTGTTTGAGGTTCATTGAACTTCCTGGATCTGTAAATTGATGCTTTTCACTAAATTTAGGGAAGTTTTGATCATTATTTATTTTTTTTTTCTGCCCCAACTGCTCCCTCCTCCCATTCTGAGACTCTGATTATACACGTATTAGGGTTTTCCATTGACCTATAGATCACTAGGTTTTGTTTTCAGTGTTTTTTTTTTTTAATTTTATTAAATCACTATTCTTTAGAAGAGCTTATTTCTATTCCTCTGTCTTCAAGTTTACAAATCCTTTACTCTATGGTTTCTAATCTGATGTTAATCCCATCCAGTGATTTTTTTTTTTTAATTTCATATATGTGCTTTTTAGTTCTAGAATTTCTACTTCTTTCTTTTTTAGTTTTCAATTCTCTGCTGAGAAATATCATCATTCACTTATTATAAACATCTTTTTTGTTAAGCATTTGAATACATTTGTAACAGCTGCTTTAAAGTCTTCATTTACTAAGTCTAATATCTCAATCATATGAGTCTCTACTACTACTAACTTATTTTTCTATTGACGGTGGTTATGTTTTCCCGTTTCGTTACATGTCTAGTGATTTTGTTATTGTATACTGAATATTGGAGATGATGCATGATAGAGACTTTAGACACTATTTCTTCCTTTAAAGAATATTGATCCCCCTCCTCCAACTTTTCCTGACTTCTCTGGTTTTAGTTGAGTATTTTAAGATTCCTTTTATCTCTTCTCCTAGAATATCAATGATACTTTTTAAAAATTTAGTAGTTGTTCTAGAGTTTACAATATATATTTTAAACTAACCTAAGCCACCTTCAAATAACATTATACTGCTTCATGTGTATTGCAAGTACCTCCCGTTGTGTATTGCCGATTTCTCTCTCTTGTCCCTTGTGATACTGCTGTCATTCACTTCATTAATACATATGCTATAATCACCCAATACATTATTACTATTATTGCTTTACACAGTTCTTTTCGATTCATTAAGAATTAGAAAAATAAAATACTTATTTTTACCTTCATTTATTTCTTTTCTGATGCTCTTTTCTTTCTGTAGACCCAAGTTTCTGACCTTTATAATTTTCTTCCTGCCTAAGCACTTATTTAAATGTTTCCTGCAAGACAAGTCTGCTGGTAATAGATTCTTCAGTTTTTGTTTGTCTGAAGAAGTCTTTATTTTTCCTTCATTTTGAAGAATAATTTTGCTGACTTCCAGGTTGGCATGTTTTTTGTTTGTTTGTTTGTTTGTTTTCATTCAACACTTGAAATATTTCCTTCTGGCTTGCATCGCTTCTGACAAGAAACCCAGTGTAATGCCTACCCTTACATACGTAAGTTTTCCCCTCTGGCTTCTTTTGAGATTTGTTGTCTTTGTATTTCTGCAGTTTGAATATAATATACCTAGGTGTGTTTTTTGTTGTATTGTTTTTATCCTGTTTAGTATTCTCTGAGCTTTCAGGATCCGTGGTTTGGTGTCTGTCATTAATTTTGGAAAGTTTTTAGCCATTATTACTTCGAATATTTATTCTGATCTATTCTCTCTTGCTTTTCCCTCTGGGATTCCAGTTATGTGTATACTACACCTTGAGTATTGTCTCACAGCTCTTGGATGTTCTCTTAGTTTTTCGTTTTCTTTACTTTTCTTTTTGTTTTAGTTTAAGAATTTTCTGTTCACCTACCTTCAAGTTCACTGATTATCCTCAGCCCTGCCGAGTCTACTAAGAAGCCCGTTGGAGGCGGTCTTCATTTCTGTTATGGTGTTGATTTCTAGCACTTCCTTTTTCTTCTGTCTCAGATTTTGCATCTCTCTGCTCACATGTCTGTTCTTACATGTTGTCCACTTTCCCCATTAGATCCCTTAACATATTAATCATATTTAAACTCCCTGTGTGATAGTTACTGCATTTGTGTCATGTCTGAGTCTGGTTTGATGCCTGCTTGATCTCTTCAGACTGTTTTTTCTTGCCTTTTGGCCTGACTTATATATATATTTTTTACTTGTTTGGAAGCTAGACATGCTAGGTCGAAAACAGTTCCAGAACTTCTGGTGGGGGCTTGATCTGAGTATAAGGAGACAAAGGCAGAGAAACCCATGTGTACCCTCAGGAGATCTCGAGCACCTCATGATGCTTTGGTGCCCAATTTTAATGATGACAATACAACAGTCACACCCAAGAAGAGCCTGGTAACCAGGATCTCTTTCCCTCTTCCAGGCAAGCTGCCTAGGCAGCAGAGATGCTCATCAGGGATGAGGGTATACAAAGTGGGGATCCATAGCCCTACAATCAACTACAGTGGTGGTCAATGTAGTATTCCACTTCTTTCATTAAAGCCTTCCCCAGGAAACATAATCAATCATGACTTTGGAAAAGTTTTCTTCGGTTGGGGCAAATTTCTTATAAAAAGCAAGTGAATTCAGCAGCTCAAGGGGTGGATACTCTGTGCTCCCGTAAACCCCCTCTTCAGGGCTCACACACACGCACACACACACACACACACGCACCATTGACAGCTTGAGGCTGCATCAAGTATAGGGAGTGCAGGTGACAAAGCTGAGAGCGGGCAGGCTCTGGCTCTAAAAAAGCTGAATTTCAACCCCAGCTCTGTGACCAACCAATGTGGGGCTTGAGAAGGTGCCTCCACTGCCCAGGCCTCAGTCTCCTCATCTGTGAAATGGGCACAACAGTGACAGTGCCACCCATGGGCCTTATAGACACATAGACACTCGTGGGCCTCTGAGGGGAAGTTTCTCTCACGAGAGAAAGTCGGCTGAGGAACAGTGGCCAGTCAGAGTGAAGAAGGGTGATACAGCAATGGCACTGCTTCAGCACAGCTGGGAGAAGGAGAACGTGCCGCAGGGGGAGTGGAGGCAGCGGGAGAGAGACAGACACAGAAACAGAAAGAGGCAGATGGGGAAAGAGAGACAGAGGGAGAGACAGGGAGAGACAGATGGAGAGAGAAAATGGAAGGGGAACCTGTTGACACACAGGTCAGCTTTCCACCGGGCTTTCAGAGGCCGGGAGGCCAGCCTACCCACTGACCTCACAGTCAGGCAGTGGGTGGTGTGGTCCGGGCAGGTGAAATGGCATAAACAAAGGCTGGAGGTCAATTCCACAACAGCCAGTCCGCCTCTTTGCTCTAGCTGACCACTGTAGGAATCTTGGGTAGCCTGAGATAGGACAGGGGAACCTGGCTAACACCTTCTCAAATCCTGGCCGGCTCCTGGCAGCAGCCCCATCTCAGACCCCACAAGGCCTTAGAAGCTGGTCCTCATATTGAATGCAAACTGCTTCACTGATGGAGAGAGAATTCATTCTCACATGGCCTCAGGGGGATGCTGCAGGTCACTGAGCAGCTGGTCTCTCCTAAGCTCCAGCAAGAGATCAGAACCCTTCTACATGGGGGTCTGCCAGGCAGGGCTGCTGAATCCGGGGCTGCAGCCCAGATCAGTTAACCTGTCAGGGGCATCAGTGGGGCATATTCAATTAATGCTGCTTTTGACTCAGGCTCAAAACCCATATTATTGGTCCAATGGGGTGTGACCGGCTCCTCCGGGGTCCATCCAAGCCACTTGAGTGAGACTAATGTAAAAAGCTGCAAGGCAAGAGGCCAGGAGAGCAGCACCAGGGGTGCAGCGGGTTATCGTGCTGCAGCTAAACTCATTCATTACAGCCCCCTCCCCAAGAACAAGAGCCCGTCTTGCTGGTTTAAATCCTACCCAGGCGGCACACTGCACCGACTCCCTAGGAAGCCGGGGTTGGCGCAGGGGTTAAATTTGGATAGTTAACTGTCATGGGTTGAACTGAGTCCCCCCATAATTCACATTGAGGTCTTAACCCCCCAGTACCTCAGAATGTAGCCTTTTTTGGAAATAAGGTCATTGCAGATGTAATTAGTTAAAAGGAGATCATTCAGGGTGGGTCCTAACCCAATATGACTGGTTTCCTTATAAAAAGAGGAAATTTGGACACAGACACGCACAGGGAGAACGCCATATGAAAATGGAGGCAGAGACGGGGTGATGCTTCTATAAGCCAAGGAACATCAAAGAGTGTCAGCAAATCAGCAGGAGCTGGGAGAGGGGCCCGGACAGATTCCCCCTCACAATCCCAGAAGGAATCAGCCCTGCTGACACCTTGGTCTAGGACTTCTGGCCTCCAGAGCGGTGAGAGAGTGCATTTCTGCGGTTTAAGTCACCCAGTGCGTGGGACTTCGTTACGTCAACCCCAGGACACTCACACACATACCATCAGAACAGGCTCAGCTGTCAATGTGAGGCTGGAGCAGGGTTCCAGAGCTCCCCTGCCCCCAACCTGGCACCACCCCTTTAGTTGCTGGATGGTGGGGGGGTCTTAGAGGTCTTAGAGGGAGGGATTGGGGTGACTGGAACAGGATGAGGGTTCCAGGGTCCTCAGATGGCTGGGTGGAGCAGTTGTTGACGAATGTTTCAACATCCTCACACCCAGAGCGGTTTCATCTCGTTCCAGGACTTTTTCATTATCCCAGAAGGAAGCCTCATCCATTGGCAGTCGCTCTTCATTTTCCCCAAACCCCCTGTTCCTGCAAACTCGAATTCACTTTCTGTCTCTATGGATTTGCCTCTTTTAGACATTTCGTGTAGATAGAATCACACGACATGTGACCTTTTGTGACCAGCTTCTCTCACTCAGCGTGTGTTTTATGACTAGTATTTTTATAGTGAAATCCTATAGAATGAACTGGAAGATATGAGAGCTGGGAAGCTCAAACCTAGGACTCAGCATGTCACCTGTGCATCAGGAGATGCAAGAACACTTGTGAAGGTGCTTATAATAGTGGAAACCCATAACAGTCCGGGGAATGGGGAGAGAGAGGGGGAGAGAGAGAGAGAGAGAGAGAGAGAGAGAGAGAGAGAGAGAGAGAGAGAGAGAGAGAGAGAGAGAGAGAGAGAGAGAGAGAGAGAGAGAGAGGCAACTTCTGATAAAGTAATGTTAGGTGGGAGGACCGTGCACACACAGCAGCTACACTCATCAACATGGGACAGAGGAAACAAAGCTATCACAGCCCCAGTCACACACTGACAAAACTATACTCTGTATTAGAGATGAACAGAGAGATGACTAAATGAGGAAGAAAAGCAGAGGAGTGAGCATCACAGAAGTCAGGAGAGAGGCTGTGGGAGAAGCTGAAAGTACATGGCGGCTCCAGAGGCTGCTGGCCACAGTGACACAAAAGTGTTTGGTTCACAATAAAAAGATTTAAGAAATGCTCAGATACATAAAATAGAAGCATCGCTATACCCATAAGGGTAAGAATAGTGTTGTTTTACAAATTTTTAGCATGAACATATATATATATGTATATACAGACACACACACACAAATTTTATATCTACATACATACACATGTATATACAAGTAACGTGTTATTTATAGAACACACGCGAGCATGCAAATATTGGGTAGGATATAAAACATATTTCTCACTGCAGATGGTACTCAAAAAGGATTGAAAGCCACGGATCTTGGTGATAAAAACACCAGGATTCCCATTTGACAGACAAGGAAACTGAGGCTTCTGAGGAGTGGGTTACAGCTGGGATCCTGACATCACTGCGTAGGGGTCCTTGCTTTGAGGCCCTCCGCAAGAGCACTGACTGTGACAGGCCTCCAGCTCACAGCCTCTCCTATTGGCTCTCGGCTGTGACTGTTGCTAGTAGGACACAGCTCAGGGCACTTGGCCCTGCTGCTCAGAAAAACACGACTGGCCTGCATCCCACATCTCAGCCATCAGGGACCAGAGGGTGCGGATGTCCTGAACTTGAAGGAGGTACTCAATTCGAATTCCACATCTGCTGTCTCCTGCCCAGGAGACACAGCCCTTAGGATCCTCCTCAGTTTAGTGAAAGGGGACAAGGGACAGAAGAAAGTGGCCTAAAAAGAGACTGACAGTCCCCATAGCCACTGTGAGAGGCCCCTGCACACCTGCGCCCCGGTGAAAACCAGGGTGAGAGCTGAGATAGAGTGGACAGGTGGACCAAGCCCCGTTGCATCCTCCCAGTCCCTAGACGCAGGTCTCCCCTCTTGTCCAGTGATGGGCTGAGTCCCCAGGATGTAGCGGCAATGGCCAGTCTCTCTCTGAGCAGGCCCTGGTTCCTACCCAGTCATCCAGATTCCTGAAACTGGGACCACCACTCGCTTGGCTGTCTCTGCAACTGAACAGTGAAACAACTGAACAGTGACTACAAGGGAGGCTGGTGTGCAGGAGCCTGGCGGGGAGCGGGCACTTGACAGGGGGAAGGAGGCAAGGCCCCTGCCTCTCAGGCCTCAGTTTTCTCATCTACAGACAGTCCTGTTGTTTCTCCGTCTGGCTGCATCCAGATTCCACCCCCTTCCTTCTCTCCACCCCACCATTGCGTCCTTGGTCGAGCTCCATCCTCAGACTCCTGAATCACAGCCTCCTCTCTGATCTCCTGCTTCTGCCCCTGTCCTCCCTCACAGCCGGGAGGAAACGAGGAGGAGGCTGGAGGCGGGTAGAGGGAGAGTGGAGAGTGGAGAACATCTTCCTTTTTTCTTTATCTTCCTCTCTTGACATAAAACCTGTAAAGACATTCATAACATGAGGTAGACAGGTCTTGATGTGAGTCTCAAAGCAAGATAAAAACAGTCACATTTGTTTAGTCCCAACCTCATCTGAGCAAAGATCTGAAGGAGGTGGAAGAGTGGGCCACATGGCCCCTAGGGAGAGTGTCCCAACTGCAGGTGCAAATGCCCTGAGGTGGCTGTGCCTGGTGCCAGGCTGCTGTCTGTCTCCATTTAGAGCAGAATCTTGGCCCTGTTCCTGCTGTAACTCCACGGCCCGGCCCACAGTGGGGGCTCAAGGCAAAGGGGCCCAGCTGGACCCCGGGTCGGGGAGGGTGGTCCCAGCCTCCCAGCTGGTGGGGTGAGGCTCTTTGTGGGTCCTGCCCCAGGTGGAGGGAGGAGCCAGCCCCTTCCGGAGGAGGGTGTTGTTTTGGCCGCCAGGATCCTGGGGCAGGGAGGGGCAGCGGAAGTGGGGGGAGCAGGGCAGCAGGTGCCTCTTCTAACAGCCTTGACTGGCTGCCAGTCGCCTCTGAAATCCAGAGCACATCTGCGTTCATCAGTTGGCCGACAGATGGGCCCCAGTTTAATATTTTTGGATTCGGTTAGACTTGGGGGCTGATGTGAACCCATACAGAGCGCAGGTGTGAGCAAAACAGCATCCTGTGGTGGGTGGGGTGGGAAGAGATTGTCATGGGGTGGGAGGGGTTGCAGAGAGGAGGGGGCAAGTACCAGGGAGTCTGGTTTCAGAAGCTCCATGTGCTTCTGGAGAAGGATTCTCGTTTTGCACCTTGGCTGAGGATTTTGGTAGAAGCTTCTTACAGAGACGCTGGATACTGCAATCCGTAGTCCACCCTGGCAGTGATAATGGGCAGTCAGCAGGGTTAGGCCAGGAGAGATAAATCGGGAGAGGCAGAGCAGGGCTGGGCAGGGCCAGATGGCGGGTGTCGCAGCTGATTTTCCCACCGGCAACTGCTTTTGTTACTTAATCATGTCACAGGCAGGAAAGCACCCACCCCCACTCCTAGTATCTCTGGGGCCACCTTCGCCACCGGCCCAGGGGAAGTTCCCAGGAACGGAGATAAGGCTGCCGGATGCAGCCTGCGACTTCAGAGCTCCAACCAGGATCATGCAGACAGCAACCCCATGGCAATTGTTTGGAATGGGAATCGGGAGATGGTGCCAGCTGAGGTGCTGTGTGGAGCCCAGCACAGGAAGATGTTCCACAGCCAAGGTCGTCCAAAGGGTCAGCCGCAGTACCAGGCTTGACTGGCCCAGGGCTCTTTCTGCACTGGGGGCTTCCTCTCACAACACCCTGTTATTCCCAGCCGATGATGTGGAAAACCGAGGCACAGGGCGTCAGGGAGTCTGCCCCAATCACGTCCATGCACGCAAGGTCCTCAGACACCGCTGGCTAAGCACAAAGCCATTTCCTTCACCAGCACACGGTGTTGCATCCCTCCCCAGCCCTGACGGTCCTGTGAGACCTGATGTATTTTATGTATGTTCCCTTGTTCATAAGGAAGATGGGATTCTGCAGGCATCGGGCAGCCATCTCCTGGGTCCCCATGATTTCAGCTGCGAGTGCGATTCTCAGCCATGGGGAGGCGCTGGGGAATGAGTTCCTACCGGTGGCTGTAGAGCACCCCAAGAGAAAAGACTCACACAGGGCCATGTGGAACCAAATACAGATGCACACTGGTCACATTTGGCTTCCTGGGCCAATACAGAGGAGGCTGCAGCTTGCTCGTTAACTCGTTCATTCATTCATTCAGCAAGTGCTTATTGATCACCTACTTTGTGTCAGGCATGGCCCCAGGTGCTAGGGACAAGGTCATGGAAAAACAGACATGCCTGCCTTCCATAAATATCAATATCAATATCTGGTGATCAAATGAACAGCTGAAGAATTCAGAGACATGTCGTTTTAAAATAAATGAGATTTTAAGTGGAAATAATAAAGCTAATCTCTTCTGGGCTCTTAGTACGCACCAAACAATGGACACGCATTGACGTGAAGTCACATGGGCCTCCTGGAGGGCCCAGAAGTAAGGCATTGCCGAGGGGATACCAGGCTCCCGCAGGCATCCAGCACACAGCCTTCACCGGCAACAGCCCTCAGCAGGGTAGAGTCTGCCCAGGCTTTGGAGGTCACCCCAAGCAGAGGAAAATGCCACAGCACCTCCTCAAGAGGCCTCTGGAGTTGAGGGTTTACTGTGTATGTCTGTTGGGCAGAGAGTTTGCTGCCTCCTGACCCTCTGCCAGGAAGAAAAGGACACCCTCACTCTACAAGTATGAACGTGCTCCCTAGTCCCAGGTTATATGCTTCATTTGTCAAGTCCCAGCAGAGCTGCCCTGAGTCCCTTTCTAAGACAGGCCACTGCACCCCATTGCCACTATCCTAAGACTTGTTGTCTATGCTCAGGGTCCACCATAAAGGGTCCGATTCTGAGCCCCAGGGCCCAGCAGAACCCAGGTCACTGTCACTGAGGCTAGGGGCCTGGTATCACACACAGCCTCCCACAGGTGCTAAATGCCAGCAGGGTCCAGGCCTCTACCCTTCTCTCCTAAACCCGGCCCTGCCACAGCCTCAGGGAAGCTCTACCTCTTTCTAGTACTGTCACCTTTGCCTCTTCTGAGCCCTGTCCTCCATCCCTACCCTCACATGTGCACAAAAAGGGCTCATCCCCTCCCAAAGGCAGACCACATGGGATGTTCCCAGCCTCTCTTGCAGCTAGGCGCAGCCATGTGACCCATGTAGCCAGTAAACTGGAACTGCTTGGGGGTTTCTAGAAAAGACTTTTCTCCCTAGATTCTTTTCTTCTGTCCTTGAAAGCAGTGGACAGAAATCATTATAGTTGGAGCAACAGCAGCCATCTCGGAACCATGAGGCAATAAGCCAGCACACAGGAGATGACAGAATATAAGGATAGAAAGAGCCAGGATGCCTGATGACATCACTGACTTGCTGCACCTAATCTAGCACCCCTTCTTCCAGGTTGCCAGATTTTAAATGTCTGTATTTGTTAATCCACTGTTAGCTGGATACTCTGTTACTTGCAGCCAAAAGCATCCTAATGGAAATCCAAACCTTTGTGCCCACGAACCCTTGGGTTCAACCTGGGCCACTGCCAGCCCTGCTTGGGGGCCAATGATGGAGGTAGAACACAAAGAAGAGGAGACCAAGGTATCTCTGCCACTCACTGCCTGGTGACCTTTGGCAAGTCACTAAACCCCGCCCCCCCAACTGGGACTCTATTTCCCCATTAGAAATTGGAGAAGGCTCTGTGGCCCCCCAGAGGAGCCCTTTCTAATGTGCCCAGTCTGAAGCCATGGCATTGGGCCACCTGAGGGTTTTGCCAGTTAAAATCACCCATAATTCCATGGCTTTACGAGAGGACACTTGAGCTGACAGCGGGGCAGGAGAAGGTGGTAGACATCTTAGGGGAGGGGATTTCATAAAAACTGCCTGGAGCCACAGAATGGAGATGAACATGAGAATAGCTTGCTTGGGGCCTGGAATGCTGAACTTAGACTTGGTTTTGCTTCAGTGGGACATAGGGAGCCAGACAATGTTCTTGAGTGGAGCCATCCCTTGGTCCAATCTGAGTCCTGACTCTGCTCCCGTCTCCCGGCTCCCAAGTATCTCTCGACCTGTGTTTAAAGGAGGCTCAGTCTGGTGGGAGCAGGAGGCAGGAATTCTGAGATCCTCTGTGTGGCCAGGAGAGGCATCTGAATCCTCTTTCTCCCCTGAGAAGATGATCCTGTGACAGGCCACTGGGTTTACCCGCGGGGCCACAGGCGAACACCTGGTTCTTCCCCTGGCCTGGATGAGAACCAAAAGAGAGGAAGAAAAAAATAACAACAATCCTCGGGGCTTCCAGGCACATGCACTTGCAGTGGCCGGCACTGAACCAAGCCCCTTACACTGCTCCATCTCATTCTCAACACCTGAGCTGTAGGCTTGGTCATGTCCCACTCAGCAGTTGGGGAAAGTGAGGCTCGGGGAGGGGACAAGGCAGCTGACAAGAGGCAGGGCTAAGACCTGGGTCTAGGTCTTCCAAACACACTCAGGGGCCCCAGCAGCTGCTAACCCCTGACAGGTGGAGACACAGACTGTCCTGTGCATGCTTCCCTCCCTGCCACCGCCTCTACGAGGAAAGGAGGCAGCTTGAAGAGGAACCATATGGCCTGGATTCCCGGCTTCCACAGAGACACACAGGAACAAGACCTCATCTCCCAGCTACTCTTGCAGCTGAAAATATTTACATCCAAATATGTCCCAATATGCCATATTTTTGCCTCAAGCAGCCTGGGAGTCTATCCTCACCAACTGGGAGTAAGCGAGGCCTGGTTAAGGAGGCTCTTGACTTCCAGGAAAGCTGACGACAATCATGCGAACATTCTAGAAGTTTGGCTGGTGCACCAGAGCCAATCTCCTCTCCTTTTAAATTGCTGCCCGCCCCCAAGGCAGGATGGAGAAGGAAAAAAAGGCAGGGGGGAGGGGAGGATAAAAACAACATCCAAGCCCAGAGGAGGCTTGTTTCTGTTCTTTCTGAATCAAATGCATTGTGCCCAGGTCTGCTGAGCTCATGGCCTTGTGGACTCAAAGAAAATATAGTTATGGTTGATCGCTGAAGTGGGGGTCGGATACGATTTCTCTACAGGCAAGGCAGATCGGCCCCCTGGGACGTGAGAAACTTCAGCCCAAAGAGTCAGAGAGAAACCAGGAGCCCGGACAGAGCCAGTCACCCAGGGTCGCACCCTACTCTATCCTCCACCTGGGGCTCCTCAAAGGGAAAGTGCTGGGAGGGGCTTTCCCCCTTTGCAGCATGACTGCTCAAGGGAGCCGGGTGGACAGCACCCCAGGACCCAGAAGATGCCGCTCTGCAGTCAGGCGAGCTAGCTAGGGCCTGGCCCATCATCCCCCAGGAGTGCTGGGTCACACAGAGGTAACATTCTACAGCATCCCTCTCTGAGGCTTGGTTTCCTAGTCTGCTGAATGGGCAGCTTTGCCTAAGCTCGGTGCTGCTCAAAGAGGTGGGGGGCTGGTGAGGAGCAAAGAGATCAAGGGTGGGGGCTAGAGGGGCTGTGTGCAGGAAGGTTGGGGTCATCATCGCAGCAGGATGCTCCACCCTGTTCCCTGGCCACTCTCCAGGTTCTGACCTGGATCCAGCCTGAGTCCCAAACCCCAGCTGCTCAGGCACCAGCTGGTGATGTGAGCAAGTTGCTCTGAGCCTCTTAGTGATGGAGTTAACAGTTCCAGTCTCACTGGGTACTGAGCAGATTCAACGAGAACTCAAGAAGCTCTTGGCACATGTCATCTCTCAGCGAATGAGAGCTTTGCTGTCATAGCTGCCACTGTTAGCATTCTCATTTCCTTTCTCAGACTCACCCAGGCACACACATGGCACCTTCTCCATGGCTCTGAATTTGCTCAGCGGCACCCTGAGCTGGGGAGTGTTGGAAGAGGCATTCGGCCCTAGGCTGGCCTCACTTGTACTGCCCTGAGCAAGAGCATAAGAGCAGGTTTTTTTCCTGCCTCATCCCTGTTGCTCACCAGTGTCTGTCTGGCCATACCTCATTTGGGACCTGGAAGCAGAGGTTGGCTGCTTCTCAGGCACTGGGTTAGAGGGTGCTGGCCTGGCTTGGTACACATGTTGCTGCCCACATCTCAACATATGACCTCTTTTGGGGCTGCTTTGTGACTTACATACCACTTCAGTGGCTTTGTGGCTGTGGCTGTGTCACCCCTGTAAAGTAACTTCTTTCTCTGTAAATTAGGACTGGCATAAAACTTGCATAGCATTGTGTTTTCACTGATTCATCCATGCATGCATGCATCCATCCATCCATCCACCCACCCACCTATTCATCTGTCCATCCATTCATCCATATCCATCCATCCATGTATCCATCCATCCATCCATCGAGTTTACTATCCATCCATCCATCCATTCATCTGCTATCTAGTCATCCACACATATATCTTTCTATCCAACCACCCATCCATCAACCCATTCATCTATCCACTCATCCATCCACCCACCCATTCACTGCTCATTCATTTGTTCATCCACTATCAACTCATTCATCTATCCATCCATTCATCCATCCATCTATCATTAATTTATCCATCTATCCATCCATTCACCCATCTATCCATTCACCAATCACCCATCTACCCATCATCTATCTATCCACCCACCCACACATCTATCTACTCTCCATCTTCCCATCATCTATCCATCCACCCATCTATTAACCAATGATCCATCCATTCATCCATCCACCCATCCAATTATCCACCCATTCATTTATCAACCAACTACCCATCTACATCCATTCATCCATCCATCCATCCATCCATCCATCTAACCAATTCCATTTCATCATCATCATTCAATTCTCCCTGCCCACCCACACATCCATCCATCTACCCATCTTTCCACCCATCCATCCATCCATTCATCCACCCATTCATCCACCCTTCCATCCATCCATTATCACTCACCCATCTACCCACTCACCCATTCATCCGCCTAGCAGTCATGGGGGCTTCTACATGCTAGTAGAGGATGCAGAAATTTTTTAAAAATCCAGCCTGGCAGGCTTCCCTGACCACCTCCACCTAGCGTCATTTCCCTTTCTGTCTCCCACTAGCTGTCTGGCCACCCAAAAGATTCCTGAAAGCCTGAAAGAGAGACCCCCTCAGGGCTCTTCTACCCGGAATGCTCTCCCACCTCCCCAGACATAGCTCCTAATCGATCCCTCAGACACAGTTTCCAAATCCCCCACATCTACTTGGGGCTTATTGATTGAGTATCTATCTCCCGCAGGTTCCCAGAGAGCAGAAACAGGGCTCTTCTGGGCACTTGTGTAACCTAGGTGGACCCTCATAGTATTTGTAAGAAAGAGGGAAGGAGAGAGTGGGGGAGGTGGGGAGGAATTAAAGGAGGGGAGATCTCTGGCTCCCTCTCCCCACCCCCAATGCAAAGGGTAATGGTTTCTGGAGGGAGCAGCCCTAAGACCAGGAGGGACGAGCCCAGCACCCCACCCTCTTGCACTCCCTCCAGCTGCAGCCGCTTCCTCCTCAGCTCCTTATCTCCCAGGCCGCCCAGCTCCAAAAGCCACAGCCAACGTCCGCTTCCCCACAAACACCAACTGCCCTGCCCAGTGGGAGCAGAGAGCAAGCAAGCACCACCAGAGTGGTCACCAAGGGGTCAGGGCCACTCCCACTCCCACTCATAGACAACTTTCTTCTTTTTCCAACCCAAACTCTTTCAGCCCCACTAATTAGAAAACCAGGCAGGACAGAGGCCTCGTCAAGAAAGTGGAAGTGCCCATCTGTAGGGGGTGCTCCCACAGGTGCAAGCCACCTGAACATCTGCCTGGAACTGGGGGTGGGGGCTGCCCCACCCAGGTTGCCATCCTTTTGCCATCTTTGGGGGTTGTGCAGACCCAAGACCTCTCACTTCCAGGCTCCATACGCCACCCCCACCTCTTGCGGCCTAGAAAACAACAACAATGACAATGACAAGAATACTTATACCAGCTGTCAGAGTCACATGTGCATTGCTGCATGCTGACTCTGTGGCAGACCATGCTTAGCGTTCTAGAGCAGGGTCTCCTCTCCCGGAAACAGTCTGGTAGCCGACACCACTGCCATCACTGTGTCAGGATCACTGGGAACCAACCATGGAGAACACTGGCCAGCGAAGCGCAGCCAGGTTGGCTTCAGATCCTGAATCCTACCGTGACACCCTGAGTCAGAGCATAGGAAGCAAGGATGGGGCAATGAGGACAACGGTGATGCCCAAGGGCTGGCCTGACTCACAGGACCCTTTTCTCCACATGAGCCCTGGGGGTGTTCAGGGACGACATGCACGTGGCAGCCCCTTCTAGGAACAAACATAGTCTTGTCCCTGCACAGGCTCTAGAAGGATGCCCCAACTACTGAGACAGGGCTGGCCTCTGGGGAAAGACGTGGGAGAGAGGAAGTGCTTACGTTTCTGCATGCTCCCTTCTGCGCTGCTTCCAGAGTGGGTGGGGACCAGGAGCCCCAGGCAGCTGGGGAGGAGCCCCGACTGGAGCAGGGCTGGCCAGAGCAGCCAGAGCAGGAACCACCTTGAGGTCTGGCTCAAGGGCATAGTTGATGCCCATGGATGGCTGGCCCTAAGAAAGGGGCTCTAGGAAAAATCTGGCTGAGGGTAGGAGCAGGAGGATGCCCCCAGGCTACCCCTGGCTGAAGGTAGGGCCAGGCCCAGGAGGGTGGGGAGACAGGTGGGGGACTCAGCCAGGATGGACACTGACCCCATGTGCTGACCTGCACCCCCACCCAGGTCGAGGAAACACACCCAGCACACCAGGACTCGAGTGGGTGGGGTGTCACCAGCCGGAGGTAGGAGGAAGTTGTTGGAAGTCAGACCGGAATGGCCACAAGGGAAGGCCCGGCAGGGCTGGGCCCAGATGGTTCCTGTTGAGGAAGCAGGGTGGGCACAGCTGCACGGCTGCTTCCCTGTCCCCCAGCCGCACTATCACAGTGACACAGCTGGCTGCCTCGCCTGTAGGCTGCGGGGAGACCTCCCCCGCCCCCTGCCTCCCCAAGCCCGCCCCGAATCACATGAGCCCCTGCGGCCTCCCGCCCCTTCCCCAAGCAGGCAGGCAGTGGCTGCTAGAAGGCCCAGAGCCGTCTGGGGTCAGCTCTGAAACCCAGACTGGCCAAGACCCCTCATCTGTCCCTCGAGGCCCCTTGAGGTCGGTAAAGGCACTCACAGCCGAGCTCGACCCTGGCCCCGTGCTGGCCCCTGCTGGCCCCTGGAGGGCTGCCCACCTCGCGCCCAGGTCAAGATTCAGTCTCCGGGATCTACCTCTAGCTCCATGTCTCACTCATCTCCTATGCTGGAGAGCGGGCTTCTGCCATCCACTAGCTGCTCGGCTTCCCGGGGTCCCAGGAAGGGCAGCCCAGGTAAGGGAATGGGGGGTGGGGAGCAGCTGGAACAGGTGGCTGGAGAGTGACATCTCCAAGCTGCTGCCTGTCCAGCTCTGTTGATGGCGCGAGCCTGCCGTGTTGACTCACCTCAGACATCCACACAGCCTCTTCATAGGGTACAGTCCCACACAGCTGGGGCAGGTGGCCCAGGGAGGACCTGGCAGGTGCCAGGCTGGGTGTGTGGGCCCTACCTTGAGGCAGATGCTAAACAGCGGGGCTGCTAAGTCCCTTATGAGAGCGTGGGCTCTGTCCTCCTCGGTGGGCAGGGTCCTGGACTCGGCGAGGAAGATGGTGTGCAGATGAGTTGGGGGACTCAGAGAGCCCTCCTCCTGGGAGGGCCCAAAACATTGAGTTTGGATAAGGAAACTGAGGCCAGAGAGAAGAGGGCCTGGCCTCAAACTCTGAGAGCAAGTGATGGTCTAGTCTGGACCCCAGACCTTGCTAAGGAGCAGCCTTGCTAGGGTTCCCATCCTTTGCAGCCAGTGAAAGAGGGAAGTGGGGGACATTGACTCCAGCTCTTATGTCCCTGGGGGACTTGCAGGACTTCATCCCCAAGGAGCTGCAAGTGCCTGGCCCCACTCCTTAGCCTACAGCCACGTGGCCACACTCTGAGGAGACTCTGGGACCTTCTAGATCTCACAGACCCAAGTCTCAATGCTGCAGTCATCTCCAGGGTCCAAACGGGCCCCTGACACCCACATTCAGCACCCCAACCCAGGGGCAGTCCTGCCTCTTCTATAGAGAGACCACGTTCCCTGAGCAGGTCCCCCCACCTGCTACTATCCAGGGGCCTGAAGACCAGGCCCAGACATGGGGCTCCATCAGTCACCTCAGACACTTCCAAAGCTAAATGGCCCAGCTTCACGCATAATAATGTGTTGTTGGCTTCTCTCTAGTCTGGGTGATTCAAAGATGGCTATAGGGTGATGCTAGGTCACTGGCCCTGGGAGGTGGTCACTCTGCCCCTCAAGCTGACCAGAGGCGCTGGTCACATCCAGCTCCAGATGGGAACCACACGGCCGCCCCTCTTTTTTTGGGGCAGCCCTGTTCTGCAGCCCAGTTCTGCAGCCCGCCACTGTGCCCTGGCCAGCCCTTCCTCACCAGTGCCTCAGTTTCCTTGTGTGTCAAACCCCATCGTCCTGCTCCCTGGTGGAGAGTAAGAGCAGCTCTCAAAGTCCAGGCCAGGAAGGGAGAGGGAGAGCGGGTGGGGTGTGCGTGAGAGCTGCTGGCTGCTGTTTTGTTTGTATGGTGGGGGCTGGGGAGGTGCGGGGGTGTTGATCAGTGAATTTGAGGCCAGGAGGTGGCCATAAACCCAGCTGTACTCACAATATCACTCACGGTACTGGTTAAGCTGCAGACAGACACCTGGAACAGATGGTCTGGGTGGACCTCTGACACAGAATCCTAGCCATCCGTTTATTAACCCCATGGCCGCTGTGCATCCCAAGAGGAGCACTGCTCACTTGAGAGGCCGGGCGCTTCACTAGGAGTAGGGAAAGCAGTGGGCATTTGGCTAGTGTGTTGAGTTGAGGGTTTACCTGGGCATGGAGTCTCAGCCCTGTGACACTGGCTTTTAGGAGCTCAGGTCCTATCTTCTCTAAATCACCTGGCCCCACAGATGGCCACAGCCACACCAGGAGACATTCAGCCCCACAGGCTCCCCCAGGGGGACAAATGCTGGACCCTGTGGCGCCAGAAGGCACCACCAGGGAAAGCAGCAATGGGTCCTTCTGGAGAGAGCCTTTGGGGGCCCTGGGGGCTTGGAGTCCGTGGGCAGCATAGCTCCAGTATGCAGCTTCTCAGGCCCACAGGCTTCCCAAAAGTCTGTGAAAACCTTTGAGACCCAAAACCACGTTAAGTGGTTCTAAACTATGGAAAGAACAGTAAGTCATATTTCTCAAAGCTGAAGTGTAAGATTCTTTCTGTTTGAGAACAAACATGTATAAATGCCGCCCTGCTATCCTCCTGTTTGGAAGGAGGTGGGGGTGAAGGGGGTTTGGGGGCTGAAGATGGGGAACAATGGGGCTTTTGCATCTCTGACCATCAGATCCTACAGCTGAGTACAGGGTAGCCCTGAGCAGCCTGACCCCTTCCTGGCCAGTCCCCTAGGAGACTGGGACCCGTACCAGCTCCGCTGTAGCAGAGGGTCTAGGACCCATCAGGACCCCACAGTGTGGTGGATCCACTGAGGGCAGGCGAAAACCCCACTGCAGAGGGTGGAGGAAATGGCCCCATCTAGAGGAGAGTTTGCTGTACTCAGATTTGTTAGGTGCCTACTGTACGTACTGCGAGCTGTGCAGGGACTAGGGGCTCGTCTCTACAAGCCCACTTTCCAGATAAGGAGACTGAAGGTCACGGTGCTGTGTCTCCACAGGAAGGAGAGGTGGAAACCAAGACACTTGGCAGAGGTGCCAGGGATGGAGGCATTGAAATCTGCTCATGATTTAGCCTGAAGCTGAAGAGGCTGGGAGCGGGGGCCCGGGGGCGGGGGGAGGTGACAGTGCAATGTACTGTGACCACCCTAAGACAAGCCTTTCAGTATCACCTGAGAGGCTAGCATGGGATCCAGGTAGCAGGTTTCAGCTTAAGCACTAGATAGTGAGCATCCCGTCACAGTTGGAGTCCAAGCAAAGGCAGTCGTTAGGGGGTTCCAAGCAAAATCTGCTGGCAGGCACTATCCTGCGAGGAAGCCTGAAGCCAGCCGGACCCCAACCTTGGGCCACCTGGTCCGGGGGCAGGGTTTAGAAGCCACCACAGGCACCAAGTGGCATGGTCTTCTCCACCCCACTTTGCCTTCCCTCTGCCACGTTCCTCCTCCCCCTCCAGCTGCTACCTGTCCACAGGTTTTTCTCTGGAATGTTCTCTGCCTGGAATCCCCTTTCCAATATATTAATTTCCTGGGGCTGCTGTAACAAATGATCACAAACCGGGTGACTTAGAACGGTAGATATCTATTCCCTCCCAGCTCTGGAGGCAGGTCTGCAATCCAGGTGTGGGCAGGGCTGCGCTCCTTCTGGAGGTTCTATGGGAGGATCCTTCCTGCCTCTTCCAGCTCCTGGGGGCTCCAGGCATCCTTGGCTTGTGGCTGCATCGCTCTAATCTCTGCTTCCGTCGTCACATGGCCTCTCCATGTGTGTCTTTGTGTCCTCTCCTCTTATAAGGACACTTGTCATTGGATTTAGGGCCACTCCAATCCAGGCGGCCAGTGCTCCAACTCTCCCATTATGTTCCAGGCAGTGAGATTAGGGGAAGGTGCCCATTGCCTGCCTGTATAGCCGTCTTCCGTCACAGCCCACGGCTAGGGCTTGGGAACATGGCCTCCAGCTGCAAGGGAGTCTGGGTGCTTCCAGGGGAGTGGGACAATCTGAAGCTCGAGGGCTCTCTGTCCCGACCCCCCTCTGCCCCACTTTTTATTCAGCTCTGGCCCCTGTGGGGAGAAGGTCAGCTATGGATGCTGGTAGATTTACACAGGGAGGAGCCAGGGTATTTGGGGTTAGAGGATGAGTGAGAGGATTTCGGAATCACAGGCCCTTTCTATGATGAGGGACTGAGGGCAAAGCCCACACTGACTGTCTGACCCGTGACATAGCAACGACTATCCATCCACGTCTGGTGCAAAGTACTGTCAGCACGTATATGATTTCGTCTATACCGTGGCGCCTATCTCTAGCCTTCTCACACCCTGCGGAGGCCTCTCCCCTCACTCAGGCCTGACCCAGACCCAAAGTGACAGCTCTCATCTCCCACTTCTTGTTTCCCCCTTACTGGTCATACAGGGCTGGGGTCTCCTGTGTCAAGATCAGAGCCCAGGGCCTGCCAAGCACTATGTTCCGCTGTAACTGCCACCGCAGAAGATAACCAGGGTTCCCAGGGGCACACAGCAGGCAAGAGCAGAGGTGTAATTGAACCCAGCTCCGCTGACCCTGCAGGATGGCTGTAGAAGCACACGGGCAAGGGGTCTCATTTAGGGTGGAAAGCTGGCTCCAGACCCCATGCAAAACCAGGTGGTCCTGGCAGGAAACCAGTAGCACGGGGAGTGTGGACAGCTAGCAGAGGAACCATTTACAAAGGTCAAACAGAGTGGCAGGGACAGCACAGAAGTCTGGAGGCAGGTACCCGCTGGCCTGAGGGGCGAAGAGGGGTGGAGGAAAGGAGCTGAGAGAGAGACCGAGAGGGAGTGGAGAAAGGGTCTGTGGCTGTCCAGGGAACCAGGAAGCTCTCGGGAGGGTGGACCACAGGACAAACACCCACCTCTCTCCCCCTCTACCCTTCATATCTTCTGAAGCCCCTAGGATGGTCCCCAGGGCCAGCCTCCAGGGCACAGAGCCGAGGAGCAGGGGAGCGGGGACTCGACTCTCAGGCGGACGGATGCTCTGGACTGAGTCTCACAGCAGATTCCAAGTGCAGGACCCTATCCCTGTGTCCTTGCCTCAGGATGAAGAGGAAGCCGGTGGAGCGAAGACTCTGCTCCACCCCAAATCCTGGGAAAGTAGTGCTCCTTTCCACCCCCGGTAAATGTGGAGTGTTCTTTCTCTGGGACCCGCAGTTTCTGCTAGGACTTGCTCTTTCCTTCCCCACACCATCCCCATCCTCAAGCCTTCTGGGCCAGCCAGCAAGAGGACAGTGAGCACCCACGTCCTCCCGTCCATCAGACCCTGAACCCAAGCTTAGGGAAGACACAGTCACAGGGCAGGATGTCACCCAGAAGGACAGGGTGCAATCTAGGCTGGCTTCCTGGAGGAAGTGGTCCCGCAGGGGCAGCTGGAGGAGGCAAAGGAGACTTTCACTTCTTGACGTCCTGACTGAGAGGAGAGGCGTCCTTAACCTGCCTGCACCGGCTGCGCGGGGCTTTCTCATGCACTTTCACTTCCGTGACTACAATCAACCTGACGAGGCACAGCCGGGAAGAGTGGCCTGGGGAGATGCCCGACCTGGTTGTAGCTGAGCCAGGACTCTCCATCCAGTGCTCTTTCCTGGAGATATCCACTTGAGAAGAGGCTGAGGGAGGGGAGGGGGCTGGGGGCAGCTGTGGAGGTGAGAGAAGAGGGGCCTCTACTAGTGCCACCCACCTGCCCACCCTCTGAGGAGACTCAAGGCCAGCCAGGTGCCCATGGACTCTGGGTCATTCATATCGATTACTATTAGACTCCAATGGGTGCTAATGAAATTTTCGCCATCATAACACCACACGCGTGTCCCGCCAGTACAGCCAGGGTGGCTCCTTTCCTGCCCCTTATCCCAGCACCCACTCAGCCACAGTGCCCGAGGTGCCTGGGTCAGAAGCCTATGCTTGCACACATCCCTTCCCCAGGGCTTGTGGGTCAGGGGCTATGGGGTGCAGCCAACTTGGGTTGTCATCCAGGAGAACTGGGGCTCAGCAATCCTTGGACGATGAGTGGGGTGAGCACCAAGAGGCCTGGTCCTCAGACAGCACAGGTCTTCCAAGTGGACCATGACCTGCCTCAGACTCAGTGAGCCCCGACAGTGGGGACATGGGAGAGGGCCTCTGCGGTTGTTTTCCAAAATCTCAAGCTGCTGGAGGAGAGGGGGCAGATAGAGCGGGACCAGCAGTCCCATTCCAGACTCTTTCCTAGCCCCAGGTATGGCATCCTCCCAGCAATCCTTCAAGATATCACTGACCTGGTTATACAGATGAGGAAACAAATCAGAGAGGTCAAGGAAACTGCCTATGGTCACACAGCATTGCCAGCAGGGTAGGGAGCCTCCCTGTCAGCTAAGAACCCTCCCGGGGAAGAGATGTAGCTGAGGTGGGACCTCAGGAAGGGACTCCCTTTTGCATTCCGCACTCCTCGTGTGAAAGCCTGAAACCGTGGCTGGCAGCCCACACCCTCAGCTGGACCCTCCAAGAGCCTACGTTGGGGTCTGCCTGCTCCACACTGGGGAGCCCAAGGCAGGTGCTGCCTGACATTCCCAGCTGACACCTGGATTAAGTGTGTCCCAGCTGATGTGGCAGAGTTGCCTGCCTGTCCCAAGGTCCTCGGGGTGAGACCCCCTTCTGCTGGCTGCTGCTTTGAAACCTTTTAAAAAGTGGGTGTTTTGAGTGCCTGCTCCGTACAGCTTAGGGTTCTAGGAAGGTGCAGGCTTCTGCGTCCCGCTTTCATTCTCAGGGTCGGGGGAGATGTAGAAGGGTATCCCTTCCTGAGAGGGCCACCTGCTAGCCTGGGGCTCACACCCCTGAGGGGCACGTGGCCTGGTCCTTTCCTGGGTCTGCGCAGCTTCACAAACACGTAGAGGGGATGGATGGTGCAGGGGGAGGAGGCCCTAGAGGGACGGGGCAGGGTCGGAAGAGGCTGCTCTGAGGACCGGACCTCCGGCCGGGCTCTGTGCTCTGGTCTGTGTGGTCCGGTTTCCCTGATCCTCAGTTTGCTCATCTGCAAGGGCAATAGGTTGGACCAGATGGGTGGCTGAGCTATGAGGGCTGGACTGAGAACAGGCTCTGCCACTTGCCCCACGACCCAGCAGGCCTATCTGTGACGTGGGGATGACAGCCAGCACCAGGGTGGTGAGAGACGCCCCCACCAACACCTACCTGTCTCAGTGCCCAGACCATTGCCCAGAACTGCCTCTCCCTCCCTCATCCTCATGCTTATCTCTCTCCACCCTCCTCCCCCCTCCCCGCCCCAGGACCCTGGCTATGACCTTCTGCAGTCCCTCCCCGGCAAAGACCACATGGGGCGGCTGAGAGGTAGCCCATGGAGAAGGAAGTGGGGGGTTTACTCTGCCTGTGGGCTCCCAGAGCTTCCTCCTTCCTCCCAAATCGAGGTACATTTTGAGTGCTGTGGAAAGCCCCGACTTCACAGACCCTAGGAGGGAAGAACAAAGTGGAAACAGGGACAAGCAAGAAGGGGCAGGAGGGACCCTACACTAATTGGCCAGCCTCGCTGTGCCCTTTACTCCATGCTGCTGGGACCGTGGATCCCAGGCCAGCCTGGGACAGTCAGCTGTCTCCCTCTGAGGCTCGGAGCTTCTTCAGAAATGAGGCCCCCTCTGCCAAGCCCTGGATTTGGGCACCTGAAGTTTTCTCATGGCTCAGTTCTCTTATTAAGAGAAAAGACTTAAGGTTTCTAGCTCCTTATCTGTGAAAGGCTCCTGCCAGCCCGGGACCCTAATACCCAGACCTTGGAGCTCAGATCAGAGCTCAGAGAGGTTGTAATTTGCCTGAGGGTCCTAGAGCCTGCCTCCCCTAGGATACCGCCCTCGCTCCCATTGCTGGCCACACACCTACTCCTGTCCCAGCCACGAGGGGAAAGAGGCTTCTTCCCCTGGAGGCAGTGTACAGCCCTGACTCCCTCCTTCTTCCTATTCGCTTCCCAGGGGCCCTCAGTGCAGTGTGTTGTCTTGACCTTCCCCCAGCCCTGGACACATGGATAGACAGACTTCAGAGCCCATTTTCACCCTCCACCATCATAGTATTTTCTAGACCAAGGTTGGGACCGCACATCGCAAAAGCAGGTGACAAAAAATGCAAGTCAGAACCTGTGTCACTGCCCCCTTCTCAGCCCCCAAGGGCATTGCATCCCCAAGTCCTCCAAGGCCAAGGTGCTGAGCTTGGCCCCGGCCTCCCAGCCAGGGCTTCCTTGTCTGCAGCTGGAGGGACTGTCCCCACCTGGGGGGCTCTCCAGGCAGGGGCTCCACCCAGAGCTTTGGGGTAGAGAGCGCAGCTGGTGCAGGCAGATAGGAGCAGGCAGCTTCCTGTTGGAAACCGAAACTGCCAGGTGTTTCCCTCTCTCCTGAGGTGACCGAGAGACAGCTGGATCCGCAGTCCTGCAGCTCTGTCCCTCCATGCTGTCCCCGGGCGGGGCCAGGCAGCCCTCCTTTCAGGCAAGCACCCGCGTCCACTCCGACTAGGCTTCTCACCTCTCACCATACCGTGCGTCTCTGAGCCTCAGTTCACAGCCTGTGAGCTGGACTAAGATGACCTCTGCCCCCTGAGGTGGACAAGTGCAGGCGCCTCACGGCTCTGCTACCGTCTAGGGCTCCTGGAACAACCTGAGCCACCGTGACAAAGGATTTCAAAGCCTTTGTGCAAAACCGAAGATGTAAAATACATTAATAATTTTTAACTTGAATCCATGTGAAAATGATAGTGTTTTAGATAGATCAGATTTAACAGAACATTAAAGCCAATTTTGCTTGTTTCTTCATATTCCTTCACTCTGGCTGCCATAAAATGAAACATTTCGCACACGGCTCACGTCTAATTTCTGCCAGGCTGGCTGCTCTGAGTCCATGGGGCCCAGGAGACAAGAGGGACGGGTCTCACCCGTCACCAACATCTGGGCCTCTGACATGCTCCCTGTACATCTCATCCCTTTGTCATTGTGGTCAATCTTTAAATGATGAAAAAACTCTCACACACCAGAAAAGCCCCATCACAGGGAGCGAACAGGGCTAACATGCACTTCGTTTCAGAGCCAGCTCCCTCCCTTCCCCTTCTTTGTTAAAATGAGTTATTATAGGTTCGGTGCCCCCCACCTCAGAAGCTGTCCCACCCTGGCACGGTGAGATGGGATCAGGAGCTGTTTAAAGCCACTTGCTGGGGTGGGACCCAGTTGGCTTTCTCAGCCGCGTCTTGGCCAAGCTGCTTGACCCCTCCTCGCCCCAGGTCCCATTTCCTTCATCAGTAAAATGGGCCCATAACATGTGTTAGCACTTTGAACTTCACCAGGAGTCTCAAGGGACCGCTTTTATCTGTGTCTTTCCCAGACACATTGTGATTTTCTGTGTTTTGCATTGTTACATGTTCTATGTATTCTTTTGCAATTTTCGATTTTCTCTCCCGTGGTCATTTTGTACACAGCAGGCATCGGCGAGGTTGTTCCTTCATAGTGTCTTGGTGGTCCCACCAGCCCAGGCAAGGCCAGAGGGTGGAGCTACAAGGAGAGGCACCCCCAGCTCCTGGGGAAAAGGCTTTTTTGTACAGCTGAAATGTCCAGCGATAGTGCGGGGTGTTTCTGGAGGTCGTGAGTGCCCACGGCTCCTGGGACAGTTCCCGGTTTGCAGAAACTAGTGCACCAGAGGAGTTGAGGCAGGAGGCAGGACACTGGACACCTGGGCACTTGTACTGTCCCCGGCATTGAGCGTATGGTGGGGGCTGGGGGAGGGGGGCTCAGGAGAACTAGCCTTATCCTTTTTGAACAGGGGTTCGGCCGTCAACCCAAATGAGGCCGTTGAGGGAAGTCCAGCTGCGATGAGCACGTGGGCGAGAGGCCCCCGAGGCTGAGTGACCGTGCCTCCGCGCTGCTCTGTGCGTGGCACTCGCAGTGGCCGTCCCCTTCGCTACTGTTGAGGACGTTAAACCCGTGGGGCTCCGGGCCACAAGTCTAGGGGAGGCCTTGACGTGAGTCAGGCAGCGGAAAGTCCTGGCGTCGTGTGGGCATGAGAGATGTGACCTTTGGAGCATGAGGCCTCCGAGTAAGCTGGGAAACCCCGCTGCAATCCAGGAAGCAAGAAACCGGGTTCCAAGTAGCCGGGGAATGCTCGGCCCCTCCCGAAAGCACTAGAAGGAAGAGGCGGTGGAGGGGACTTCTGCATCTGCCATTTGCTCATTGAGCCCCTCTTTCCTCTTTTCTCGTCACTCTACAGCACAGAGGTGGGGGCCTAGGCCTGTCCTTAGTCGAGAGACTAAGCTAGTGAGAGAACACCCTCACGGGTCCCTCGATGAGGCCAGGAACGTGTAACCGAGCTGTGCCTCATGCGGGGGCCTGGAACATCCTCCTGGTGAGGCAGCCCTGGCTCCTGCAGCTGGGCCCGGAGTGGGCAAGACAGGAGCCTGCAGCTGCCTCTGGCATCAGAGAAGTGGGCTGGGGCACCAGGGGGCAGTGGGAGCCTGGCGGGGACCCGGCAGGGGGTGCCAGGGCAGGGAGTATTATAATATAAGTGGTAGCAGTGGTCATAACCATGTTTCCCAGTTGCCAAGCTCTTAAGAAAGCATTTTCCTTCGTCCCCTCTTGTCTGTGAGGGAGGCATGTTGGTATCCAGCTTTGCTCCTGCGGCACCAAGACAGCACAGCATTCACTTGGTCGGGGAGACACCTGTCACACGCTGGACACCAGGGTCTATTATTGAAGACATTGGTTCCTTGACTTTTTATTTATTTTTGCTTGCCTGCCCCCTCCAATGTCTTTGAAAAGCCAAGTCCCCTTTAAGGTGATATATCTTACAAAACGACCTCACTCATCTCGGTTGCACCCTACTCTAGGGTCACTTCTTTTCTGATGGATAACAGTGGCCCTATGGCTACCAGAGAAGTTGGCAAAAGGAATGTTAGCTACGTACCACAACCTGCCCTCGGGGTCAGGTTTAACACTCCCAAACCCCCTCCATGCATTAACGAGTGGCACACAAGACGCATACTTGCTTCACAAGGTGTATGCCCTGCACACTTGGCAAGCCGGCCCACTTGGCACGAAACATGAAACAGGACAACATAGCAGAGGCAGGAGCCGGGCCTCTGGGGAGCATCGTGCCTCCAATATCCTTCTAAACCAATGGCTGGTGCAAGACCCTTGGCAATGATGCAATGGACCAGCTTGCAACATCTAAATATTGTTGTTTAAACAGTCGTAAAGGTTGTGTTGTCCAGCGTTTTGTATATTTTATACTATACATGTGCTTAGGACCTATTTTCATGAAATCCTTAAAGCTGAAGATTTAGCACACTTGCTTAATGAAAATATCGTCACAAAACCAAACTGGCAGAGCTGGTCTTTGCCGGAACCCATTCCACCCAGACTGACATTTGTCAGCTGTTAATTCAAATAACCATGTTATTAAATGACTTGACTGTCTCACTTCCGAATTCCAATTTTGATATGGATGGATGGATGGATGGATGGTTGGATGGCGGATAGTAGATGGATGGTAGGTGCCTGAATGGATGGACAACGGATAAAATGAACAGGTTAAAAAGAAAGTGAGAAGACAGACAGGCAGGAAAATTCAAAGTATACCCTTCAAAAAGTTAAAAACATAATTCTTAAATTATAGCAAGCACGTGTCAAAGATGTGTCTCCCTCATTGATGAGGAAACCATCAGGACGGCAAAGTCGGTTCAAGGGAGGACATACATGGGCAACTCCATACCCCGTGAAGAAAGAACGCTGCACTAAAACAGATAAACCAGAGTCAGTAAAGAGCAATCTTTTCTATGGAACAAAAATAGTTTGCAACCTGTCCGTTTCCTACAAGTTTACACCTAACAGACAGAGTCCGAGACCCAATCGGCAATAGATAGAAAGGCAACGCGGGCATGTCCCTTAAGGGCCACTGACCCTTAGTTTCCTGGCTTCACCCCAAGAGGAAGTGAGAAAAGTAGGGGAGGCATGGAGGCTTGCTGGTTTTCATACCCTGAGGCAAAGCACTGTGGTTGGATTTAGGCTGCAGGAGAGGCAGGTAAAGAGAGGAGGTGAGAGTGAAACGGGAAAATGAGCATACCACAGGCCCGACTTTTCGCCAGAATAATCTGGAAGGTGAGGACCCCACCGAGTCCATTCAGCTGTCTTGCACGGGTAGCTGGAAAATCTCGTGCGCATACCCGTTTTGAAGACCCTGGCTACAGGCCAAGAACCCCCTTACCCACAGCATGGGGCAGGCCTTGCGGGGGCCGGAAAGTTCTCTGTGCTTTTTTCACTGGAAAACGGAACCCCTCTTCTTTCGGAGGACATCACTGCAAGCCAATTGCCCTCCATCTACAGCTTCCCCCCTCACAGTGCGAAGACAGGGGCTCAGAGAGATGAGGAGCTTCGCAACCTCTGGGCCAGGCCTGGACCCCTGCCTGCTGCCTCCCTGCCAACTCCGCCTACACCAGGAGCTGCTGCTGTCTGCGATTCAACAGGAGGCAGTTCTCATTGGGTCTGAAGTTTGCCTAGTCGTTTCACTGCCAGAACGGTGCCTGGCACACATTCGGTGCTCAAGCAACCTCCACTGAGAGAATCTGGGAGAATGCTTGAGCTGGTAGAAGCAGAGATGAACCCAGAAAAATTATACTAAGTGAAAGGAGCCAGACACAAAAGGCCTCGTATTGTACGATCCATTCATATAAAGTCCAGAACAGGCAAATCCACAGCGAAGGAAAGTAGATCGGTGGTTGCCAGGGGCAGGGTGAGGAGAGGAGTGACTGCTAGTGGGGGCGGGGTTTACCTTTGGGGCGAGGGAAAGTCCTGAAACTAGATAGAGGTGAAAGTTGTCCAACAACGTGAATATACTTGTTGCCACTGAATTGTTCATTTTTTAAATGGTTAAAATGGTAAATTTCATGTTCTGTGTCTTGGACCACAATAAAAAAAAAAAAAAAAAAAAAAAAACCACTTCAATTTCTTAAAAAAAAATAAAAAGCATAGCAAGATGAGCACTTAATCTAGGCCTCAGGGCCCCCCATAACTCATCCAACGTGTGTCCTACAGACACGAAAACTCATCAGTGGCCTTGCTCCAGAGCACTCTGTGTCACATCCCCTCTCCAGGGCTTGGGCAGTGTTATCTCCCTCGCCCATCCCCACCCGGGCCCTGGGCCTGTGCAGCTTCCTCTGGCTTCCCCTCCAGATTTGCTGTGGGAGAAGTCAGCCCCAGCATCCTGTCTGCCTGCCTGCCCTCATCCAGGCATTTATCTGCCCTGGGGCATCCCCACTGCTCTGGGTTGGCTGAGAAGACAGGGTGCAGAGGTCCCTACTTTATCTCCTCCTCTGCAGGCTGCAGAGCATGTTTTAATGTACATGTTGTCTGTCTTCCCAAAGGCACCTCTACACGTCCGTGTTTGCCTTCTGAGCAGGCGGGAGCAGGATCTGTGTGTGCGTAGAAATCATGCAGGGTGTCGGAGCCTGCGACTCTCAGAGTACAGGGTGCTAAGGTGCAATCCTCCCCATGTAACACCACGCTTCCAGGATGTCTATGTTGGGGGCATGCTGAGCGCCTCCAGGACAAAGGGAGATGCTGAGCGTGACAGTGCTTCCCAGGGCTCAACAAATGTCACTTCTGAAATGTTGCTTCTGAGAACCACTTGGACGTCTGTTTTTGGTCCTTTCAAGTGGACTTTTGGGTAATTGTCCCCACTGACCGGTCTGGGCTGCAGGTCACCCCTCCAGTGGCCTGGGTGTAGGCGTGGCTAATCTTCTGAGCTCTGATGAGGCCTCAGCATCCTGTATGATGCAGTGCTCCCGAGGGCCAGGGTATTTCCTGCAAGTCCTGGGTTAGTAGTCACACACTATCCATGGAGAATAGCTGTCTCCTACCCCGCCCCATCCATGGATGACTGATACTTTCGCCAAATGTAATTAAAATGTTGAGTCGGGGTCAGATTGCCATAGAAGCTTCTACCACTCTCGCTCTCTGCAGGTCTCCTGTCTGAGCACTACCCTTACTTAATTGCTCTGTCCTGGATGAGGAGTCACATGACTTGTCTGAATCTTCTTTGCATATCCATTATGGCAGGTTTAAGAAAGCACTATAGACACCAGAACAGGATGAAAATAAGGAAGACCCAGAACAAAGAGGACACAGCCTGCTCCTCTCCACTAGCTCAGGACGAGACCTGGGACAGACTTCTCTGAGTTCGGTTACTTCGTCCACAAATAGGGTTGCAGTTAAAGCCGAATTTCAGATAAACAATATTTCGGTATATGTAGGTCCCACATATTGACTGGGACACACTTATACTGAAAAATCTTCATTGTTTATCTAAAATTCAAATTGAACTAGGTATCCTGTATTTTTATTTCCTCAATCTGGTAGCCCTAACCATGAACGATTTAAACTCTGTATCTAATAGGATTGCTTTCAGCTGCAAATAGCAGAAATTTCAATAGCAGTATAAACAGGGTCCTTTGGTTTCGTTCACGTAACAAAAGCCCAGGGGCAATGGGTTCGAGTTGGTGCAGCAGCGATGCCATCTGGGAGGAAGCCTTGTTTTGCTCTTTCTATTCCACCATCCTCTTACTTGTAGCTTCCTAGCTGCAAAGTGGCTACACTACCTCCAGGCATCACATCTGCATTCCAAGCAGGAAGAAAGAGCAAGAGAGAAGGCGCAAGCATTAAAAACTGGGCCGGCCCCTTTTTATAAGGAACATCGAGGCTTGATGATAGGGTCCCAGTCCCCATCTCTAAGGCCCTTCTTCCCGCACCAGGACTTTCTGGCTTCGCATCTTTTCTGCCGTCTTCTATCAGCCTCCAGACCCATGACCCCATCAGATCAGCTGTGGCCACAAGGTGGGTGGAGCAGGTGATACTACAACCAGTTGACAATGGCTATCCTCACTGAACTTGAAGGATGAGGGGAGACCACAATGCCTGTGGCCCCATGCTGAGGAGTCATTACCACACCACTCTTGTCTAAAGTGATGTCCAGAGTGAACAAGCAGTAGGAGAAGCGACCTGGGGTCCCCAGACTCTTCCCCAAAGGATCTCTTCTTTCTCTGCAGGTTTCTGCTGAGCATCACATGAGGGGGCAGCAGACTTGCCTCCCCTGGAACTTAACTGACCTTTGTAAATAAGATCCAGCCTTTCCCCCAGCCCCGCCCAGGGTTCTGGACACCAGCTTTTCCCTCTCTGTGTTCTCTCCATCACCTTTCCGAGCAGCCAGGAGGAAAGAGGAGGACCAGGGGCTCCCCCGGGGCCCTCCCTCCCAACTTCTCTCTCCTTCAGTTTGTTTTCCTCCATCTCGCTCCTTCCTGGACTCTCTGACATTCAAACCATTGTGCTGATTTATTTCTAGAACATTATCACCTGTGACTCAGCTTTAATGGGGTGGCACACCCCATGCCACCTCCTGCCTCTGTCCTCTGTCCAACACCTCTAGGTCCCATGAGAGCTGGGGGCTGCTGCGCTCATAACAACCCTTCAGTGTGCTTCCCCCAGCCCGTGAGCCTCCTCTCATGCTTGAATACCCCATGCTCCTTCCAGGCCCGGCTTTGCACTCACAATCTCTCGGCCACACCCCTCCCCACAAACCCGCCATCATCTGCCAGGGCAACTCTATCCCCGCTCTGCTCCCCAGTCGGGAGCTGCCCCCACCATCACAGCCAATCGGTGGTCACACCGTCTAATCTGTGAGACCATCCAGTTCGCATCTGTCAGAACAGGGCAGTGACGGTCCCGCAGGTCGGTGCCCTTGGCACCTGGCACAGAGCCCGCTCCAGAGTGGCTACGAGTAAACAGATCTGTCAGTGGCCCAACCCCTTTGTCAAAGGAAATAGTCTGGGCCCCACTCCTACTTCATTCCTCCAATGCTTGTTGAACGGGAATGCCACGAGGCAATGTTTTCACTCTGCTCACTTCCAATCTCCAGCCCTGGATACTGCCCGGCACAGGTGGGCACTCGCTCACAGTGGGTAAGCAGATGAACACCTGGAGGGTGCAGCTGGGGCGGAGGCTCAGCGAGAAGGCCTGCAGTGTGCACTGCGCTGTGGGCAGAGCCGGCTCTGACCTGATACAGTGGAGCCCGGGACCGCTGAGCCCAGGGGAGTGAGTTTGCACCCCTTCCGAAGGCTGCGGTGAGCCAGTGGGAGACCGAGCTGGTCTCTCCGTCTTCCCCAGGCTTGTCTCCCGATCTGAGAATTGGAGTTTCTCCCTCTCCGCTGTCGGGGTTCTCCCACAAACGGAGCAGTGTGTGATGCCCAAGGACACTGAGCATTTGAGTGTTTCCATGTGAGAAACCTTTCTTCCTCCATCCCCACCGCCATGCCCTGCCCAGCTTCACCCTAACACCCTCCCCGATAAAACTTCTCCTTTCTTTCCACGAGGAGTTCCCCATTCGAGGTGACCACACCACCCTCAACTTCTCCCCGGAGTTTCAGGTTCTTAGTTATTTTAGGCCTTCTTCCCCATACAGCCTGCGTCCAGCGCCCTTTCTTCTCTGGACAGACACCGCTGCTGTGGTTCCTGGGACTCCCGGCACCCAGACCTGTCTTCCTTAGGCCTCCTCAAGAGGGATCGGCCCCTCCTCCCTGCCCTCCCCTCTTCTGTTTGGTCGTTTTTCCCCTTGAGAGAGGGAAAGTGGTTCAGAAGGTGCTTTAGTTCTGGGTCTACTTTGATTTTAAAACAGCTTTTTTGCGTGAACTCACATAACACACAGTTCACCCACTTAATGAGTACAATTTCGGTGGCTTTTAGTGTAGTCACAGAGCTGTGTAAGCGTCCCCGCCATCTAATTTTAGAACATTTTTATCTCCCCTAAAAGAAACCTGGTACCCCTTAGAAGTCACCTCCAGCCCCGGGCAACCACTAATCTACTTTCTAACCGTGGATTTGTCTGTTCTGGACACTTGATACAAGCGAGTTCATATGATATGCAGCCTTTGTACCTGACTTCTTTCACTCAGCATGTTTTCGAGGTTCATCCACGTTGTAGCGTGTGTCATGACTTCATTTCTTTTTCTGGCTAATCATACTTTATTGTTCGGAACATGCCTTCTTTTGAGTTAACTTTGCTCAGCTGAGACAGTGCGACAGCCCGGGTATGATGCCAGACCCGTCACCTACATGCTGTGTGTCTTGGGGGAGTCACCGCCCCTCTTTGGGCCTTGGCTTGCAAGCTGTACAATGAGGCAGTGAGAAAAGCCACAAAGGACTGGAGTGAGCATTCGGCGGGGAGGATGTGGGTGGAGACTCTATGTGGGCTGGAGGTGACGTGCAGGTGCTGGTTGTCACCTTTACCGCCACTCCCCCTGTGCTTCGAAGGTCGACGAGAGGCACGTTGAGCTCTGATCCAGTTTGTGCTTCCTGCACAGCACTGTTGTCCAAAATTTCACCTCAGATCCTTGGAGAGTATCGAGTTTTCTGGCAGATGGGGTCCCAGGGAGCCTGGCTGTGGGGTGGAGGTGTTTCAGGGGCAGGCATAAGTGTCAGTTCTGATAAGGAGTTGTGGGAATGGGTTAGGTTTCCTGACTAGTGAGCTCTAGAACCTTCTGGAACACTTAAAGAAGAGTCAAGATTCTGGGCTCCATTCAGACACTCATCCTCAGTGGGTCTGACTCGCAGCTGCCCTGGGGCACGGCCACAGGGCTCAAGTCCAGGAGTGGCTTATGTTCTGGGGAGAACGTGACAGATACTCAGAGGCGCACCCCAGGCTCTAGCTGCTACCCCAGGAGTGAGTCGCGCGTTCTGGGATTCTGGGTTCCATGTTTACAATGCCCTCTGTGGCTGACTCGCAGCAATGAATCAAAAGGCAAACCCCTGTGGGACAAAGCGGGAGAGCCTACAGAGGCTCAGTGTCATCCCACCTCTGTCTTGGACAGCAATGTGACCAGCTCCCAGAGTCTGGTCATGCTCCGAGGCAGTAGGGTGGTCGCTCGGGCCAAAGAGCTGACCCCCAAGGCGCTCCAGGGAGAACCCAGGGACACAGTGTGTCCCACGGGGCCAGGAGGTTGGGTGGAGGCCTCTTGCCCTCCCCACTCTGGTCAGGTGAGCGGTTTGACCTTCCCGGTTGCTGTGACCTTTGTGTTTATAGGACTTTCCCACGACGAGGGTTGTCGTGAACACTAGCTATGACTCAGTGAGTGCCCTTCGCCATGCACATAAGAAACGAGGCCTTGCTGCCCAGGTGTTCTGACCTCTTCACTCAAAGGGTCCACCTAGCCTCTGGGAGCTGGGACCGGGCCTAGGAGAGCCACAGGAGCCCAGGCCACCGTCCTCTGCGCCAGCCATATCCCAGAGCCTCCTCCCCAAATTCCCAGGGGACGGTATGTTGTGCTGGCCTGGCCTGGGTCAGGGACCAGTCAGTTGTGGCTGAAGGTCAGGGTCACAAGGTAACCCTCGGCTGGAGATCGTCATGATGGAATGGGCTGGGTTGTCGTGATGAGTGGAAACCCTGTTGCTGCGGTTGGCTGGTCCCCACTGTGATTGGTAACACCTGTGAGTGGCCATGACCACACTCAGGCATGTCCAAGGTGCACTCCACATAAGAATCACTAAGGAACTGGACTGTTTCGCTCAGAAGATGAAAAAGAGCCTTGCCAGTGTGTTCAGGGACAGACGTCTCTCGGGTCTGCTCATCTCCCGTTCCCTTGTAGGCTCCGTTTTGCAAATCGGCACCGGCCCCATGGCAGGCAGGCACCGCTGGCAGGGCCAGTCACCATCTCTGTGGCTCAGCAACAGAGCAGAAGGGAAACTTCCCTTCACTCTCAATATCTGACCCCAGGAAGGATCCAGGTGTTACTGGTCAGCCCCGACGTGGACAGATGAAGGTGTCCTCCCAGGGACCCTGTCTGGTCAGAGGCCCACCCTGTGGCCAGAGGGCAAGTCTGTTTCTAGAAGAAGAGGGGCCCCATGCACCCCAAGCCACATGTCCCCCCCGCGCCAGGTGCTGTCCACACACCGTTAGGAGCAGGTTGGTTGGAGGGGGCCCTCTCCCTGTGGGAGGTACAGGGCTCCACAAGGTCCAAAGACCAGAGCGAGGGTGGGAGCAGGTCCCCTCAGGGGAACCCAGAGACATTATACTGTTAAGATTAATAATCACAGCAAAACAAACTCAAATGTTTATTTTCCCAGGAGTAAATTATGACCTCAATAGGCAAAAATTCTGATCCCTGGGCACTGAATAGCAATGAAAGGTGCTTTGTCATGTGGCTGTCACATACAGCCCAAGGTCAGAGAAATTCACCCCATCAGTGCCCCTTCCCTGCTCCCCAGGTGAGCTACTCCTGCCCAGCCTCCCGTGCCTGTGCTGCCTGCCCCTGCCAGGAGCTCCCCGGCTCGCCCTGCTTTCAGATCCTGTCCAGATCCTCAAGTTCAGCCCAGGTTTCACCAAGTCCAGAGCCTTGGGAGGTGAGGGCCGCGGAGTGGGTGAGGGGGTGCCTCAGGGCTGTTTCTAGAAATCTGTCAGCCTTTGAACACAGTGTCTCAAGGGCAGGGTCCACAGCTCTTCTTTCTGGGAGGACGCTGGGTGCACTGGGTCAGCTCTTCACATGCTCATTCATTTCCTTGATCCCCGGGCACTGGCTGGACCGGGAACACGAGGCGGAAATAAGGTACGGTGGCTCATCAGCGGGAGTGTCTGACTTTGGGGACGCAGGGCCAGCTTTCGGCCTTTGTCTCATGGGTACTCAGGCAGAGCAGCGGGGAGGAGAGAAAGGGCTCTTGCCATCCATTGCTAGTCTCTTTTGTCAAGAGCACACAGCACTGGGAAAGCGAGGGACAGCCTGGCTCCCTAGGTGAGACCCTCTGCTGAATGGGATCCTGGTCCCCTGAACAAGTCAGGTCCTCTCAGCAAGAAAAGGCCTTTGGGGATCCCATTCCCCTTCAGACCCCTGAATTGAGTGGCTCTCCTCACAGAACTGAGGCACAGGGACCAGGTAGAGGGAGCAGAGGGCTCCCTACTCTGTGGCTTGGTTTCCCCATTTGTGAAATCAGTGGTTTCCCCTGGCGAACTCGGGGGTCTCTTCCCCTGTATGATGAGCCCCCTCCAACCTCCCAGCCTCAAAACCAGGGCAGCATGGGCAGGTGGCACCTTTCCTTCTCTGTGTCCTGCTGTTGAGGGTCATAGACCCAGGACAGACTGAGGGACAGGGACCCAGGGAGCCCAGAGGATGGGGGACTCCACCCCCAGAACACCCTTCCGCCTTGGTTCCTCATCCTCTGTTGTTGCTCCTGGGGCAGGTTGTATCTGTGGAAATATTTAAGGGGCAAAAAGGGAACAAAGAGAGTTTTTCTCTGTGGGCGACGATGACCGTTCATTCTCTTGGCCGTTCATTCAACAGCAAACACAGCAAGGGGATCCTGACAGAGCACTGTGTGGGTTCTGGATTCTTTGCACCCCAGAATACAATGAGGGCAGGACGTCAGAGCCATAGCATTAGGGGTCCCCCACCTCCTGGGAGAACCACAGATACGTGAGCAGTTGCGATTGAGCTATTGCGAGGGGCTTCCCGGACTGGAAGTTCTCTCAGCAGCTGGGAGGAGCTCGCCAGCAGGATGTTTCAGCTAGAAACAGCTTCCTGTGTACCTGAGGGGGCCAGAGCTGGAGAGCAGTGAGGAGGGGGACTTTATCTCTAGTGGAGTGACAGGACCAGATTCATCTTTCGGAATGCTCTCCCGGTGCCCTGCAGAAGGACTGGAGGGCGTCCCAGCTCCAGAAATAATAAACGGCCCTGTCGGAGAGGGAGATGCATGTGGGCTTGGAGATCATCCATCCCAGAGCCTGCCCAAGTCTCAGGCTGACAAATGGACCTCCTCCACCTTGGCACTGCTGCAGGCAGGCCTGCTCTTATCGCTCACACGCACAGAGCACAGCTGCCCACCGCAGCTCCCGGCTCAGTGCTCAGAGTGCACAGTGGGGCTGCCAGGGCCAGGGTGGGGGCCACAAACCACCTCCCGACAGGTACCACAGATGTGTGTCAATCAGGAAATGTGGCGGCGGGTGACAGAAACCCTGATCACTTGGGGTAGCTCAGGCAGGACCCAGTAGCAGTGTCCAGGAAGGGCAGGGTGGGATGGCCTCGGGACCCCCTCGGTCCAGCCCTAGTGCGCAGGGAACACCCTCTCTACTCTCTCAGAGCAGAAAGCTCCAGGCAGCTCTAAGCAAGAGCAGAGCCAAGAGAAATTACCTCTGTCCCAGTTCAGGAAATTCCAGAGAACGATTACGATTGGCTCAGCTTGGGTCACATGCCCTCTTCTTGGCCCAGTCACTCTGGCCATGGGGGTGAGCAGCTGAGACCGGTCTTCTGAGCCCTGGGGCCCGAGGCCTGGCACAGGGGCAGCCATCCCAATTACGTACGGCAAGTTCGCTTTTAAAACTAACTGCTATTTTTTCTTACTTAAAAAAGCTGAAACGGAACAGAAAATACTTATAGAAAAATCCAAATATGCAGATAAGAGATAAGAGGGTGAAAACTAAAATGCGAATAGTGATGCCTCTCCGAGAGTTACATGAAGATTAAAATGAGATCACACAGTCACTCAACAAATAATTGTTGAGGGTGCAAGGACCTGAAGGCGGGATGGTGAACAGTTTGACAGGGACACCCCTGCCTGGGGAAGAGAGAGAGAGTGAACAAATAAACCACAGATAAATATGCTAGAAGGAAGGGCAAGTCCCACAATCCAGCTCAAGGGGAGGACCCCCTGGCCTCTTGCGTAGGCTGCAGCAAAGGACCGGGAGGGTGTTCCTGGTGGAGGGCGTGGCCTGTGCAAAGGCCCTGAGGGAAATGCAGGTGGGCTCTCAGGCAGGCTAGGACTTCCCAGCACAGAGGGAGAGCTCCGGAACAGTAACTGCTATTATTGTTTCATTATCGTCAGACCCAGGGAAATGTAATCCAACTCCAATCACTGGCTCTCAAGGGAAGTTTGGGAGGAAAACTCTAAAAGTGAAAGAGTTTATCGTATATCTCCTTGTGGGAAGTACCTATTCATATGCTTTGCCCATTTTTATCTTGTATGTTTATATTTTTTTTACTTCTTTGTAGCAGTTTTTGTATACAGTGCTCTTAGTCCTTTGTTATACATGTTGCTAATAACCTCTCCCAGCCTACCCCTTACCTTTTAGGCTTATTTACAGCCTCCCTTCCGTACACAGTTGTTAATGGTTGTATAGCCAAGTCTATCCAGCTATTTTTCCTAGGCTTCTGGGTTTCCTTCATTATAAGCGAGTATTATACAATGACCTATATTTTCTTCTGATACTTTCACTGTTTTGCTTTTCACATTTTATTCTTTAACACAAGTAGAGTTTATTTTTCCAAAATGAAGTGAGGAATATATAATTATTTTTTTCCCCCAAAATGGGAGAGTGAGTTGTCTTGACATCATCTATGGGACAGTGCATGCTTCTCTGGGGATTTTAAATGTCAGCTCGGTCCCATTGACATTCCCTTTTATATGTACACAGTGGGCAATTTCCCTGCAGGATGTTTTCCGCTCTTAGCCTGGTTCTCATCTGAAACTGAACAAAAAGAGATGAGCGAGAACTTGGAACTCATCGTCGGGTCATATTACAAATATGGGAGCCAGTCAGCAATTATTATTCTCATCCGAGGAAACTGAAGCTCAGAGAGCTTCAGTAACTTACCCCCAAACAGGCTGAGAGAGTGAAGGAAAGGATGAATACGTGCATGAGGCTGCTTCACAGTGAGGGCTGCCTCATGCTGCAGAAACAAGGGTGCTTCTTTATAGAAAAACCAGAGAATTAGAGAAGCAGGAAGTGGCGGGGAGGCGGGGGGACAAAGTTAGCCACTCACAGAGCCCTTGGGCAGCCCAGGGTTCCCTCCCGACCCTTCCCAGGCCTCCACCTCCACACTGATTTGTTCCTGACCCTTCATCTGATGACAGAATATGAGCATATCCTGCTGCATCCCCTTGTTAAATAGAAGGATGATATTCCATTGGAGGTATTGGCATTCATCTGTCTGTAGCTTTCAGGTGGATGTTTGTATCACTTCTAACCTTCATTGTTTCACAGTGCTGTTTATATAATAAACATCCTCTGTAGATAAGTCCGAGCGTACAAACTGCTGGATCGATGCACAGCTCTTGATAACTATTGCTGAAATGTCCCGTGAGAAAATATGACCAGTGAGCGTCCCGCAGCCTGTTTACTGCACCGTCACCCACACTGGATGTCTTCATTTTTAAATTTGGCCTTTTATATAGGTGGTAAACGCTATGAATTAATTAGTCCATAGTCTTAGGACCCAGTGAGAGTCAACGTTTTCCCACACCTAGTGGTTCGGGGCACTTTTTGGTGAGGTCTGTGAAAACCTTCCTCCTCTAACTTCATCTAGAATTCCTCGGAGAACTGGGGGTGAGAGGGCTGTCCCCAGTGCAGGGTGCATGGAACCGACTGCTGGAGAGGACGTGTCCAGTCCTGCAGGGGAGAGCCACCTGAGGCCGAGCTAGCACTGCTGCAGCTACGCACAGGGTTACCGCCCAGCGCAGTGCGGCCACATCAGGGGCTTCCAGTCGCCCCCTGCCCTCAGAGCGCCCAGCCCATGTGAGAGCTGCGTCCTGCTGGGCCGCTCGGGCTTGGTTCCTCCCTGCAGTTTGGAAGAGAGATAGGCTGCCCTTCCACGGCTGCCTCCTGTCACCATCACCCGCAGTGTGGACATGTCGGTAGACAGGCAGGCCAGAAGGTGGCAGGGGTGACTAGCCAAATAACAGGAGAGAGGAGCAGGGTCGGGCGGGCAGCAGTGCGGCATGAAGAGGTGTGGGTTGGGGCCCTAGGCACAGTTGCCTCCATCCCAGCACCGCCACCTCCCAATAAGTCCTGGGTTTCCTGGGTCTCAGTTCCTTATCTGTTCATAACCTGTCACAGGGCTTGTTTCGAGGTTTGAATGAGAAGATATTTGAAATCACCTAGCACCACACCTGCACAGGTGGGAGATGGCAGGCGGCTGCTCTACACAGGAAAGCTTCTCTGGGGCTGCCTATCTGGTGGCTGCATCTGGCCCAGCCTGAAACTGGGATTTTAGCTGTCTGGCTTTGCATGCACAGTAATTAATGACTTTGCCTGGAGAACTTTGCAGTTTTCTCAACGTGACCACCATCCTGATTCTTTATTTGAAGTTCCTAACTAAAACTTTGGCATAGCTAAAAACAAACGGCCTGGAATCAAATGGTTGGGAAGCCCAGAGCCACCTCCCAGGACTCCACGATTCTAAGGTGCGCTGAGCTAGGCGGAGGGAGACCCGCAGAGAATAGGGGGTCTTGTCTGGCAGAATCTCTCCAGGCACTGCTGGTGCCAGCTGTTTTCACGCCCTGTCCACATCCTAGTCCCCTCCCAAACGCCATGCCTCCATTTCTGCGTACAACCTCTGACTCGTGGCCACCTGCCCCTCTGCCCTCTTCAATAGCTCTCCTTGGCCACAGCATGGGAGGCGGGAAGTGAGGGTTTGGAACAGCACTCACATAGAAGGAACGGGAGCTGCCACATAAATACGTGTCTTCCAGCCTCTTCAGAGAGGGCTCTGAAGGCCTTTCCTGGGTCTGTCAGCATCCCCTGGGGGCCCTAGAGGATGGAGCTTCAGTGGCCCTAGGTTGACAGGCTACCTTTGTTGGTTTCCTGCCTTCTGGTCTCATTTCCACTTTCTTGCCTGGACCTCCTGTCAGCAACCCCCTACCCCCAACCCCCCCCACTGCCTGGCATCTACTGGCCTAGTCTGTGTCCACCTCTGGGGGAACCTAGGAAGACAGTACTACTTATTTACCCCTGCCCCTGGACAAGGCATTCCATCTCCCAGAGGCTGTTTTCCATTCTCGGAATCCAGGTAGGAGTTTAGCCCACCTGCAAGGCTGGTGTGATCGGCCCTGTGTGAATGGCTTGAGAAGTGCTTGGGGGCCCTGTTTCCCAAATTGTAGCCTCAGACCACCCAGAATCACCTGCAGGAAAGGGCAGACTGATGACTGTGACAGACAGTTTCCTGGTCCGGCCAGCCCTATAATCCCATCCCATCACGGGGAAGGAGCTGGCAGAGCCCGGCTGAGCCGTGTGGGAACCTGACCCGAAGGGAGAAATTTGTAATGGAAACCCTGTCTTCACTTAAAGTTTTGATACTTTGCTTATCATGAATTTTTGTCATTGATTCTGATATTTTCAATATTGGCTTAAAATGTGATTTATCTCGAATACTGAGTTCTTTGGTGTCCCCTTTAAATTTTGCACCTGAGCACTTGACACCATAGTCTCGATCCTGCCGGAGTCTTCATTCTCACAGCTGTTCCACCCAGTTCCGGTGTATCTTGAAGTAGGGGACTCTCTGCATCAAGAGCGATAATAAGTCACAGCGGCCCTCGGATGGCTGAGATCAAGGAAAGCCTATAGTCAGGGTGCTTTTGGGTGCAAGAAACAAACTCCGGCTAAAATTGGCTTGAATGACAAGGAAATGTATTATCGAAATAGCAAGTCCAGAAGTAGGGTAAGTTTCAAGGCTGGTTGGTTCAGCAGTCAACAGCGCTCTGAGGAATCCATCCTTTCTGTCCATCTGTGCCCCTCAGTGTCAGCATCATCCTCAGGGCATTAGCCACTGGGCAGTGGGAAGTTCAGGATCACCTCCGAACTCTGTAGTCAGAGAGTTTCCTCCCTCATGTGGGGACCAGGGAAGCCCCCAGAAGCCCCTCTCCTCACATCTCATTGGCTGCGGATGGATCATATGCCCACACCTGAGCCAATCACCGGTAAGGGAATGAGCTTTTTTCTGAATAGACAGAAGGGTGAGGGCTGGCCAGGCTGGGTCCAGGGCTGAGTGGGGTCCTAGAGTGGCTGGAGTGGGGAGGGATGAAGACTTAAACCAAGTGGAGGTTGTGCTTGCAAGAGAGAAGAGGGAGATAGTGCAGGGTAGGGTGGTGAGCTGGGAGCCCAGGCAAGCAAGGTTCTCTGTGAAGACCCCAAGAAGGCATTTCAGATGAGTCCGACCTGCACTTGCTGTACGACTTTATGCTGCTGCCCCGATGCCAGGTGGACAGGATGATCTCACGGCCCTCCGCTCAGTCTTCTTGTTGTGTCTCTGCCCGGGTTCTGGGTGGACCTCCCCTTCTGCCTAAGGGGCCATTCCTGGATCTGGGTCTGACCGATCTTGGGACACGACTAAGGAAAAAAGCCAAGAGATGCTCCCAGGGGCAGGAATCTTCCTGGCTGGAGCCAGGACTTTCTCTGCTTTAGGTTTCTTTCCTTCATGGTCGACTTAAAACCCTGGAATCTGATGCCCACACCAACCTCAGTTGATGGCCAGGGCAGGACACTACCCGCTTAGGCCTGAGCATTGTCCCTTTTCCCAGCTTCCCTTACATAGTCACCCCTCTCTCACTTTCCCAAAGAAGGCCTGGACCCAGTCACGACGCCTCACCTCGGTCTCCATGCTCACAGGAAACACATCTGTTAACAATTCTGGCAATTTCCAGGCTTTGCTTGCAATAAAACTGAAGGACTATGGACTTGTCAGCTGATAGTTATTCAAAATCACTTTATGACTGGTCACCATGTGGTTCAGGGCATATAAATGTGGGAAGGAGGCCACAGTGATGTCATAAGAGCACAGCAGCCTTTCATCCTGATCTATTTATGTGATTGAGGTTTCTCAGGCTTTCACATTAAAAACCCACAATAGGAATGGAATTAATATGGAGCCTTGTCTTTCTCTGGCAATAAGTAATGTTCATGCACAAATACACAAACTACTCAAAGAAAAAAGACTGCGTCATCTCTCTTTTTAGAAGAGGTATTTTCAAAAATATATACTTTTTATGTTTCATAATTCTCAAAATATATACTAAATTCACATCGTTTGTATCATCTGCAGACTAATAATAATTACAATGATAACCCAATACAGAAGACAAATACATTTTAACACAAGAAAATGTTTAAATCTGACATTTGAATTTATTTACATAGGTCTGTGTGATAGGGGAATCGAAAGACTTTCAAACTGAAAATGTATTAGAATAAAATTGTGTCAGGTGAAATGGAAACATGCATTAAGAGAGAAAAGGGAGCTGTGTAAAAATTCAGGCATTAAAGAAGAGGCTATTCGCGTACGCTTTTACAACTGTGCACACCCTTTAAAATGTCACCGATATCTTTTTTTACTTTGGTCTGCTGGGTTTTTTAATTAATAGAATTTATTTTTTTAGATTCCTTTTGGGTTTATAGAAAAATCGAGCAGAAATCATAATTTCTAAAAATCACCATCCCCTCAGTTCTCCCTATTATTAATATCTTTCATTAGTGTGACAATTTGTTACCATTAATGAGCCAAAACTGATACCCTGTTATTAACTAAAGTCCATGGTTTGCATTAGGGTTCACTCTTGGTATTGTACATTCTATGGGGTTGGACAAATGTACAATGAAATGTGTCTACCATTGTAGTGTCATACAGAGCAGTTTCACTGCCCCCAAAATCTCTGTGCTCAGCCTATTCCTCTCTCCCTCTAAGCAACCACTGATCTTTTTACTGTCTCCATAGTGTTACCTTTCCCAGAATGCCATAGAGTTGGAAGCATACAGTATGTAGCCTTTTCAGATTGGCTTCTTTACTTGCAATATGCACTTAAGTTTCCTCTGCGTCTTTTCGTGGCTTGATAGCTCTTTGTTGATGAATAATATTCCATTGTCTGAATGAATCACAGTTTGTTTACCTGTTCACCTCTTGAAGAACATCTCAGTTTCTTCCTGAAACAAGTTTGGGCAAAAAGCTGCTGTAAACATCTGCATGCAGATTTGTGTGTAGACATAAGTTTTCAACCCTTTGGATAAATACCAAGGAACATGATTGCTGGATCATATGGTAAGAACATGTGTCATTTTATAAGAAACTGCCAAACTCTTCCAAAGTAGCTGTACCGTTTTGCATTCCCACCAGCAATGCATGAGAGTTCCTGTTGCTCCGCATCCTCACCAGCGTTTGGTGTTATCAGTGTGCTGGATTTAGGCCATTTCTAAGAGGTGTATAGTGGTATCTCATTTTAATTTGCATTTCCCCAATGACATATGATGTTGAGCATCTTTTCATGTGCTTATTTGCCATCTGTATATCTTCTTTGGTGAGGTGTCTGCTCAGATCTTCTGCCCATTTTTTAATTGGCTTATTTGTTTTCTTATTGTTGAGTTTTAAGAGTTCTGTGTATGACAGTTCTTTATCAGATATGCGTTTTGCAAATATTTTCAACCAGGCTGTAGCTCGTCTTTTCATTCTCTTAATAGTGTCTTTTGCAGAGCAGAAGTTTTAAAATTTATCAAAGTTCAACTTACCAAATTTTTCTGTCATGGATTGTGCTTTTCACGTTATATCTAAAAGCTCATTGTTTCGGCTGGGGAGCTGTGTGAAAATTCAGGTGTTAAAGAAGAGTTTATTCATGTATTTTTAAGCAGATAACGACGGCTATCAAATCGCTGTTTTCTAGTCCATCGGCCACCCTTTTATTTTAAGATAGTCATATTTACAGGTATTCAGTTTTTCTACTGTTCACAGCTATTAAACTTCTGCGGAAGGTTTTTAGAGGTAACAGAAGTATATTCAAGGGAGTTTGTAGTCACTCAGAATTATTTTTAAAGACAAGTGGGTCCGCAGTGGCTGATGGCCTGGACTCCTGGGCCAGGGTGGCCTGGTCAGACAGAGTTCAGCTCTGCCAAAGACTAGCCTGTGACATTCAAGTACCCAAGCACCCTGGGTGCCAGGGTCCTCATCAGGAAAACAAGGCTGGTGGCAAGACCAACTCCCGGGATGGTGATGAGGGCCACATGGAACTGGCAGGTGAAACTCAGTACACCTGGCCAGGGCTCTGTATGGCAGCTCCTGTCTAGTGTCAGGGAGAAGAACAGACCTTTACTGCAGCAGAGGTAACACGGTTGAGGGATGTTTCTCAGTTGTATCTTTGTCAAAGCCCTGAGCTAGGAACTGTGGGAGTTGGTAGAGAAATGAGATGTGGGCGCAGCCCTTTAGGGTTCCCCATCCAGAGGGAGGACCAGCATGTGCAGAAGTGATAGAAATTGCAGTTGGAAAAGACTGGACGGATGAGGTTGTTTCCTAGGATGCAGCAGGGGCAGGGCCCCAGAGAGCATCCAGCTGCAAGTCAGAAAGTCTGGGAGCTGGCCCAACTTTGCCACTGTGCACCTTCGAGCTGAGTATGTTCTCTCTCCTGGGAAGGGAGAGTTGTTGGGGGGGACTATAAGCTGAGGGAGAGCTGGCTTCACCTGGGGAAGCCGCAGTCCAGACTTTTATGACTTGGACTCCTGCCTCTATACACACTAGAACATTGGGGCTGCACAGGGGTGGGCACCACGACTCCGAATTCCACAGCTCTCTGCTACTACCCTCCTGCTCTGTGCCCCTCTGTCCAGCATTTTAGGGAGGTGCCTTGCCTTGGCACTCACTTGCCCATGATTGGGTCTCCTGGTAGATGAGTTTTGTCCTGCTCACCTACATCTTACTGTCTACATCTTTTAGGCAGGGATGGGATTCTTCTTAAATGTCACCTTACAGTGCCCAGATGTTGTGACCGGACCTTTTCTAATGTGAGAAACCAATCCATGGGAGGCGATGGGGAGACTGAGTAGGTGAGAGAGTGGCATGGGCATTTAACCTCCACCTGTGTGGGCTGTGTGGCTATGGACAAGTTGTGCAACCTGTCAGAGCCTCAATCCCTCCACCTGTAAAATAGGGGCTCCAGTAGCATCTGCTTGGCAGATGGGTGAGAAATAAGTGGGAAAATAGAGAGATGGTGTTCAGCTCAGTGACTGCCCTTAGCAAACCCTCCTCCATGCCAACAGTTACTGTCACAATTCTCCATGACTGTGATGTGGCTGGGCTGGACTTGCTGGCAGTCTGACCCAGTCACAGCTCAGGAAGAAGCCTTGCCCCCACCAGCTTCTTTCTTCTCACTAGCAACAATTCTCTCAGGTGGGGACAAGGGAGCCTTTTGGATTGACACAGGCCCAGAAATGTGGTCTCTGATGACTGCCGTTTTATTCTCAGTGTTTTGGGATCTTTCATGTCTCAAATGGTTTTTAGCACCCTACTTCATTCAGCGATATTGCAATTGGTAATTTAGCACAAAGAACTAAATGTGTTGTTTTTGTAGGGGTGGAGTTGCAGGGGACCCCCGGCCCAGGTTGGGTCCAGCTTCAATGCTCCATGTGAACTCAGTGGTTGTTTGGGACTGCACTTACCTCCCTACCAGTTGAGAAGCCCCTGAGGCTGCTTCAGGCTGTCTGTTTGCTGCTCAGTCACCCCACCTGACCCACTTTTTTGCATGTTAACATTTCTGAAATCTAGAGGCATCTAAGGATTCTAATGGGGAGTGTGCTCTTTCTTGGTGGCACATAAAATAATGCTGCATCTTAAAATCAGTGCTGTCTCAGAGTCCGTGAAGTAAAGGAGTTGGTATTAATAGATATTGGTGCATAAAGTCTGCGACCTTAAGCAACATGCCCACCACTTTTAGATACACGTTCTTCTGTGAAATGGGCTCAGGACCTTCTGTTCTTCCTCAAGGACTGGACAGAGCCCACATTGAAGCATATTCTGAAAGCCAGGGGAATGTAGATGCTGCATATTTCTGTTACAATTAAAGCATTCACTGCACCTCCTCTTATTTCCACAAGGACAGAGAGCCAGGAGGTCAAGGGACTGGTGTGGGGCTGGGGAGCATATGGCTACTTGACGACTCAGTTGACCAGACCCCTGCTCAGTGCTTCTGGGGGTTGCCACAGAAGGATGGGGCAGAATTGATCCTCTTCTATCCCAGAGCCCCTGAGTCTGTGTTGCAGGTGACTTCCCCTGCCCAGCTCAGCTCTAGTGAGCAGAGCTCAGTCAAGAAAAGGCCAAGGGTTAGGGAGAAACAGGCCCGTGGAGTAAACCTGGAAGGAGAGGGACATTTTTTGGCACATCGCTGTATTTTTATACTTGAGAATTGGGGACCTTGGACCTTCTCATGCAGATTTATGCCAAATGAGATGCAAATGAGGGCCCTGCTGTTCTGAAGTTCTGGCCCCTCTGTCTCCTAAGACCGTGACCCTGGGACCCCAGCTTGTCTCTAAGAAAGTGCCTGTGGGTTGGGGGAGGAAGGAAAAAAGACACCGATTTTATAAAAATGTACTAACCACGCAGACGCATCAGATACACCACAAAGCACTTCAGAGAAAGAGGTAAAGCGGGTGGGGTGGGGGAGGTAGGACTCTGCGTGTAGAGGATGGGGGGGGGGGGAGGCGGGGGGCAGGGGGAGCGTGGTGAAGAGCCAAGTCGGGTGCAGAGAGGATCGGGCAGCAGCTTGGGGCATTTCTGCGGGTTGACAATAAATGAATGATATGCAAATGAGCTCAAAGCACGTGCAGTTGCTTGGGTCCACAGCTGCCCAAGAGCGCGGGATCGCGTACCTCCAGCATTTTCGCCTGGGTTAACGCCGGGACCCCACGTGCTGGGCGCGATGGCCCGGGCGGGCGGCGGGGGAGGGCGCCCCCTGCCGGCCGAGAGCCGAGGCGACCTGGCGCTTCCTGGGCCACGCGGCGGGCGGGCGGCCGGAGGAGGGGCGCTTGCCGCTCGCCTCATGCCCGGACGCCAGACGCCGAGACTCCTAAAACTGCGAGGCGGGCGGCCGCGGACTGCTAGAGGTGGGTGTGTGCGGCGGCGCACTCAGCTCCAAGTCCCCGCCCGCCCGCCCCGGGCGCGGCCTGCGGAGCAGGCGGGGGTGTGCGCGAGCAAGGGGCCCGCCACGCGCGACACCCGCGCTCCCTGCACAGCACCCACACCGCTTTCCCCAAGATACCCGCGACCCCCCTCCCCCACGACACTCTGCGCTCCTGCACACTCACTTGGCGCTCCCCACTCCGCCGCACCCAGCGCTACTCTCGCGGGCATCCCCCCCAGAGCAGCGCGCATCCCTCACTACACCCCGCGCTCCCCCGCTACAGAAGAGCTAGCTGTCCCCCCAGCACGCCGCGCTCTCCCTACACTAGCACCCGCGCTCAGGGCCACCGGCTGCGCCCGAGAGTCCCCGGCCGAGTTCTCAGGGCGCGCCCTAGGGTCCGCGGCTGCCCCAGGGCCGGGACGGGGTCGGCAGCGGGCGGAGCCCCTCTCCCAAGCCGGCCCCGCACGGATCCCGGGCCCCTCTCCCGCGGCCGGCGCCCCGGGGCGGAGCCGAGCGCGATGGGCGCCGAGCTGGAGGCAGGTGGCGCAGCGGCGGCGGCGGGGGACAGGAGGCGGAGGCGGAGCGCGCGGGGCGGGGGCCGCGGGGCCCCGTGAGACACTCAGGCGAGCGCGCGGCAGCCGGAGCCCGGCGCCCGCAAGCCAAAGGCGCGGCGGCTTGACCGGGCGCGGGCCGGGGAGGCCGGAGACCGCCCAGGGAGGCGCTCGCGCTTTGTTCCCGCGCGGGCGGCCGGGCGGGCTGAGCAAGCGGCCGGAGCCGAGCCCGGGCATGGCCCAGGCGGCCGCCCCGAGTGCCCCGGCCCCGCCGCGCTCCTGAGCCTGGCGCGGCGGGAGAAGACGGCGCGTGGATCGCCCCCAAGTTTCGGAGGCGAGGACCGAGTTCGAAGGAAAAGCCACTGCAGGAGCCAGGTCGCTAGAGTGCGATCGCCTCCGTCCGCCGGACCTCAGGACCGTAAGTGCCCTGTCTGCCCCGCGCGCCGCCGCCGCTGTCACCCCGACTTTGCCCGCGGCTGCCGTTCGCGGGTCTTCTTGCTGCCGCGTCGAGTGCACTGGCCGCCCCCGGTACCCCCTCCCCACTTTGCAAAGTTGCAGCCCACGGCGAGGTGGGGGCAGCCCACTCAGCGCCCACCCACTTGGGCTGAATGTCCCCCCACCCCAGGTGAGCTGAGAGCTTGACCTGCCCCTGCGTGTGGTCAGAATTAAGGTGGGAATGGGGGTGGGGGTTGGGGGGGGTCCTGCAGGCTCCCCTGGGGTGTCTGGGCTTCCTGACAAAGACCCTGGGCCAAGTGACAGGGGACTTCGAGGGGGAAAAGAGGATGACCCTAGGAGAGATGGAGGTGCCAGTGGCCTGTCTGGGGAGGGTGACCAAAGCTCCCTTGAGTCCCTCCGGATCTTGTTTTGGTTCCTGGCTCTGCCACCCAGGCCAGTGGTGGTCAGGGGTTAAGTGGTCTTGGGGTGAAGTCTTCTCAGACTCACCCATGGGGCCCTGCCCCACTCCCATGGATGGGGCGAGGGGCTTGAAAGACCATCCCTGGGGTCTTGACAGCCCCTGTGCTTCCTGCAGCCCCGTGGCAGCGCTTATGCTCACACCCTTTGGGAACCATCCATCTTCGTGTAGGGCAGGCCAGGAGCCAGGCTGTGGGAATGGCAGGGAGGGAGGTGTGAGCCGATGTAGAGGGACAGATGGCTGGAAATTCAGCCCTAGACGGGCTTACGTGGAACAGAAGGCAGTGGAGCTGGTGGCAAGCCACACTGTGAGCCACTGGGCTCTGAACACACGGCCCCAGGCTGTCCCTCCTTCCAGCCCCTGGGAACTGTGTGTGCTGGACCCAGCAGCCACAGAGTAGTGGGCAGACCCCTGCATGTGTGGTGGGCAGAGTAGTGGGCAGACCCCTGCCTCCCTGCCGCCAAAAAAAACAAAAAACAGAAAAAACTATTCCCCACCATTAGGGCTGAGGTTGACTGACTTTAGGTCTGTTCCAGAAGCCAGGGAGAAAAATATTTCCTTTGAGAATAGCGAAGACCTTATGTCCTGTGTAGGGTGATCTGAATAACTGTCAGGCCCCGTCTTTGACCCTGCAGCCAGGATACCGCTTCATTATGTCTAACTGGGTGTGTGTTTCCTCCCCTGGACCCAGAAACAGGAGGTTCCCAGGGCGGCCACCCTCAGAGGACAGGGGTTGGCTGGGGACAAAGAGGGAGAGCTATTCTGTGTCCTAGCATTGCTTTTGCAAGTTGCTGCAAGGTTTGAGAAACTTCTTGAGGTTGAGACCCCAAGGGAGAGGTGGGCTGGACCCTCTCAGGCCCAGCCCTCACCTGTCCCAGACACGAGGCAGGCCACTGGCATCCTTTCTTCAGTAGAGGCAGGGGCAGGAAGGTCTTGCGCACAGTTGCTGGACACATTAGTAGAAAGCTGACGCTGTGACTTGTACTGGGGTGGAGCTGTGTCATTTGCCCCACCCCCACCCCACCTTGCTGTCCTTTGGATGGAGGAAGCCCGGAAACTCATTTGGGCCCAGAAGGCAGAGGGTTCTTTTCTGCGCAGCCAATTACCCCATGCCTGAAGAGCCACGCTGTCTGGGGCTATGTTGCCAGGCCACTTTTGTATGTCAAAAGGGAAAGGAAGAAAGAAGACAAGCCTGAATGGTGGGGACAGATGTGGCGTTCTGTGTTCCCCGAGAGCTAGACAGACGCAGGGCGGGAGGAGAACATCACATTAGGACCAATTTTCTGGCGGAATCCGGCTCTCTCTGGCGGTGCCTTGATCTACGTGTGATGGGAGGAAGGGATAGTCACGTGCTTGGTACCCGCTTGCTCACAAGCCTAGCCAGGGCTGGTGGGCTGGAGGATTTCAGCAGGATGTCTCCCTCCGGGACCCTCTGGGGCTGCCTCAGGCCACCCACTAGCCTTTTCGTGTCCGCATGCTCTTCCTCTGTCACCGGGTTATCTGCATAATTGAGTTACCACCTCCAGGAAATCTCTGTGATTTGGCTCTACATATTTTCATTTCTGCATGACTGGAAGAAATTAATTTTCCTTCCTACGCAAGGATCTGGAGACGCTGGAAGGCTGGGTCACTAATCCGCAAGATTCAAGCCGGCGGGGCTGCCACCTCTCAGAGAGCCAGCCAGCTGCTGCTCCCCAGGGGTGGCAGGAAGGGTGGGGTCTGGGCGAGACATTTCCCTGCCACTTGAAACCATCCTGGGGCTCCCAGCCTCCGACCTCCTCTTCTGTGGCTTCGTCAGTGGGTTGAGTTTGGGGTCATCTGATTTAGCCTCAGCCTCCCGTGGCACCAGGATATGCAGGAGAGTGATTCCCTCCTGGATCAGTGCGTGCATGTACGCACATGTGTGTGTGTTCAGAATCCAAAACACGGAAGAGATCCATCTCCCTGGGGAACGGTGAAGAGCTGCATACAGTAGGTGCTTAATTAGTGACACTCTTGGGCGGGGGGACCAGTCTTCCCATGGGGCAGCTCTGCTCAGTCCTGCTCATTACCTCCTGCACTACTCTCACCTGCGCGTGCCTCTGTCCCCTCAACAGCAGCCTGAGTGTCAGCACCTTGTTGAGCCATAACTATTAGCCAAGCCCTGCTCAGCATTCATACTTGCTGTCTAAGTGTGCATGACACCTGCAAGGCCGGTGGAACCTTCTCTAGTTCCAGATGCCCAGACAGGTTCAGACTCATCAGGCTCAGGAAGGGAGCTCAGGTCTGATTGCCCGCCCCCGCCCCGCCCCTCCCCCCACTTCCCCACACTGAGTGACAGTGGCCGCCTGGCCTCTGGCCCCCACCCCTGTGCTGGCCTCTTTTTGCCTGAGGTTCTGTTGTACTCATTCCTGGCCTACCTGTCAGCATTCTTCTCACACCTGCAGGGACAGGTGGCTGACTACTTGGTGCTGACAGTGGTTAATGCCCCAGATGTTGGAACTCTCACCTGGACGGGCCTCAGGCATGTGGGGGCACAGCTGTAATTGACATCGGGGGCCACCTGAGGTCAGGAGGAGGGAGAGCACCTCTGCCCTGTCTAGGTCACCGAGGCCTAAGGCCAGCCCCTTCCCAGCTGTTCCCTATTCTCTTTAGGCTCTGGCCAGCCCCATCTTTCCTCCCACTATGCCGAGCAAGGAAAAAAAAAAAAAAGGAGCTGGGAGGGGATCATCATCCCTCTAGGAGCCACTGGACATTGTCTGGCTATTATAATAAGGCATCCAAACATAGCGTCGATTTGGTAGAAATCCATGTCTGAGAAGTCGGTGTTACCTCCCAGGCCTAGAGGGAGGGGGTGTCCTAACTCTGTCACTTGTAAATGCAAGAGTATAACCTTGCCAGGATTGCACTTACTACACAAACCTGGCCCTGGGAAGTGTCTGTCATCCACTGCTCATTCGTTGGGCAGATAATGAATAAACACCTATGTCGTGACAGGCAGGGGCTAGGGTAGTAATAATGTAGTACCGACAAAAGTTCACACTGTAGGCTACTCGTCGGCGTTCTTCCTTGTAATTGATCTCATGACAAGCCTGTAGGGGGTACCCTTGCTGTCCCATTTTCCAGATGGGGATGCGGAGGCCCAGAGAGACTCACCAGAGGCAGGTGGGCAGGTGCCTCTGCTGGTTCTGTAGCGCGGAGAGTGGACAGGCCCCCGGAGCTTTCTCCAGGTTCTGAATCTGGAGGAACAGTGTGGGGCCCACAGGCACATGCTTACTCAGAGCCCCTGCAAATCTGATGTACACTAGCACCTGGAGCCATTGTGTCTGAGGGAGGGGCAGGAGGAGGCTGGAAACTCATAATTGGTGGGTGTCCATCTGGGGTGTGGCCTTCGAGGGCCTGGACTCATGAAGGGTTGACTGAGGCTCTTTTCTGGACTATGCCACACCTGGTAGACTGGATCCCTTAGGTCCCAGCCAAGCTGGGCAGGCACCACACTGTATTCCAAGAAATCAGCCCCTCGCTGGCTCATTCTGGCTTATCCTTATGGCTCTTGGTCTCCCCAAGACTATTTGGGACATTGAACCACACCTCCAAATCTTTTCCTGGGGTCTTGCCCCCAGACTTTTGGGCAAAACGAACAGGCCTGATTCTACTTTTGCAGTTTCTTGAGGCTTAGACTCTCCCCACCCCCACCCCGCCCCCATTTACACAGGGCCCAGATAAGGCCGCATGATAGGCAGGGGCTGCAGGAGAAGGCCCAACCCCCAAGTGCCTCTGAGGGCCGCCTTTAGCCAAGAACACTAATGCAAGCAGGGCTCTACTGTCTGGAAACAAATTCCTGGAGTGGAAGCCGCCCTTGCAGCATCAGTGGAAAGACACAGGCGGAGACCTGGCGTTCGGGATGGAAACTTATGATGATGAAAGTGATAAATAATTGGTGCCTGGTTCCCACTTCTGAGTTCACAGCCAGACCTGGGGTGTGGGGTGCAGGGTTGGGCTTGGAGCCTCAGACATGCGAGAACCAGAATGTGCTTCCCGCCTCGCTGTTTGCAGCATGGTTTCCTGCAGCAATAAAACAGAAGTTAAGACTTCTGCTTTTCGTAATTCGTGGGACCTCACGGTGAGCCAGATGTCACTGGAAGGAAAACAAAGATGTGTAATAAGGAAGATGTCGCTTTGCTGAGGCACCAGCGCCCCCTCTGCTGCTCAGCCACACACTCTCGGCCGCCTGTGCCCATCCCATTCACTGTCCACACACATCATCAGCCTCCCAGGGTTAGGTTCTCAGAGCCTCCTGGGCTGCCCCTGAGGCCGTGAGTGTGGCGGACGTGGCAGGAGGAGGTTTGAGGAGGATGTCCGGGTATTGGGCATTCTTCTGTTTACTTGGGCAGAGAAAAGTCCACAGTTGGGGCAGGGCATGAGGAGAAACGGTAGGAGATGCTCTGGACCTCCCAGGGGCAGGGGGGGAGGTCTCCTCGAGCCCTGATGGCCCTGGGCAACGCATGCAACTCATGTTGAAGCCCTCTCCCGCTGGTCCTGACCCAGGAGTAGCCAGGAAAGGGAGCTGCCATGGGCCCCTCTCACAGTCAGGGTGGGGGCAGTGTTGAGAGGCAAGAGAGGTCTTCAGGACCAGAGGAGGCCACAGGCCCCTGCCCAGCTTGGGGAGCACCTGCCCTATTCTTTGAAGTGGTGGGGGGATGGGCAGTACACTGGCTTCTCTGAGCCCCACTGGCTGGGTTTGAGCCCTGATTCCCTTCTCAGTGGCTGTGTGACCATAAGCAAATCACTTACCCTCTGCGTCTCTGGTCTCCAAAGCAAAACGCAGTCCCAAGGTGCCTGTCTCTTCAGGTTGTGATGAGATGTGAAAGGTCCTGGAGTGTGGTTACTGGCTAGTTGATGTGGCTGTCACGTCTCCTCTCTGGGGGGACACCCAGTGCATTCCTGGGGTTCACTGGTGGGTGGGGCATCAGCTGGCTCTGCACGCAAACCCTTTTTCTCCCTCCCAGCCAGCCCTGCGGATCGGGCTTACTCTCTCGTGCCCATCTCCTTCTGTGCAGCCCAGGCCCCTGTGCCTGCTGACCTGCCTCCCCACGCATGGGGGCACGGCAAGTTCAGAGCCAAGCTCTGTATGCTCTGTGCCACCTGGGAACAAAAGTTCCATTCCCCTCCCATTTCACAGAGGGGAAGCCGAGGCTGGGACCATCACATTCCATAGCTACTTGGTGGCAGAGGTGGGATTTCAACTCAGGAACCCAGTCATCTGACTCCAGAGCCTCTGTGTTTCCACTAAACCAGGTCCCCAAACAGTTGGTGGTGACTTCTCACTAGGCCTTGGGGTTCTGAGGCCCCGGCTTCTTGTAAAAGGGACAGCAGCTCCCTCTGTGGACCATGGCTGAACTGTCACCCAGTGTCAGGAGCCCTTGTGTGTGTGACTGTGCACACAGGGATGTGTGTGAATGTGAGCATATAATGTGTGTGTGTGAGCGTGAAAATCAGACAGAGGAAGGAAGTGTGACCTCCACCTAAGTGCCCTAGGGCACTCAGAGGAGAGCCTATGGCCCGTCTTGATGGCCGGAACTGATAACAGCCAAGGAGTCCATGCCAGGTTCCTATCCCCACCCGCCCGTCCCAGCTCGATTGCACTGTGACATCATGAGAACGTTTGTCTAAGTATGACCAGGGCTCAGGTGGGGACCTGCACAGAAGTCAAAACTGACCTGCCCTACTCAGGGCCTTACAACCTGGAGACTGAAGTCAGCGTCCACTGAGGGGACCAGCAAAGGCCTCAGAGGTGGAACTTTATCCCCAGGATGCCCGTCACTACGCACCCACATGGACTGTCCCAGGATGTCTGTCACTACACACATGGACTGTTCCAGACACCTGTCCCTGCACATTGACTTGGACTATATCAGATCATCTGTCACTACATACCTACATGGAATGTCCCGACACCTGTCACTACCATCTACATGGACTGTCCCAAGATGTCTGTCACAACTGAGCTACATGGACTATTCCCAGGATGCATGTCACTACACTATTACATGGACAGTGCCAGGATGCCTGTCACTGCACACCTACAAGGACTGTCCCAGGACACCTGTCACTACACATCTACATGGACTGTCCCAAGAGACTTGCCACTATACATGTGCATGGACTGTCTCCAGGTTGCCTGCCAGTATACACATATGTGGACTTTCCCAGGACATCTGTCACTACAAACCTACCTGAACTGTCCCAGGACACTTGTCACTATACATCTACATGGACTATCCTAAGACACCTGTCACTACAAACCTACACAGACTGTCCTAGGATGCCTGTCACTATACATCTATATAGACTGTCCCAGGACACCTGTCACTCTATGTCTGTGTGGATTAGTCATAGGAGAACCTAGTTCTAGGGGTGAGACTCCCAAATTCTAAACCATCCTACATACTAGCCCTTCACTTCAGCGTTTTTGTGGCTTCTTGGAGCATCAGTTTCATCTTGTTCTTGTGAAATCTTTCAGAATTTCAATAATCATGGTCATTACATACTTGGTTGAGGGACCCACCACAGCACCTGGCATGGTCTGGTTGGGGTGATTCAGTTTCCCTTTTTGAGTCAAAGTCAGAGCTTCTACTGGCCATAAGGCTTTGAGGTCGAGGAGATGGGTCAAGAGACAGCTGTGAAGTCCTGGATTTGACTTATACTGTGTCATGTGTATCTGATTCTCAGAGTGTCTGAGATCCCCTCCAGGTGCCACCTGGACACCCTTCCTGTTAGGTAGGTTTTATATCACAGTGGCCTTCAGGCCAGTTAGACCTCCTGGTTTAGGAGGTTATTTGGGCAGACCCTCCCTTAGGGTCCCTCCTGGCCCCCTATGGGTATGCCTGTGTATATGGGGTGTGTTTTGAGGTAGAGATAATAAGGCCCCCACATCACAAGCCTTGTGGGCCCTGGCCTGCCGTCCTCGTTTCCAGCCCCACCAGCCCCAGGATAACCACCCTCCCTGCCCACTTGTTCAGTCTCCCAGGCGGACAAGAGCACAGAGCCTGTTAAGAGGGAGGCTGTGACCTTCCTACATTAGTACCGCCCACAGGTTGGGCCCTGGCTGCCAAGGGAGGAAGGTCAGCCTGGCCTTCCAGTTCCACCAGTTCCACACACCTTTGTCCCTCACACCAGAGCTCAGGCTCCCCGAACCCATGCCCATGCCGTTAGCAATGCGAACAGGCTACCAGAGGGAGCGGATAGAGAGGTTGCAGCCTACCTGGTCTCAATCTCCCCACTAGGTTTTTTTTTTTTTATTGTAAAATGTACAGAACGTAAATTTACCATCTTAACCACTTTTACCTGTACAGTTCAATGGCATCGAGTGCATTCACATTGTTGTGCAGCCAGCACCTCCATCTCTCCGCAGAACTTCTCATATTCCCAAAGTGAAACTCTCTCCGTATTAAGCCCTAACTCCTCCTATCCCCCTCCCTATCCCCTGGTGACCACCATCCTACTTTCTGTCTCTGGGCGTTTGAGTCCTCTAGGGACCTCGTATGAGCGGAATCGTGTACTGTCTTTTTGTGACTGGCTTATTTCACCTAGCATAATGTCCCCCAAGGTTCATCCATGTGGCTCATGTGTCACTTGTATGGAGAGACCACATCTGGTTCATCCCTTCTTCCACTGATGGACGCTCGAGTGGCCCCACCCATTAGCTGTTGTGAATAATGCTGCTGGGAACATGGATGTACAAATATCTCTTCAAAATCTGCTTTCGGTTCTTTCGGCTCTGTACCCAGAAGTGGAATTGCTGGGTCATATGGCAGTTCTATTTTGAATTTCTTTGAGGAACTTCCATACCACCATTTTAACCATTTTTAAGTATGCAATTCAGTGGCATTTAGCACAGTCACAATGTTGTGCAACCATCACCACCATCTAGTTCCCCAAAATTTTCATCGCCCCAAAAAGAGACCTCATACCCATTAGTATTCACTCCCCATTCTCCTCTCTCTAGCCCCTGGCAGCCACTTTCTGTCTCTATTTGGATTTGCCTATTCTGTATATTTCATATAAATAGAATCATACAATATATGGCCTTTCGTGACTGACTTCGTTCACTTAGCATAATGTTTTTGAGGTTTGTCCGTGTCGTTGCCTGTGTCAGTACCTCAGTCCTTTTTAATGACTGAATAATGTTCGACCGCATGGATAGACACGTTTTGTGTATCCATCATCAGCTGATGAATATCTGGGTTGTTTTGCCCTTTTGACGATGGCGAATAATCTGTTGTTAACATTTGTGTACAAAATTTTCCGTGGACATGTTTCGATTCTCTCGGATGTGTACCTAGGAGAGGAATTGCTGGGTCATGTGGTCACTCTAGGTTTAACTCGTTGTCCATTGGGTTTCAGTGGATGAATTAAGAAGAGCTGCCAGCCCTGGTGGCCCGGGCTTCCCTGCATGTCACCAGGTCCTCCCAATAGCCTGTGAAGGTGGCCACCACCATCCCTTTTTCATAAGGGACCACACCGTGGCCTGGGGTGGTGAGCGCAGTTGCCCAGGGTCACCGGCTGGTGGGGACGCCCTCGCTGGGTGCTTGGAGAGGATTGTTTAAACAGCAGTGGCTCTTCTGCCTGCAAGCTGTCACTGTATTTGGTTCCACAAACAGTTACCGAATCTCCCTGGCACCTGCGTCTAACCTTCACGGCATGAACAGGATTCTGCACCTGGTCTCCCGGCTTCTATCCTTGCCCCCAGTGAGGGAGGTAGCTTGGGGTCCCCACGTGGCAGCCAGAGGGGTCCCCTTCAAAGCCATCAGATGCTGCCCCTCCAGAGACAGACCAGATTGTCGCGCTGGCTTTGGGCCCCCCAGTTGTTCACTGAAGTTCACCTTCCTTGCTGTTTCTCAAACACGTGAGCGCATTCCCACCCCAGGGCCTTGGCACTGGCAGTCCCTCCGCCTGCGGTGCTCTCCCCCGACGCCTGCATGGCTCCCACCTGTGCCCCGCCGTCAGGTCTCTCTCAGGGGTCCTCTCTTCAGTCAGCACCCTGCCCCTGCTGTTTCTCCATAGCGTCCCCACCCTGCCTGTGCTGTTCCTTTTCTTCTGCATGGCACTGCTTGTCTCCCTCCTAGAAGGACGGTTCTGTGGGGGCTGGACTTTAGTCTGTGTTCCCTGCCACCCACCAGAGCCCGGACAAGTGCCTGATTCAGAGTACCCTAGGGAACAGGAACAGGTCCCACCTGGGGGTGCCCACTACATCTCACAGGCGCTGACGCCGAGGGTCCCTGGCTGGCGGGGATGCCCTCGCTGGGTGCCTGGAGAGGCTTGTTTGAACAGCAGCGGCTCGTCTACCTGCTGCAAGCTGTTGCTGTATTTGATTCCACCAACAATTATCTCATCGCTGAGTCTGCTTCCCAGCCCTGGGACTTGCCTGCACTGAGGCCACAGAAGGAGGCAGCTTGGGGTCAACCTGGGCAGTGTGTCTGTCCCAAACAAATGTTTCTTGAGGGCTCTCTCCAGGCCAGTCCTCGCTCAGAGGCAGGAGAGGTGATCCCAGAAACACTCGCGAGAACGGGCCCTGCACGCTCACGGAGAAGTCATTCAGTTCTGACTGCTGTGGAACAGCCCACCCCAGGCTAGCTCAGTGGCTCAGAGCAACCATGTATACACCATGCTCCCTGGCGCCTGAGTCAGGAGTTCAAACAAGGCCTGACGGGGACGCTGTCTCTCTACCTTGGGGTATCTGGGGCCCTGGCTGGTGGCCTTCACAGTTGGGGCTACTGGCACAGAAGGCCCAGCTTTGCAGGGCGTCCTGGGCCAATGTTGGTGCCAGGTGTGGCCAGCTATTGACAGAGCACTTCTACGTGGCCCCTCCCTGTAGCTGCTCGGAACAGGGGACTCCTTATACATAAGGAACCCATGTGGCATAGGTGGGAGGGGACTGAAGCCCACCTCCTGCAGGGAGACATCCAGAGAAGTATGGAAGGCGTCACATGCGAAGTCAGGACAAGCCCCCATCAGCTGATGCAGCTGCTGTCCCTCTGGGCACCCTGGGCTGAACCCACACAGGGCAGGCAGCCGCTGGGGAGGTCCCTGGAGAAGGATGGGTGAACCCTCCCCTCCCCCAGACAGTCTGGATACAGGGCAGAATTGGAATACCCAGATCCTGGCCAGGATGCATGAGATAATTCTTTTTCATTTCTCTCCAAATCGGAAGACAACCTAGCTTTCGACATGCAGCAGAAATTCAGTCCCTCCCTCCTCCTCTGACCACCCCTCACGGTGAGGGGGTGGGACGAATGGACCACAGTCACCCCTGTTTCCAGCTGTTGTCTTCTCCCTAGATGAGGCTCAGGAGGCTGACCCGGGGGTGAGTGTCACTGTTACCCAGCCTGCGATGGGCTGGCACAGAGCTGGGTGACGTTTAGCTAAGACGTGTCTCCGTTAGAATGAAACTGGTCTGGGTGCATATTTACTCCTTTCACAAATAATCACTGAGCGCCTGCCAGTCACGGATGCTGTCCCAGAATCGGGCAGACAGACCACTGTCCTCAAGGGGCTGCTACTCTGTTTAGGGAGAGAAAGGCGATAAACAGAGACAAGTGATATTTTTTCACCGAGGGCCACAGGGAGGGTCTCGGACTGGGTGGGAGGTGGCTGCCTGGTCAGATCCAACCACTCTGATAAAGTGACAGTTAGGTGAGGCCTGGAAGGGGAAGGAACCACGTGTCCTTTGGGGCACAGCCTCTCTGGCACAGGTGACGACAGCGCAAAAGCCCCAAGACACATCTGAAGATCAGTGAGGGGGCCTTGTGGGCAGGAAGGTGAAGGGAGGAGGGCAGGAAGGTGACAGAAAGCTGACGTGGGAGCTGTGCTATGGACACTGAAGGCTTTGTCTAGTCAGAGATGGTGGCATGAATGCTAAAGCATGAAAAAACAGGGTCTTCATGTGAGCCTGGCTTTGCACTGATCCAGCTGTGAGGTCCCGTCACCCTGTGGGATCTACCTGACTCCGCACCCCGTGGTCACACAGCAGCAGCCAGTTTGTCCCTGAGCAAGATTCCCACTCAGCGCTGTGCCTTCCCAGGCCTAAAGGCCTCCCAGACAGTGCCCGTGGCTTGAGGGTCCCATGGGGACCCTTCAGGTTGGTTAACTGAACCCCTCTGTGTGGGAGCCCGTGGTGAGGTCCCACAGGGCACCTGGGACAGTCCCACTGGCCTGTCTGCAGCCCCATGGCTGGCGGATTTGGCACTCACCCACATCCTGCCTAAATCTCTTAGCTGATCGCAGGTCATCTATGTTGTTATGACATGTGGTGAACCTCCATGTCAAAACGTTTCTCACAGCTTGGCCTGTGACCACCGACGAGCGGGAGGAGGTGGATGGATGGCTGCTTATCCCCAGAAACATGCGCTATGCAGGAAGGGTGGGAGACAGACATTTCAGAGACCAGGTGGGCCCCTTGGGCATTCTGGAGGAGTTTGGTAGTGGAGGCAGAGGCTTGTCCAGCTAGATATCGGAAGAGATATTCATTATCCGTTTCAGGAGCCAGAATAACCCTGACCTGAGCTGACATCCACTCCTCGCCTCTTGGGCATCGAGTATGTTACTCCTCTGGTCAGACCCAATGGCTCCAGCTTCCAGAAGCTCTGTGTTCCGGTTGGTTAATCGGGTCTGAGTTAGTTCGCTCACTGCAGCTTGCCACAGTGGTGGACTCATCCCCATTTCACAGAAGGGGAAAGTGAGTCCTACAAACGCTCCTGGAGTGCTCACAACGGCAGAGGCCACGCTGTAGCCGGAGACCCTCTTCCTGCCTGGCAGAAGGTCCTGCTGGCAGGGGCAGGCCAGGTGTGAGGACACTTTGGAGACAGACGGGGAGCCTTGTCTTTGCCTACTGCCCTCCCTAGGCTCTCTCTTAAAAACAGTCATCACGAAAACTTTCCCTCCCCAGGCGGTGGTCAAGGTCTCCCACTTCCCAGGCTGAGAAAGCCCATCCTGAGGGGCACAAGGGAGAGGAGAATGCAGTGGCTCCAAGAAGTTGATGCAGCTCTGGAGCCCCCAGAAAAATGCGTGGTCTAATTCTGCATGTTCTACAGGGGCTCGCGGACGGGCCGTGGCCCAGCCTGTCAGGGTTCAGAGGGGAGACCCCGGGGCCAGTGGCGTGGCCTCGGGCATGTCCCTATCCCCTCTGAGCCTTGGTTTTCCCTCCTGTCAAATGGGGAGATGACCTCCTCCGCCAGCCTCCGAGCCTCTCACCGCAGGATGAGAGGAGCCAGAAAGGGAGGAAAGTACCCGCACACCCCCGCAGAAACCCCCCGAGGGCTGTTTTGACTCAGCACCCCAACCCAGATATTCTCGAGGTTCCGAGACCATTTGGTGGAAAGAGTCAAAACATCCAGAAGGTTCCCGCGCTCAGGAGGGAGTCAGTGGAGCCTGGCTCCTCGCTCATCTCCCCCAGAGCAGCTGCCACCACGGCTGCACCAGCGCCAGGCCCATCTGCCTGCCTGGCACCTTCCCAAGGCTGGGGGGAGGGGGCCCCAGCAGGCCTGGAAACAGACCCTCTGCTGCTGTGGACACGGCCTGGCCTGTTGTTCCGGGCAAGCGGGGTGAGGGCTCGTGGAGGAGGCCATGCTGTGTGCCCCCAGGCAGATGCCTGCCCCCTCTGTGCCCCTTGAAATCAGTGCCACAGTTCAGCCTGGGGGCTGGTGCAGTATGTGAATACTCTGAGCCCTGGGCTTGACCATAGTGAGGTCTCACTGACCGATGGCTTCTAGTTTCTCCCAGGACTGTCCCTCTGTTATAACTGTCCACCCCACTGCCCATGTCATCCGTGAGGTGCTGGAGAACATCATTCTGCCACTCTGAAGGAAAAATGTGTAGTGAGTGGGGAGGAGCCCCCACCCTCAGGTTTTGGCAAGGTCAGCCACCCCGAATTCATTAATTCGACCCTGTGCCGGTTCATTCACTCTTTCACATAGAGAGGTTAAGTCCTTGCCCGAAATCACTGAGGTTTAAACCCTGCGGCGCAGCCCTCTCCACAGCAAGGGGCCCTGGCCTTTGGCTCTGTGTCTGCCCTCGCGAGCCCTTGCCTGGCCCTTCACCTTTCGGCTCTCAGATCCCAGAGCGGGACTGGTGCTAGACCTGAAGTCCCTGCAGTCCTTTTCCTGTGGCCATCTGCTATTTGAAGTCCCAACCAGCGAGTCTCTGGGCTTCTCCCCACACGCAGGGAGCCTTCCCTGCTGTCCGACCAACCAGGGCTGTGGGACTGCCTGCAGGGTCTTTTGCCCTGAAGGACAGGACTTGGGGACCGATTCTGCCTGTTGGCTGCTCTTCACAAAGCTGCCCAGACATGGACGTGGCTCTGGCTTTGTCGGAGTGAGCTGGCGTAGGACTCCTGCTCCGACAGGCTCAAGGCCCCAGTGTGCAGTCAGGAACCCCTGCCCTTTAATGACTTCACTGCTCTTAGGTCGCTTTATTGTTCAAATTGGTTAAAAGACCCCAGAGAAATAGCCCTGACCCTTACAATGGCTGGTGAGTGTTGAAAGGAAATGTGCATTGCGGAAGATCTGAAAGAGGCTTCCGCCCCTGGGAGGTCTCAGGGTGCAAGTCCCTCAGCCTTGTATAGGGCTGGACCCCAGCAGCTCAGGAAACCACCAGGTAAGCCTGGTGGCCTACCTGGAAGGGGAGGCAGGTGGGCAGAGAGACCTGCAGGAAAGCGCCAGAATCCTCACGCCCACACTGCAAGACAGAGGTGAGGGGCCCCCCATTTTGCAGGGAGAACTGAGGCCCAGCCAGATGAAGAGATTTACTCACAGCCCATGGCCAGACAGTCAACAGACGCCTGATTTCAAACTCAAAAGTTTTGCCTGCCCCTCACCAGCCTGCAGCCAGCCCTCACTGTCTGGGGCACATTATGAGGCTCCTCTCTGTCTCTCCCTTCCCATTTGCCATACTGGGGAGACTGGATATTTTGATCGATGTTGACTCCAGGCATCTGTGTGAGCTCAGGCCGGGGCCCCTGCAGAACTACACTGCTTGAATCAGAACCCCAGCTCTGCCCTTTCTAGCTGGGTGTCTTGGGCAGTTACATATTCTCTCTGTGCCTCAGTTGTCCCGTATATAAAATGGGAGTGTAACATGTTTTACTTTTTTATCACTATTATTATGTAACAAAATGACCTTACAGGGCTGTTGGGAGGATTAAATGAGTTAATATTTTATTGGCCACATAGTACTGGCTGTTCCCCTCTCCTCTCTCCGACGTTGGGACAGGATTTCAGGCGGAGGCTTGCAGCTGGTGTCTAAGAGCTACGAGTCGTCTGTGGAAGGGATTTGCCCCTGGGAACAGGCATGGGATGGACTCTGGCCTGTCCATTTGTGTATTGTTAACCCATTCCTCAGAGAAGGCCCCTGGTACAAACAGTCCACTCGCTGAGCGGACACCATGAACAGTATGAGAGGCAGACTGTCTGGAACACTACAGAACTCAGGTTTCTCATATGTGAAGTGAGGGGTGGACTGGACCCTAATGCACCAATACGTGGAGTATCTTTCTGTTCATTCTGATGCCGGTGACAGACATGGCTAATCGATCTCTGCCCTCTCCGGTGCTAGTGGCAGACATCACTGGTCGATCAAGGCAGTCCTTTCCCTTTGGGCCTGTCTGAGACAGCGACATCCTTCTCCTGGAGTTGCTCTGGTGCCTGTGCTTTACTGAGCTCGCATGCACATGAAAACCTATTGGCTGCTCTGAACTGACAGGCTCCAAGGGCCAGCCAGCTCTGACCAGCTCAGCATTTAAAAGCCGTGGAAACCTGGGGGAAAAGATGGGGAGAGTGTCTGATGACTACACATGTCGGTGGGAGGTGAGATGTACTGTCCTGGGCAGAGCAAGGACCCGGAGATGCCCCTGGAAGGAGAGCCCCTCCCCCCCACCCCTCGCCACTCAAAGTGCAGTCCCTTGGGACCTGTCAGACACGCAGACTTGAAGGTGCACCCCACACCCAGCTCCTTGGGACAGCACCAGCATGTGAGTTTGGCCTTCTGTGATATAGATGGTGTACTCACCATAAGCCCTGGAATTGGAGTCTTGGGTTCCAATCCTACTCTGGCAGGCACAGGTGATGTGACCTTGGACAGGTCATCACCCTCCTGGCTTCCCCTGCAAATGGGAATAATAATGTATGGTATCAGTGAGTGTTCATAGGTGAGGTTGCCTGGTTCACTCAGTGAGCATGTGCTGAGCTCCTCCTGCATGCCCTGGACCCGGTGATAGTGAAGTAGACAGAGGAGGCTGTGTCATTGCGAACCTCGTGAAGGCTGAGGAGGAGGACAAGCCAAATGAAACCTGGTGAGGGGTGTGGGTAAGGGTGCTCCCCAGGAGGCCTCCAGCCATGCGCAACACTGTGGGAGTGCTCAGTAGGTGTTCAGTGAGCAGAGGTGTCCTTTAGGGGGACTCTGATTCCCCTCCCCTAAGGCAGGCCTTCCTGGACAAGATCCAGGCCTCCCTGCCCCAACAAAATGTGGCCAGGACGTGAGTGGGGCGCCCTTAAGGCCCCTCCTTCCTCTCCAGTGACAATGGGGCCTAAAGGCAGAGTCTGGGGGCTGGAGTAGGCTGAAAGGCAGGAAGGGGGTGGAGGCAGAAAGGGCACGCAGAAAGGGGGCTTCATCCTCCCTGGTATGAGCCAGGACCTCCCTCCGCACTGGCCCCCCACCCAGGGAGGAAGTGCCCACTCGGCAGCCCTGATCGGGGAATCCCGGCTGGCACCATGCCACCACCTCCCTGCCACCCTCATCCTCCAGGAGCCAGACGCATTCAGGATCCTTGCCAAGCAGGGGGAGGGATGGCACTCAGCTTCCCTACTCCAGCCATCCTTTCTGCTGCCTGTGTGTAATTAACAGAGTAATTAAAAACAGGATGAGTTAATTGGTATTCATTTATGTGGCAGATGTTTTTAATTGAGGCAGGAAACAATTTACCTGTTTACATAAACAATGGCAAAGGCAGGCTTGTAAAACACGTTTTTTTAATATTTTCCTCCCCCTTCTGAAAAAGAAAAATTGAAATCACTTGGTCTCCCCTGCGCCTTGCCTAGTGTGGGAGCTGAGCAGGCCCCGCCTGGGGTGGAGGCCCGGCTGGGGGAGGTGGGGGAGGTTCAGGCCAAGAGGAAACATCTGTTTAAAAGCTTTGCTTCCAGAGGAGGCTGTTTTCCTTAAATTCAGAGAAAGGAGATGTTGTTCTTTGGTTGTGGGGATTGCCAGCAGGGCTGGGAGAGGGCGAAGGACCCGTCCTGCCAAGTTTGGTGCCCCTCTGGGCGGAGAGGGGAAGACTTCCCTTTTCCACCTGCACTTTTGGTGGCTCGGTGTTGCACGGTGGGGCCACTCCTGCAGAGAGTCACCATGTTCCTCCACACGGCCACCTTGCTTGTGGTGACCGTGATGCAGAATGCAGACCTAGAACATCCATGATCAACAATGTCAGTTGGTGCTGGGTCAGAACTTCTCAGTGACCAAGGAGGCACATCATGTGTCCAGCATGTGCTGAGCAAGAACAGCAGGCCTGGGGCCTGACTCGCCCTGTCCTCGCCACCTGGGTTCAGGGGTAGGACAGATGAGCCTGTCTGCATGGAGAGCTCGGTGGACGGCCTTCACAGAAGCGAGTGCTCAGGGAGTTTCCTATTTGTAGATTGGCACTAACTTAGCCCTTGCTGGATGCCTGGCTGCAGTGGCAGGCTTTACGTGTGCACAGTATTACTTTGATTCTCGGATTAATGCTCAAGGAAAGAAATAATTATCCACAGTGTACAGGTGAGGACACTGAGACCTGCAGACTGAGCTTGGCCTCCAGGCCATCCGCATCAAGCGAGAAACCCCGATAACAGAAGTGACTGATGTGTAGGTGCCTGTGTCAACCTTTTCTTAAAGGGTAAACATGCATAGGATTGTATTTACACAGAAATGTCTGGAAGGATCCATGAGAACTGTCAACAGAAGTGACTTCGGGTGGGCAGACCAAAAGAGTGGGAGCCCTTTTCCTTGCCCCCTGTCTCTTTCTTCGTTGGGGGAGCATTGCCAGGAGTGGGTTTTCCCACATGGTGATGATGACAGTTCCTGTCAGGGCCAGGCTGCCAGGTTCACCATGGGTACATTACTGACTTCTCTGAAAGTAGGATGAATAATGGGGTTCACGTGACCATGTGAGAGGTGATAAGCTTGGCCCGAGGTATGCAGCAAATGCACAAAACTCTACACGAAAAATTGGGGATGTGTGGTGCCCCTTAGGCTCTCGGCACCACCTGCAGTGGGGGAGTCTGGGCTCTCTGCCCTTTGGGTGAAGTACGATTGGAATTTCTGGGACATTTTGATGGTTCCTTGAGCAAGAAGATGGAACATTCTGGAATCTATCAGGGAGAAAGGCCCTGGGAAGACAGCGCCCCAGAGTTCCAAGCTCAGAATACGCGAAGATTATTGTCAGCAGCCACCCCGAGGCTAGGTTTCGGTTCCCTCACTCCTGGAGGTGGCGTAAGGCCACCCTGACTCTAGACCTCTCTGGTGCTGCTGGGGTTAAATCATGAAATCAACTGCAGCCGTGGACATCTGAAGAGATGAGCAGCACCGTGGGGCCAGCAGGGCCTGTGGTGTCTTTAGGAACTCAAGCCCGGTATTAGTGCTGTGTCACTTCAGTGAGGACCTGTGCCTCTCTGAGTACCTGGGAAGCGAGGACAGTTATGGCCTGTGCAATAGCTTTGACCTCAATGATGACTTAACTGAAAAGTCCCCAGCATGGGGCTGGCCGCTGGCCTGCCTTCCTGCCTTTACCTGGTCTCTGCAAGAGGAAGCGTGAGCTTTTGCAGCAGCCCCCAGCCTCCCGCATAAAGGCAGAGGCAGGAGGACCACCCTCTGATGCCAGGGGCGGAAGGGCCTAGGGCTCCCGCAGTGGTGGAGTCTTCTTGTGGGCCTGGCTTTGTCCCTAACTGTTCTGGGTCAGGGAGGACCCTGGTTGGTGCCTTCCATGTCCAGGAACTGAGAGGACACAGAGAGGATGTTGGGTATGTGGGTGCCTCTGGATGGGGGCGAGAGACAGCCCCAGGCCTGCCCCTTCCCAGGTCCTGGATCCACAGAGTGCTCCCTGCGGGGTGGTGAGGGGGCATCGAGCAGTGCCACGTGGGGCCCACTCTCGCCCACAGCTCTATCACACCGGCTCCGGGGTCATTCTTGTGAAAGTGGGGAGGTGAAAGGTTAGGGATGACCAGAAGCAAGCCAGCCCAAATACCTCCTCGCGTGCCTGCTTCTCCCAGGTTATTTCTAAAATCCCTTTGGCTGCTCATATTTGAGGGTTTGTGCATACATCATAACCTGGGGTCCCCCAGGCCCTGTCAGCAGGGGAATTGTGTCCTCACCGCTCAGGGGAGCATGTAACGCTCAGGGCAGTCACTGTGTCCTGGGTGCCACAACTCGTCATCGGCGTTTGTGCCTCACATGTACATATCAAAGGTGAACTGAGTCCGCACAGGTCACATAGACAAGGGTGGCCATTCCGTGGCTGGGACTTGTCCCGAGAATCATCTGGCACTTAGGAGAAACACGTGTAGGATAAACCGCCAGTCCCTAATTATTATTTAGCATTCATATGAGCAGCATTATTATTTTAAATTTTGGCAGCATTTCTCTGGAGAGTTCAAGGTGATATGCAGCCAATTTGCATGTTTTTTAAACAACGAAAACACTTTGGGAATTGGTTAAGCCTTCAGTGGCGCCTCATTGCTGGCAGAGGAACATCCTAACTGCTTGGCCTGGTTTTCCAGACCCTCCACAGAGTGGCTGGCCCTTCCATCCAGCCTTTCTGCACACTCCCCACCTTCAGCTACAGGTGGAACTTGATATTTCTTGTTTGTTCCTGAGTTCCAACTACCACGCCTTTGGCTGAGCTATGCCCTCCGCTGGGGTCGCCCGTCCCCTCCACCTTTCTTTCTTTAGGTGTGCAATTTCTACAGCTCTCAGGACCCAGCTGCAACATCACCCCTTCTTAGAAGCTCCTCCGATGCTCAGCCCCCAGCCCAGGGTGTGCCTGCAGCTGTGTGTAGGACTTACCACTTTATCCCAACTATGAGCTCAGAAGACAGGCCCAGGCTCACTTAACATCATCCATGGCCCCATGAGTTCTTTGGATTTCGTCAATTCCTTTTTTTAAACAAGTAAACTACAAAAATGTTCCATTCATTAACTTATGTGACAGTTTGTAATTGCCTGTTACTTACTGTTACTCTCCGCTTCTTGGGGGGATAGCACAGTGCTGGGGGGCAGTGCTGGAAGTTTAAAATGAATGAAGGACATGGTTTAAAAGGAGTTCTGGTATAGAAGGGAGCACAGAGGGAAGGAAGCCTCACCCGCCTTCTCCCCAGGGGCAGCTTCTTGTTTCCTTGTTGAGATACTGTGCACATATCAGATCATCTTTTAAATATTCCAGGGGTGTTTTGCAACCTTTCTTGGGGGTCACACCCCCTCCCTGTAGGAAATGCACAAGTGGACACCACACATACACACATACTCCCCCACCACATATGCTGTCCCCCTGCCTGGGGCTCTGTTACAGCTTGCCATGGTGGGGACAAACTCTACCATTGGACTCTTCTGTTCAGATCATAGCGTAGGTATCCTTTACGCCAGGAGGCCTTCACTGACTCCCCTCAACCAGGTGAGGCACCCAACCAACACATCCTAGCTAAGAGTGTGTGTGTGTGTGTGTGTGTGTGTGTGCGCGCGCGCGCGCACGCGTGCAAAGCAGCTGTGGAGTGTCTCCTTAACAGGCTCTTAATCCGTACAACATTGCCCCCAGTGTACAGATGAGGAAACTGAGGATCAGAGAAACAAGGAAGCTTGCCCATGGCCACCCAAGAGATAAAGCCAGGAGCTGAACTCAGGCCTGCCTGACCCCAAAGTAGGCTTTTCCTACTACTGCACAGCTCTGTGTAGTGGCCTGTGTCTCCACTGCCCCTACCACCTGTGAGCACCCAGGAAGAAACTCATCTCCATCACACTTAGGTCACGGTGCCATCCCTCTACTCACACAAACATCTACCCATCTACCCATCCATCCATCCATCCAGCTGCCCACCCATCCATCCATCTATCCATGCAACCACCCATCTGTCCATGCAACCACCCATCCACACATCTATCCATTCATCCATCCATTCATCCATCCATTCACTCATCTACCCATTCATCCATCAACCAACCACCTATCCATTCATTCACCTATCTATTCACCCATTTCTCCATTCACCTATCCATCCATCCACCCATCCATCCACCCGCCCAGTATCTATCCATCCATTTATCCATACATCCACGAACCACCCATCCACCCATTCATTCATCCATCTATCTACCAACCCATCCATTTATCCATCCACTCATCCATTCACACATCTGTCTACCTACCCACCCATATATTCATCTACCCACCTACCTATCCGTCCATCTACCTGTCCATCTACCTCATACTTACCCACTCATCTTTCTATATAAACCCACAATCCCTTGTCCCACCCACCCAGGAAGCCACGCCAGCACATTTGTTGTCACAGCCCATTGACACTCAGCTAGGTACACCACCCTGCAGATGAGCCACTTCCCCTTGGCAGCTGTGCATGGGGGAATGGGAGGGGGCTCCTAGAGTGCCAAGACCAGTACTGGGAGAAGAGGGTGCCCCTTACTCTCGCTGCCCCTCCCCCAGCCTCGCAGCCCCCTTCCTCTGCAGCAGGAGCCCAGATGTCAGGGCGCCTCCCCCGCAGCTCTCAGCCTCAGCAGCTGGGTGAGGAATGTGCTTCCTTTGTCTGCCGGCTACAGGGTGAGCATGCCTGACATCTGGATCGTGTTTGCTGCCCTTTGGAGAGCAGAGAAGGTTTTCATTCCAGAGCTTTGAGCTCTCCACCCTCCCCCGCCTTTTAACTCTTTGCTCAATGCTGGGATGCTGTAGACCAGACTTCAGAACCATCCACAGGGCTTGGGTCCAAGGGGTCGGGGGCATCTGTGATTAGTTGAGCTCTGGGCTCCACGGCGCAGCCTCCTCTTGAAGACACGGGCAGGAACATAATGGCTCTGACCCGCTTTCTAACCAGGAACCACAGTCACAGTTCATTTCTCATCATTTTTTGTGTGTGCATATGTTTACTTACAAGATGGAATCACATGCTTTTGTCATCTCTTTTGATTCTCACTCATGCATCACTTTTCTATATCATTAGATGGCATTCCATCTATCATGGCATCATTTTTACTAGTAAGTGGGCATTTGAAATACAATAGACAAAAAAAGTATGCGACTTGAACTTTTACAAAGTGTGCCAGTTAAATGTTACCTTCCCTGCCCCCAGGCCCTGTGCCCATCCAGTCATTGCCTGTCAATGACTTGGACACCATAGACCAGTTTGCCTATTTTTAAACTTCATATAAATGGAAGCACATGGCATATGCTCTTTGGGGTCTGGCGTCATCCACTTAGCTGCACGTTTGTGAGATGCATTTATGTTCATGCGTGTGGTTGTATCTGTCCTTTTTCCTTGCTGTATAATATTCCTCCATGTGGATCTGCCATGACTCAAGCTCCTTTAATAGTTGATGGGCATTAGGATGGCTTCCCTTTGGACCTCTGTGACAAGGTGGCTGATGAACACTCTTGTTCCTGGCTGCTGAAGCACATGTGTTTACATATCTGTTCGTTCTGTGCCTAGGAGTAATATTGTTGTACCATGGAGTGTGTGATGGTTTAGGCTAGTAGATACTAAAAAACAGTTTCTAAAGTGTATGTACCTAGGCGGAATTTTTAAGGTTCCATAGTATTGCATTGACCAGAGAGTTTATTTGGGGTCATTTGCCCTCTGTTTATCACTCTCATAAACTATGCTGTGATGAATATCCTCATAGGAAAATATTGGCAGGCACCCCGATGATGTCCTTCAAACATTCCCTAAGGTGGACTTGCTTGTCCAAGCCAAGTAGTCACCATAGGAGGAGTGGAGAATAAAGAGGCAGGAGGCCCTGATTCAACTTAAATTTGCCATCTGTAAGATCTGATTGGTTGGTCTCTAAGGTCCCTTCTAGCTCCAATATGTTGTAGTTCTAAATACCGAAATGTATCAGTTAGCTACTGCTGTGTAACAAACAACCCCAAAATTTTGTGGCTTGAAACAACCACCATTATTTGTTTCGCAGTTCTTTAGGCTTGCAGTTTAGGCAGGTACATCTGGGTAGTTATGGTCCGTGCTGGGCTTACTCTTGGGTCTGTGGTCAGCAGCTCTGCTGATTGTGGCTGACCCCTCCACACACACATGACTGGGACAACTGGGCCAATTGCCCCATCATGTCTCACCCTCCAGTCAGGCTGCTTCAACAAGAGAGCAAGTGGAGCTCATGTCCTCTGTGTCCAGGCTGACATCACTTCCATTGCATCTTACTGGCCAGAGCAAGTCCCAGGGCCAGTCCGGATCCAAGGGTAGGAAAGCAGCTCCATCTCTGGATGGGAAGAGCTTCAGTCACATCGCAAGGGCGTGGGTCAGGAAGAGCAAAGAATTGAGGCCATTTTGCAATGTATTCACCTCACAGGTGGAGGGGGTCTTCATTGCTGTAGAATAGGCTCCAATAGCTCTTTGGTCCTCACACACACCACAAAGAGTTGTCCTTCCCACTTACACACGGGGGAACTGCTTGCTGGGGCTGCTGGCAGTGGTGCAGGTCCTGACCCGAGCCCGGCCCAGGCTCTCTCCTGCCACAGTGAGCTGAACTCTCAAACGTGCATAGACAGGGTCCAGGGTAGCAGAGGGCAGGTGGGACACATGCTCTTTCTCAGTGGCCAGCCAGCAAACCTTCATGGAGCACCTACTAAATGTCAGATGCTATTCTGGGCTCTGTCTGGGGACAGTGCACAGAAAGATCAAGACAGTGTCATCCAGGTGAGAGGCAGTAGACACAAGGACCAACATAGCCCATGGTTGCTGGTGTTGACAAGTGCCCCGAAAAAGATTAAGTTGACTGGCATAGCGGGAAGTGCAGGGGTGGGGACAGTTTTTACTTGGGAGGGTAGGGAAGGCTGCTCTGAGGAGAGACATTTGATTCCCAGACCCGAATAATGAGAAGAAGACAGCCTTTCAAAGATGTGGGGGAAGCGTTCTAGCAGGTGCAGAGCTCTGTGCAGGACGAGAGCGAGTGCTGGGCAGGAGACACTAAAGGACAGATGGAGCACAGGAGGTGTGGAGGACACTCAGTCTGTCTGCCACCTGTCAAGCAGTTTTGCCGCATCTTCCCAGCTTCTTTGATGAGTCCCAGGTTCATTCGTAGGTGTAACATAGGCCATGCCCTTCCAGTTCAGAAGGTGTGGGTGGGCCCAGCTGGAAGGAAGTTCTGCTGAGATTGTGTCTGGTTCAGTTTTGCATCATCTCGTCGGTAGAAGGGACCGTCCCACCCAGGTACACTGGCTGCCCTCACCACTGACGGGATGTCATGAGCTCCCATTTGTGATGGCCGGGCAGCCTAGCCATTTACAAAGTGGGCCCCCTCACCCTTGGACAGAGGCTCGCTGACACGCATCTGAGAGAACTCTAAGCACATCCACAGTAGGAACAAGCTCTGCCACTGACCATTTGGGGACATCAACCTTAGAGCTGGACACACCTGGGATCTGCTACATGACAGCTATGTGACTAGGGCAAGCGGCATCACCAATCTGTGCCTCAGTTTCCTCATTTGTAACCTGGGGCCCTAATATCTCAAGGCTTTGTCAGGAGAGTCAAATGAGAGAGAGGTTTCAGAGCCCAGGCACGGAAACAGCTCTCAGCAAAAGAGAGCCTATTTAAAATTAAAGTTGCACAACATGCCGAGGATAGACCCTTCTGGGTCCCCACAGCAGGGTCTGCTCTGTACCCTCTGCATGCTGGACGTTTTCTGTAGATTAGCAAGTTTCACCCTTCCTTGACTCTGTGGGGTGGGATCTGTTCTCATCCCCATTTCACAGGTGAGAAAACTGAGGCCCAGAGTAGAAAAGCCACTGACGTTCCAGCCGAGAGACTGATGGCCAGAGACACTCAGACTTCCAGTTCACAAAGCCCTTCTGGGTTCCTTGTTTGAGACCACACCCACCCAGAGAAGTGGGAGATATGGGCCCCATTTTACTGATGGGTAAACCTGGACTCAGAGGCAAGCTGGGGTAATTTCCCCAAGTTCACAGTTAGTTGGTCGCAGAGCAGAATGGGAACTCAAGTTTCCTGACTCACGACCCAGCACTGTTGCTATGGCTACATGCAGCCTTCACAGTCATCACCCACAGGCCCAGAGGTCAGAGTTCCTGGGGCCAGGCAGCCAGGGGTGGCTCAGTGCTGTGCTGTGGGAAGGGCAGTGGCAGGCAGAGGAACAGCCTACCTGGGTCAGGACCCACAGACCGGGAAAGGCTTGGCAAGAGGCCCGCCTGGACCGATGGAAGGGAAAATACTAAGCCTTGTGTTTTTATATTATTACTTATTCGCTGGGCGGTGGAGGCCTTAATAGAATCCAGATGTGAGAAGCGACTCGAGTTCTAGCGCCTGGGACTCATTAGGCTGTGCTCCACCTCCCAAATCCCCTACTTTGCAGAGATTGGGGATCAAAGACGAGAGTCCCCCTGACATTGGCCTTGGGGGTGGGGAGGGGTACCTCTTGGTCAGACCCTCCCATCTGGATGGGGGGGCACCGATATCCTGGGTTTTCCCTGCCTGCAGGCAGCACCCCCACCACCAAAGCCCCAAGCTGAGAGCCCCTGGCTGGCTCTGGTCACAAACCACTAGGAGACGTGTATGGCTGCTTCCTAGGGGTTCAGGTCTAACTTTTTCCTCTTTTCATTTTCATCAGAGAGTCAAGAAGTCAGGGTCCCCCACCTCCACCAGGAAGTTTGCTCTCAGTGGGGAGATCACCTGGCTTACTCAAGACTCCAAAGGTTCAGGAGCTGTGGCTGGACCACAGGGTCCAGGAGAGAAGTCCGCCATCCACCTTTGAAGGGTCAAGGGAGGGCATTCTAGGGTCCAGAACTGCCTAATTAAAGGTTTAGAGGCTCAAATGCCCCCTGCTCCATGAGAGAGATCTGGCCTCTACTTTCTTGCCACTGTCTGCTCCCAACCCCTGCTTTGCATCTTAAATTCTGGCCACTCTGGGGGCCCCGCTAGTAACTGGTAGTGCAACATGTCTCGCCTCTCCCAGACTCCACATAGCAGCTAGTACAGGGTAGTCAGGGGCTCAAAGGAGGTGAATCTCTCACCAAGGGGTGCTTGGGGTCATCCCAGTGATGGGGCCCTTCTAGCATTTGGGGCTTTCAATGTAAGGTCTTCCCTGCATCACCCTACGTCTCTCATGGCTTTCAAGGTCCCATAGTTATGAGGCCAGAAAACCTGCCTAGAACCTTGTCAGTCAGAACAGATGTCTACTCTTCACGTGCACACAAAGAGACCCTGTGGGCACCAAACGTCAGAAGGGCTACTCCAGAAACCAGGAGACCTGGATCCACCCCTCACAGAACTGCTCACTACACCATTGATGGCATCCGCGATAGCCGTCCCCAACCCAGCACCCCGTGCTCACTGTGCTGTGTTGGCGTCCATGGGCTCCGTTACACCTTCTAGAGGGTCCTGCCCGTGAGGGATGCCCTGATGCACGTGTGACCTCACCATGCACTGCTTGGCCTGGTTTCTCTTGAAACACTTGCATTTCTATCTCCTCCATGCGTTTGGTATCAGGCTTCTGGGAGTTCAGGGGTTATTTGTAATGAGAAGGAGCCTTCGGGCCTGAGAGGGTCAAGAGCCATTGTAACAGGAGGTCTATGAATAAATGAATGAACGAATGAATGAATGAAAGAGCAAATGGATGAAAATCCTGCTGGGGCACAGCAGTGTCAAGGAGTCAGAACTCTGAGCCAGGAGTCCTCGTGGAGCTGTGGCCTTGGATGAACCCCTGACCTCCCTATCCCAGACACTCACCTGGGCCAGGACTTTGCCACACAGGGAAGGTGGCCTGGGAGGTGTCAGTACTTAGGGCCAGATTTGAGGCAGAGGGGTCACGATTCACATCTGCTAAAAGGGAGTTTGAGGGGTCAGGAAAGCTGGGACAACCTTGGAAGACAGAGAGACTGTCTTCCTGGATCCTCTTGATCATGATTCAGCAAATATTGGTCGAGTACCATCGTGCGCCTGGTCACATCCTGGACTCTCCGTCATGCATGTGGAGGATGCAAGCAGGTCTCCAGGTATCCGGGGGAAGGAACTCCTGACAGAGGGGAGTCACAAAGGATCTTGTGGGCTCTCAGGGTGCTGGCCGAGGCGCAGGGCAGCCACCTTGACCAGTCTTGGGAAATAAATAAGCCTTAGAGGGCAGCTTGCCCCTCTGGTTCCCAAGAAAGAAAAGCAGACGGGTTTACCTTGGCAGGAGTTTCAGGATAGTGGCCCGCTGCCCACCAAGGCAGAAGCTGGAATTCAGAGACTGGGGCCCAGTTCCCAGGTCTGCCCTGCACCCGCCTGCAGAGCCCTCACCTCTCGAGGGACAGTGAGGACAGTCTCCTCCAGCTACCCGGTTGTGGAAGACGCAGTGAGCGTGATCTTGGTTGGACAACCTCACAGGGGCCTTTCCTTTCTTTTGCTCATCTGCACTTTCTCTACTAGGAAGATGCAATATTTGCAAGATGCAAAAGGAAAATAATTGGACGAGCGTTACAATGTTGGTTTCCTTTTGTCCTCACCATCATTAGAGTCACCAAGATGACCAGTGACTTCCTGTGCACATTTCATGCTCTCTCCTTTCCCCTACTTACACATATGGAAACTAAGACTGGGGACAGTGTGACCAGAGTCACTGCCAAGCCCCCTGTTCTGCCTGTTTACAGACAAGGAAACTGAGGCACACCCCTCACTGAGCTCCCTGCCTGCCCAGCAGTCCGAGGAAAGGCTTCTGCTCATACACTCATTACTTACAAAGTTGGCCTCTCCATCATCTTGGGAACTCGAGGGGAGCCTGGAACCTTTGGGGCCCTTCTGCGGTCTCCCATGGGCCTCAGGAACCCCTACCAGCAGGCTAGCTCCAGGAAAGGGGTCTGGCGTAGAGCTGCATCCACCCTGGGACAGCCAGGCCCCGGGAGCAGCACTTACCCAGTCTCCGTGCAGGAGCACGTCCCAAGACCCCACAGAAAGTGAGGCCAGACAACCTGGGCTCAAGGCTTTCCTTCCCTGTGCCTCAGTTTCCTCATCTGCCCAACTCATAGGCTTGCGATAGTGACGAGACGAGGTGGTTCATGTGGAGTGCTCGGGTCAGGGTCATAGGTTTGTTACCTGTCGGTACCTGTAGGTGTCTTGCAAAGGGCCGGATGCAGATTACCTGTTGTTATCCACCACCTTTCTACAGCCCATGGCTTTTGTGAGGGTCAAATGGGGTAACAGCAGAAATCAGACTGTAAAAGATCAAAGCAGGGACTTGTTATTTCCGGGAGCAACGTGGATTGGAGGAGGGCAAAGCTGAGAATATGAGATGTGCTGATGCTAGCAGGTCCCCCTCCTGCAGAAGGTTCTAGAACCCCGGGCTGGGAGCGCTGGGCTGTGGCCAGTTCTCAGCCAGGCAGGGTGGGCTGGGAACCACAGGCGGACAGGGACAGTGATGGATGGGGTGGCTTGTTCCGGCACATTCCGTGTTCTTTCCCACCGACTCCGCCCGGCCTTGGAGAGCCGCTTCCTCTGCCGATGGATTAGTGACATTTAGCTGGGAACTGGATACGCCGTCTGGGAAAGACGCAGGGTGTCCCATGGGCCCTGGGAGCACGGGGTCTGGGAATGTTCTTGAGGTCTGGGAGCAGCGGCGGGGGGTGGGGTGGGGGAGAGCTGGGACAATGGGACTGGAGGAGGACGCTGGGATCCCAGGGGCTGGAGAGGACACAGTGCCTCTGCCCACCCTCCCCGCTCTCGCTCGCTGGGACCTTGTGAATCAATTCCTGCACACTCAGACCGACATAAAGGCAACAGCCACTTGGCGGCCAGCAGGTCCCCCATTCCTTGTGGATTCAGGGTAGCACAGACAACAAAGAAAGCCCCTGTGGGGAGTGGGGGGACAGACCATTAGAAGACGAGCAGATGAGGGAAGGAAGGCGCCTTGAGCAGCAGGCCTTGTGGACAGGTGGGTGAGAAACTAGGTCCGTGTTCAGCCCCCTTCTCAGCTGTGTGAGTTGAGCGGGTCTCTGAGCCTCTCTGTGCCTTAGTTGTTCCATATATAAGATGGAAAAGAGCACTGTCTGCCTCTGAGGGTCGTGGGAAGGCTACACAAGTCTGCTGGCCAGTCCTTTCCATGTATGTCGGGGCTCCCTGGCCCTGCAGGCCCCTAGCCTCCTGACTGTAAGCCAGGACAACGGGGTAAGGGACCCGGCACCCCCAGAGCTGTGCCCCACCTGTATTGGTACAAGGCCACTGTTCTGGTTGTGACACCGTACAGGACCCCAAGAGGGCTGGGGGAACCCCCACTGTCGGGTGATTAGGCTCTAAATTCTAAGCTCCTGTGAGGTTGGGTCCTCATTAAGGCAGGTTTCTGCGCTTGCAAAGTTGAGCCTGACAGGCTGTTTGGAAAGAAAAAAACAGGGTGTCTTAGAGGACCAGAGTCCTGGGGCTGCCGCCAACACTGGCCTTGCCCCTAGCTGCTAATGGAGCAGGGGACACTGGTGGTCGGGTCTCAGTTTTTTCTTCCTGGGCGCTCTGAGATTTGAAGAGAGCCCCGTGGACTTGGGAAGATGGTCCTCGCCCTCACTTGCCCAGAGTTGGGGTACCCAGGGCGTCACCCACTGACTCAGCAATGATTGCCTCCCACCCCGCCACCCCAAACCCCAGGCAGCTGCTCCTTCTATGTTCTGGTTAGCCCGTGTGGCGTCCCGGGCAGCGCTGGTCTGAGCCCAGCAAGTCCTGTGTGAGAATTTTCTAATCTCCCCAGCTTGAGGGGCTGTGGGTGCTCCGGGCTCAGGCCCTGTTGCCCGTCAGGTTCTCTGCTTCCAGCTCTGAGACACTGAGCAAGTCACTTGCCCTCTTTGAGCCTATTTTCCTAGCTATAAATGGGTGCGATAACAGGACCTGCCTCTTGCTGTTAAGGTACAGTGAGTCCAGCAGCTGGCATGTGGGGTTCCTAATAAAAGCCAGTCCTGAGGGTCTCTTTGCTTCTCCTGACCTGAGATGGAGGGCGCTGATTCGTGTGTGGCACCTGGTGAGCCCTACGTTGGGGCAGCTGTTATTATATGTTAATCTTACAAGAAAAATTTAACTTAAAAGACATAAATCCAGCTGCCTGGCCCCACCGCAGACCTGCTGAAGCAAAGCACCCTAAAGGGGGACATGTTCATGGGGACCCCCACCAGCAAGGGGTGGGTCTGTGGGCTCTGAGAGCTACAAGATGACCCCAGAATTGAAGCTCGGGAGACAGAGGCTCAGGTGAGCATGGAGGAAACACTATAAGCGTGGGGTCTGATGGACAGCTCAGGCCTAGTCTGCCTCTCAGAAGCGGGTGCCCTGGGGGAGGTGACACGTGGTCCCTGACAGCACTTTCCGAGGAGGTTGTGAGGGTTCAGGGAGATCCTTCGTGGATGTGCAGGGCACGGGCCCAGCTCCGCCGGGTCTGAGGACACCTGGACGCGAATGCTGTTTGGGGGGCGGGACCCAAGAATGGGGAGAGAAAGAGTGTCTCACAGGGCCAGCCCAGGTTTTCCAGGTGGTGGTCTGGACTTGCTGGGATCTGTGCCAGCTGAGCTGGCTTGTGCTGGCACCCTCGGCAGACTTGTGGAAAAGAGGGAGCTGTCTCCCCTCACCGGCACCCAGCATCCAATGGTGGGGCTCCTCCCCTGAACCCCTCCATACCGCGCCCCCATGCCCTAGCCAGCTTCTGCTTTCACTGGCTATGGGCACAAGGTCCCACATGGACAGCCCTACGCTGACTGCCCCAGGCAGTAAGATCGTGTGGAGCCACCAGAGGTTTAAGCCTCCCAGTGGGTCTAGGGGGCCCAGGAGCAGCCGTGGTTCAGTAAGAGTCCTTGAATTAGGGGGCAGGGCAGGAAGCTTGCACAGGGAGAACAGGACTGCACCTGTCTGGTGGCTCCTAAGAGCTTGGAGAGGCACCTGCAGTTTGCCCTCAGGCCACACAAGCCTAATAAGGCCTGGTGAAGCCCATGTGCATGGAAGCTGCTGAAGGGATTTAGGCAGGAGAGACAATGTACACACTCAAGACCTGCTCCAGCTGCTGTGCAGAGCCTTCAGTGGCTCCCCACTGCCGTGCAGGCAGTCTGCAACAGCCAGCCTGGCCTCAGCTGACCTTCCTTCATCCTGCACAGCTAAAGGCCCTGAACACTCTGGCCTTAGCATTTTCTCTCCTTGACCACGAATGCTGTTTTTTGCCATCTCCACACCACCTCCGCTCTTTCCTGAGGGCCCTTGTCATTTTTTTGCTTTCTGGGAGGGGTCCATGCCGAGGGCAGCCTTGAGAGCAGGGTTTCAGCACAAGTTGCTCCATAAACTTTCGCCAGATTTCACTGAGTGCTCTTGTGTGCAGACTCTTCACCTGATCTTATCTAACCTCCCGATTGCCCAATGGGAGGTGCTCATTGTTGCTCCATTTACAGAGTAGAAAGGCTCAGAGAGATAAGGTGACTTGCCCCAGGTCACACAGCCAGGAGGCACTAGAGCCAGGACTCAAACAAGATTCAGGAAATACTCGAAGTCCCATTGGGTGCACCTGTGGTCCCACCCTAGCAGCCCCTAGGACCCATGACCCAGGTGGGTAGTAGGACAATATGGGTGCCCCCTCCCCAGACCTGATGCCTCTTCTAGAAGAAGGGTGCCTGTGGTGACTAGACTACCAAGGGTGTTGAAACCTCGTAGATCCATGTGACCTTGCAGAGACCCACCCATACTTGCTGTGTGCCCTTGGGCAGATTACAGCACCTCTCTGTGCCTATAAAACAGAGTTTTGGTGAGAATAAAAGGAGCAATGACTGTCCAGTGCTGAGAGCAGGGCCTCGTGCGGTGAGCCTGCCTCCTCTCCTGAGTAAACAGATGGCCTCAGGCCTGCCTCCCTTTCCTTTTCTGCCAAGGGAGGTCGCTGGGCACCAGCAGAGTGCTGCCTGCTCCATCCTCAGGGCCATCAGGCATCGTGGGGTGAGTGTGTCTAGAGTCTGTCTCTCAAGGGCTGTGGAGATGATGTGACGTGTTGAGTCGGCCCCATCCTGCCCCTTCGTCTGCCTTGACAGCGAGATGTCTGTTAAACAAGCCCCATGTGGGGAGTGTCGGTCCACTAGAGTGACCCTGCCCCTCCCCAGCTGGGTTTTCTTTTATCTGCTTTTCTGGTTCATTCAATATCTGAGACTATGGCCAAGCCCCAGTGTGGAAGGGCTCTGGAAAGTTGGAACAGGCCCTGAGTCCCGTGTCCCAGCCTGGCATCTGAAATGCCCTCCCAGGCGTGCCGGTGGGACCGCCTGCCCTGGGGTGGCCTGGTCAGATGAAGGGCTGGCCAGGATGGCCTGCACCCATAAGAGTGGCCCGGGGCCCATAGTGGCCAGCCATGCTTACCTTCTTTGGTTGTCGCCAGGGACTGGCTGCTGGTCCCGCAGCCAGGCATGGTGTTGACAGGCTCCACAGCTGCGGCGCACGTGTGCCCAGCCATCAGCCTCCTGACAGGCAGTCTGCGGGGGGGAGGGGGGGAGCAGGGCACCCGGTGGGAGGGAGGCCAGCGGCTGCAGCTGAGTGGACAGCAGGTGCTGCAAGGCTGGGTGGCTGCTGATTCCGGCTGCTTCCCCTCCATGGGGCCCAGTGGGGAGAGGGCTTTGCTCTCACCCAACAGGGCCCTGGAGTACGGAGGGTTGTGAGAGCCCCGCCTCAGTATTGCAGATGGCGGGCATCTTTGCTCTGGGAAGGGAGAAGTGGGGTGGGGGAGAGATAGAGGGAGTGTTCACAGTACTGGGCACCAAATAACAGTAAATGCCATTTATTAGCATTATTAATCATCATCCCGAGTTGGGCCGCCCCAGACGCACATGTGTGTCTCTGCGTCTGCCCTGATCTTCATTGGCCCTAGGAGGGGAGAATGGGAGGGAGAGCAGAAAGGACAAGAACTGTAGTCACAGAGTGACAGCTAAGGGGTATTGAGCCCTGACAGTGCCTCCACCCCACCATCCCCCTGGCCCTGGATGAGACCCATCGGCTTTAGCAGGACGAGCTCAGGGCAGTGGCTGGGGCAGTGTGGACTGCGCCTCTGTATATAACAGGTAGAGGATGCCCACCTCAATGCCCCGAACAGCCAGGCCCCCTGAAATCCCAGCCACTGCTCCCGGGTCTTTGCGACCTACCTAGGTACTGGCTGACCCTGTGTTAAGATGGAGGGGGAGGCCCAGGGTTCATCCCCTTCCACCTGCAAAGAATTCCCGGGAAGCTGCTGGCTCAGGATGTGTGTAGCTGGTAAGACCACCTGAGGCCTTTTCCTTGGGGTCCTGCTTTGTGGGGCCAGGGGCTCAGGCCCTGCAGGCCTGGTTTTGCCACTTCCACCCTCTCTCTACACATCTGACCCCAGCAGAGTGTCAGACCAGGTGGGACTCTTGACACATTGTCCAGGGCCACAACCTGCTGACATGAGGACCACACTTTGAGTGGCCAGGCCTAGAGTGGCCTGAAATTGTCTATGTCCTCAGCCTATCTGCTCCCAGGAATTGCCCGGGGCCAGGAGATGGTTAAAATGAGGTTCCTGTTGCCCAGTCTGTCCTGGAATATCCCCTAGACCAGCCTGATTGGGGCCCCAACCTGCTGCAGCAGCCTCACCAGGAACCCTGATGGACATGCAGATTCTTGGGCCCACCCTAGACCTGTTGAACCAGGAAATAGAGAAATGAGGCTGGCATGTGTGTCTGAATAGGCCCTTCAGGGGGTGCTGCTGACTCCCCGGTCTACAGGACCAGGACCACCACCTCCGCCCCCCAATGAGGACTCCCCACCCTGTTCTGGCCAGCTCAGGACTCTTGCAGCCACACCCTCAGCCCACGTGAAAGGGGCTGACCCAAGCCCATCCTTTGGTCAGATGGCCTGTCCTGGCCAGCCCCTTGGTCTGGTGGGTGGGGTGTCATATACCTGTGAGCACACTTGGGGCTTCGCTGGGGTGGACCAGGCCTTGAGACTGGGCCTGGCTTTGTGGGCAAAGCCCGGAGCCACCTGCTGTCCAGCTGTGTGTCCCCCTCACTGGGCCCCAGCAGCACAGGCCCAAACCAGCTGCTGGCAGGGAGCCTTGACCAGGCACCAGGTGGGGCCGGGGTGGCAATGTCCCCCTCTCAACCCGCTTCACCGGCTCTCTTTCTTCCCTCCCTTGGGCTGCAGCAGCGGACAGGGAGAAGAAGGCCGCAGCGATGCCTGACTCCCCCGCCGAGGTGAAGACACAGCCCCGGTCCACGCCCCCCAGCATGCCGCCCCCTCCACCTGCTGCGTCCCAGGGTGCTACGCGGCACCCCTCATTCACACCCCACACAAGTGAGTAATCTCAGGGCTGGGCACCGAGTGGAGCAGAGCGGAGAGGTGTCTCTGGGGCCCCCCGAGTTATCTGAGTCTCCACACCTCATTGCGTGCAAATGGAGCTGGTGCTGTAGTCCCTCTACCCTGAACCCTTAACTACCCATCATTGGACCCTTGAGAGGGAGAATCTCGTCATGCCTTAGAGCCCAAACATTGAGGTTCAAATCCCATCTCTTCTACTTTGTAGCTGTGTAGCCTTAGGCGAGCTACTTAACCTCTCTGGACCTGGCATTCCTCGTCTATAAAGTAAGGCTGGCCATAGTCCCTGCCTCACGGAGCTGTTGTGAAGACAAGTGAGTTAATAGAAGTTCTTACCCAGTGGCTAGCGTATCGTGAGCATTCCATCAAAGTTAGCTGTTATATTTGGAGCTCAGAGAGGGACAGGGACTTCCCCACAGTCACACGGCAGGTTAGTAGAGTACAGGTGAATTCAGTCAGACCTGCACCCTGCACCCTGGCCAGAGGTGGCTCTGGTCATGGAAGAGCTCCACACTGGCTCAGATACCAGGGGCTCTGTGGCTGGGCCATAGCAGGGTGTGAGGGGCAGCCAGGAACTGGGGTTGGCAGGGCCTGAGCTGCTGGTGAGATGTTGGGCAGACCAGAGCCTCAGGCAGTGTCTCACTGGCCCTGGGCAGATCTGGGTTGAGCGCCTCAGCACTCACAGCAGCTCTGGGTAGGCTTCTAGAGTCTACAACCACTGCTGAAGCACTGTTCCTTAAAGTCAGAGAGGTTGGGGACTCAGTGACTTTGGGTCCTGAGCAGTTGGGAATGAAACTCTCAGGCTTGGGCCGGTGTGGAGGACAGTGTTCCTTGACCCCAAGGCCAAGGCACTCTAAAGGTTTCTGGTGGGCGATGGAGAGAATCCATTTGCCAGCCCCACCCCCATGATCAGATGCCAGAAATCCCATATTCAAGGACCTTCCCCAGGCTTTGAAACTCAAGTGAAGCCCCTCTGTGTGGCAGGAGCCTTCATCTCCTCAGCTCATGCTCTCTGGTTCCCACTAGGCTGAGAAGTAAGAGCAGCTGGCTCCAACCAGGGCCCACAGCTCTGCCTCGAACCCGGGTTGGACCACAGGGCCTGGTGTGTCTCCCTTTATCTCTGGACATGAAAGACACCGGTTCTGCCACTCGAAGCCAGCCCTGGCTTCATTGTGACCCAGCCCCGCTTCGAACAAAGGCGTTGACTATGGGGTCAGGCTCAGCCCTTTGTTTGTAGGATGTTGGTTTTAAGCTAAGTTTCAGTTTGATAAAAGGGACATTACCATCTGCTCCCAGGTATGGCCGCCTGAAAGCAGATATGTCCCAGCACACAGTAGGAGCCGAGTGACCAAACACCCTTCCCTGCACCTTCACCTGGTACAGAAGGTTCCAGCTCCCCCTTTTTACCAGGTCTGAGCCAGGGTCCCCATGGGTAACAGAGACTGGAACAAGCCCCTGGCTCTGCCTCCTGCCCCAGGATGGGGCCCAAGGCAGCAGGACTCCCACTCCACAGCCCTCGGCCCGCAGGTCCGGGTCTGCCTATGTCAGCCACACTAGAAGAGGCCAGAGGCTGACCGAGCTTTCTCACACACACCATTCTCACATGGCCACTGTGGCCACCGGGTCACCCTTCCCTCTCTTCTTACCTCTGACTGAAATGCAGGCAGAATCTCTGTTTATTAAACAGTCGCCGCCTTGTCCGGGCCCCACAGGTAGAACAGAGAGGCTCATGGTATGTTTTACTTCACCAGCCTGCACCTCAGCTGGGGAGAAAAGGAATTACTCATGACAGGATGGCAGCAGCTCCCAAGAACCAAGGCCAGGGGCCTCCACCTAAAGCGACGACACACTTCCAGTGTTCTAGTCTAAACAGGAGAAAACAGCAGATACTTGATGATCTGGCTGAGGGCTCTGAGCCTTGTCCCCAACCCTCATGGGCATGTCTCCCTCAGCCTACTATACTTCTTGGTCCAGGAGCCCATGTTCCAGAAAGCATTGCTCTGGGAACTAGATGTTCCAGGTCAGGGACAGGGCTGGAGTTAGCTAACACCATCCAAGAGTGCTTTCATGAGGCCTATGAACAGATGTGCATGCGGGCAGCAGGTCTGTGTGTGGCTCAGGGTCCTCCCTTCGTGCCTTTTCCGTCCCCACTGCCCCCACCCACCTTGGGCTCATGCTCCTGGATTCAAGGTCCCGGTTCTATTTAGAACACAGAAGTCATGAAGAGACAAGTGGTTCTTTCTTTTCTAAGCGGATGCTTTACTTCCATGAGGCTGCTAGGGTCATTCATCTGAGTGTCAGGCCACCTCCAGGGTGGCCTCAGAGTTGTTCCCTAACTAGAGGAATTCCCTGAAAGAGGGTGATTGACCATGTCTGTGCACCTGGCTGGTGACAGCCCAAATGGATGGAGCCTCTGTACTCGGCCGTGGATTCCTGCCAAGAGCCTCCCCAGCTTCTCCAGGACCAGCCTATGAGCCAAGCTGACCAGAGGCTGACCTTGAACCATGGCTTGAGGGTTGTGGTTTTTCTTGCCCTGGCCACAAATTCATTTTGGAGTTGAAGCTGAAACGTGGCCAGAGAGGTAGGCAGAAGGACTTAGAGAACTCTGGGAAGGAATGTGAGGAGCTACTCTGCAGCTGGGAGGACTCTCAAAGGGCTAACACTCCACCTGCTCTTGATTATATCCTGTGACAGGGGACTCACTCTGATGACAGTGGTATAGCCTGTCTCCTTGTGGCTTCCAGCTCAGACAAATCAAATTTCCCTTTCTGTTTGGTGCTTCTCCCCTTCATGGCAGCTTGGTCCTGGGCTTCGTTCTGGAACTACCACTGGGTTGTCTGTTAGTGGAGACCCCAAACCCTAAATCACAAGTCAGCTTGGGCTCCAGGTCCCTTGAGGATGGTGCTGAGTGGGATCACCAGGCGGCTTCCAGGAAGAGAGCTTTTTAAGAACCAGGGTATCCCACCCAGGCTGATGGAATGCCAAAATTCTTATAGGCCCCTAGAAAGTCCTGCCAGAAATGGCCCTAAGAGAAACCCCGATCCAGCCCTGTCATTTTACAGAAGAAACTGAGGCCCAAAGAAAGGAACGACTGGCCGAAGGTGGTGACAGTCCTGATCCCCAAAACTGCTGTCAAGAGGCAGAGAGGGGAGGGGTCAACTGCAGACACCCCACAGGGCAGATCCACCTGCCCACGGCCCCTTTCCTGACAGCGTGTTTTTCTTATTTTGCTTACAGATCGAGAGGACGGGCCTGCGATGTCTCTGCCCCATGGCCGTTTTCATGGCTGCTTAAAATGGTCTATGGTCTGTCTTTGTAAGTAAAATAACAAAAACCATGGGCCTCCTGGGAGGTCCTCACCAGCACACTCTGCCCTGGGAAGGCTGTAGCAATGACCTCACTGCCTACGCAACCCACTGCTGCATCTGCCGTGTCAGTGAGACCTGCCTCCCATAGGGAGAGGGGTCCAAGTAGGGTAGGCCCAGGAGAGCAGTCGAGGTCCCTGAGTCCCAGATCCATATTCATACCCTAGCCTTGCTGCTCACAGGCTGTGTGACCTTAGGCAGGTGGATACCCTCTCTGTGCTCCTTCTTCCCAATCCGCAAAACAGGGCAAATATGGCACATCTTAGAACTGAAAGTAGAATGTCAATGCAAGTCTGTAGTTGGCATCTCAAGGACAGATCCCATCCTAGGTCGAGTCCCAGCTCTTCCGCTTCCCAGTGAGATGATTTTGGGCATGTACCACCACCTGTACCTCAGTTTCCCCACCTGGAAATCATCAGGGCACCTGGTGCCAGGGCAATTACAAAGGGCCATGAGATGCTGCTGGTCGAGTCAGTGCAAGGCCTAGCGCGTACTGGGTGCTCAGCAGACATTGGTCACTAGCGGGCATTTCCATCACAGTGCTTGGGCTGCAGCTGATGCTCATAATGGAAAGTTCTTATGGGGCGATGCTCAGAGTATTTGTCAGCCAGTGACAGGACAAGTCCCCACTACAAGCCAGTTGTGCTGTACGGTTCAGGCGTGGCCACCATGTAGCTCCCGGCTCCAAGAAGAGATGATATAACAATTGTGCATTATTTATGCCCTGTGATGCTATGGTCCTCCTTGCCATTCTGTGACTCTTGGCCTCGCTCTTGGGTCCAGCTTGTCTGTTAAGATGCAGCGCTATCAGGACTATGTGATTCTCAGCCCCTGAGCCACCCCTGTGGCAGGAAGAGGGGCTAGCATGGGCGAGGGGCGGGGAGAGGGGGGTTGCTGTTTGTTGCTTCCTCATCGAAGCCTGACCCCCACCTAGGCCTAGGACTGGGGGAGCTGCGGGGGTGCCAGTGTGTGCCCCCAAACCTCAGCCGGGGACACGTGTGTGGTCTAACTTAGTAACACACCTGTTGTGGAATGAAAGCACTTGTGGCTGGGGGTTATTTTCGGCGTCTCTTTAGCAAGCTGCTGAGACTGCCCAGCAGCCTGCGGGAGGGAGCACAGGCCAGCGAGGGCAAGCAAGCCTCCGGGAGGACCCAGGCGCCGAGGGCAGGCTGGTAAGGGAGCTGCAGAAGGCCATGCCCAGGCCAGGCCAGGGGCCGGCGGGTGGGGGCCCAGGCAGCGTGGACAGCTGCACGTCTTAGAAGCCTCTGGAAGGTACAGACCTCAGGTGATAGCATAGCTCTACCCTGAGGAGTGAGCCCCCACTGCGGTGAGGTCTCCCGTGGCCTCAGGCCATCTATTGGCCTGGCTAGAGTGACCGCCAGTGTCTGTCATCAGTCTTGACCAGGGGGTGTGTGTGTCACTGTCCACTATGGAGTTGGCTTAAGCTCACTGGTGAGACAGAAAATTAGCACAGCTGGGTTCTTCTGGTCTCTCTAAGGGTCCTCTGTACAAAACTTTAGACAAGGCGGGGCACAGAGCCTCTTCCTGTCCTGCGTTTGGCGTTCACTCTCCATCCCAGAGGGAGAAGGAAGGCCCAAATCAGGCGCACCTCTCTGGTGGGATTATTTCAGAGCCAGCGTGTCACTTCCGGGGCCCAGAAGGGGAAACAGTTTTCCACTTGCGTCGCGTCTCCATCTCCGGGGGAGGGAAGGTGGTGCTGGGAAGGACGTGGGCCCCAGGAGCAGGGTGTCAGGCTCCGCTCCTGCTCCTGTCCCTTCTCCGGAGGGAGGCAGCACATCTGTTTTTGTGTCAACCCTGGCCTTCAATCAGTGGTTTCCAAACTTCTGGCTAAGTGGGGGCCAATTATCAAGGAGTGATCATCCACATGTAAAAGCAATCAGGGTCAAACATTTCTGGCTCCTCCCAGTGGTGGGAGGACAACCTGAATTTTACAAGCCGGGGGAGCCTGGAGCAGAGGGACCAGGCGCCTGTGGAGTGGAGAAGCCCTACCTCTGGTTTGGACCCAGGGCCATTTGTAGATGAAGAAACTGAGGCCAGGCCCCGAGTCTCACACACGGCCTGTCTGGGTTAGTTCAGGCAGGTGCAGGGCCTCAGGCAGGAGGCTCACTCTCAACTCCCATGCAAAGGGTGCTTATATGTGTAGGATGAGGGAACAGGCAGGTGAGCATGTGAGGGGCTGAGTGTGTGAACATGAGCAAGCCATCTGGTGCCTGTGCAGTGGCCAAGGACACGAGATGTGAGTGTCTCCTAGATTTAGCAGTTGAGCTTTAGGCCTCCCAGAAGTGTCCCGCCCTCCCCCATACCCCCTTCTGGAGCCCCCTCCACCATCATCAATGGCCCTGGGAGCCTGTGACCTCTGACCTCTCTGTAGACCCTGATAGTCACTGCTCAGGTTTCTGAGACCAGGGGACCAGGATGCAGATGGCTAGTTATGGAGGGCTCCCCCAGCCTCCAGTGTGAAGTCTCTGTCGCCTGGGGCTGAGGGAGGAGGTCCTTCCCTGAGACCACTTCACAGCACCCCTGGCATCTGCTAGCCCTGGGATGCTATTCCTGGGGCCCCTGCCGTGGGTTCATCACAGGTCCCTTAGGTCATTTGCTTGTCCCTCACACACAGCCTGGGGCCCATGTGCACACATATCCGTGTGTGTATAGCAGCAACTGGCCCAGTGCCTCCTCTCCAGGATTCAGCCCCAAACAGCAACTGGCCCAGTGCCTCCTCTCCAGGATTCAGCCCCACTTCTCCTGGCAATCCAGGTCCCTCTGCCTCACCCCAGCCCCGTCAGTCCGGGCATTCGGGCCTGTGTTTGGGCAACGGTCCCTGTGTGGGTGTGTACCCCTCTCAGGGCTGTCATGGTGGAGGTGGGGTCATCAGTCTCTCAGGTGAATAAGCGACCTCTCCCAAGAAGAGGAGAAGTGGGCTGGCAGATCCCTAATAGTAGAGAAGCCCCTCTGCCTGTTCACAGTGGACACCAAGCAGCCTGGCTGGCAGGCGGGCATCTGCCAAGCCACATGGGGGCTGTGGCATACCCCTGGAGTGTGGAGGGTCTGACCGTGAAGACTCCACTCACTGAGGCCCTGGGTCAAGCACACACCTTTCCAGGCCCTAGTCTGTGCATCTGTTATGGGTGTTGGTACCCTCGTGGTATCCCTGCTGCTGTAGCGGGGGGCCTGCAACTCTCTGCTGTGCTCCTCACGCCCCCTCCCCCCCCAACAGTGATGAACGGCAGCAGCCACTCACCAACAGCCATCAATGGCACCCCATCCACACCCAACGGCTTTAGCAATGGCCCGGCCACCTCGTCCACGGCCTCACTGTCCACGCAGCACCTGCCCCCAGCCTGTGGGGCGCGGCAGCTCAGCAAACTCAAGCGGTTCCTCACCACCCTGCAGCAGTTCGGCAGTGACATCTCCCCAGAGATCGGAGAACGTGTGCGCACGCTGGTGCTGGGCCTCGTGGTGAGTCTGGGTAACGTGGCCAAGGACACCATGTGTCTATTGAGGGAAGATGCAGTGACACTGGGCCATGCCCAGCCCTCAGGCCTCCTGCCCTCCCCAGGCTGGGTGGATGGGGCTTGGGCTAACATGAGGTGGTTTTCTCCCCACAGAACTCCACACTGACCATTGAGGAGTTTCATTCCAAGCTCCAGGAGGCCACCAACTTCCCACTGCGGCCATTCGTCATCCCCTTCTTGAAGGTAATGGCAAACTCTGCTCCCTCATGCCCCTAGTTCATTCTCTGCCAGTTCTGACCAGGCATCGTAGTCAGCCCAACCGGGACCCCGGAGGAATAGCTCTGACCAGTCGGGACCGATTCCTACTAGTTAAGGCTACAAACTAGTTGCCAGACTGGATTCGTCAGCCAACAAACCCAGTGCTCTAAGACAGAGCTCTCAAATCAGGCTTGTTATTATTACCTGAAGGCACTCATCCACTGGACAGCTGGATTTTAAGCACCTGCTATGTGCCAGGTACTGTGCAAGGCTTGGGGACATAGCCATGAGCAAAGTAGGCACAGACCCTCCTAAAGCCAATGGCCTGGCTGGGAGGGGAGACAGCCAACCAGCAGTGACTACAGACTCTGTGATATGTGCCCATCTACAAAAAGGGGGCAAATGATGAGGGCTGAGGAAGGGAGGGAGGGAGCCGGGTGGATACACAAAGCCTTCCTTCCAGGCATGTGCAAAGGCCCTGAAGCAAGGTGCGCCTGCTGTGTCTGAGGGACTGGGGGACGGGGCGGGGCGCCGTGTGGCTGGGACAGAGTGAGGGGAAGAAGGACAGCGGGCAGATGGAGGCACAGATGGGTGGACAGACTGACGGTGGGTGGTTGTGTGGGTGGAAAGGTAACTAGATGAATGGCTGTCAGATGAAAAGGATGTCTTGTGGTCAAATACAGAAGATAAACAATAGACCAGGAACTCTCAGCGGGAATAGCTGGTGTTGGGTGGCAGCAGCACTGGGGGCTTGTGAGCAATGAAGGTTCCTGGGCTTGGCCCAGACCCATGGAATCAGAAACTGCATTTTAACAAGGGTGAGCACAGATCCAGTCCATGTTAGACCAGAGTCTTCACTGCGGTACTTATCAGGGTCTCTACTCTCCAAAATGAGGTCATACACCTCCCAGAGGGACAAAGATAAAAGGCTTCCCAGAAGCATTTGACTCCATGACCCTCGCTGCTGTGTGCTGCCTGAGGTCAGGGTTTGGGGGGCTCACTTGGGAGATGCCCACACTGAGTGCCTCTGGCTTCCCCCTGGGGCTCTCATTTCCTGTGCCTGAGAGATGTTTCCAGTGTGGGCCCTGCTCACCACCTGGCCAGGCCCTGGAGAGGGGCGGGGGCGAGGAGGGGCTGCCTTCCAGAGAGTCTTGAGGACAGACTAGACCAGATGCTCCTAGGTTTGAGCCCTGCCCCTGCCTCTGAGCCTCCTATTGGCCTGGGCCAGGCTGGTTCACCCCTCTGTGCTCCGTTTCTGCAACTGTAAAGTGGGAATCATTTGCAGGCTATTGGGAAGATTGCATGAAGTGATGCACGTGAAGAATTGGGCCATGCTAGATTCATATTGGCTATCATCTGGGGATTTAAAAAATGTTCCACAGATGACGCATGCTTTACTAAGCTCTTTTGAAGCTGCCCTTGCTGACCCCCAGCAGCCCTGGGTGGGGAAGGGGACAGCACAGGCACCTTTCCTAATTTATAGGCAGGGAAACTGAAGCCTTGAGGTCCCTGCTGGTGGAAAGAAGGAGCTGAGGCCGGAACCTAAATCTGTCAGACTCCAAGCCCCTCCCCGACCTTCTCAGGTCATGCCCCAGATCAGCACCTTGTTCCCTGCAGTCCCTCACCAAGGAGACCCCATGTTGTCATGTCCCCACATCTGCTCCCTCCCTCCTTCCTGCCCTTCTGCCCACGCCCCACTGTGCTCACACTCCTGAGCTGGCGACAAAGAGGCTGCTGGCATGGAGCAGGGTTTGGGCCCATCTGGCAGTCATTTGCAATTCATTAGGAGCCCTTCCCTTCTCTCTTCTCCTTTCAACTTACTGCTGACTCCACCGCTCCCCATCTTTGGGGACACAGTGCGCCTGCTTATTCTGTCGGATCAAATATTTACAGCAGATGTCCCGCCCGCTGGAGTCAGCTGCCCTTGTTTATCTGAGGAGCAGGGGCAGGGCTAACATCCGAGTTTGCTGCTTGCCTCAGCCAGGCCTGCGGCCCCCTGCCCGCTACACCTCCCACCTCAGCATCCTCCCAGATACCCCAGTGAAGCTCCAGACAGGACACACCTGGCCCAGCACTGCCTGTTGAGATACTTCTCTGCCTCGGTTTCCCCTCTTCCCATAGTGGCTCTAAAGTGCTATTAGGGCTTTCATGCCCGGCTTGCTCTCCTGATAGGGTGAGGGGCCTGCCTGCGATGACTGAGATCTGGGATCCCACCCAGGGCCCTGGGCCCAATGGAACTGTCAAGGACACAGAGTCCATTCCTCTCACTGACATGGAGCTCCTGGGGTGCAGCCAGTTCTGTTTCCAGAGCTAGTTGACAAGGCTTGGGCCTGGCCCCATGGTCCTTCCTGAGGAAGGGCCCCCATCCACCTTGTCACAGAAGCCCTAGTCACTTTAAAACACAGAGTGCTGTGGGGTAACCCGGCAGAACGCCCCCTGCCTGGCCCACTGGGCCACCTTGATTCCTCTTCCGTGACCTTCACTGACACGGTAGTGACGCTTCCTGAGGACTCACAGTGCACCAAGCCCACTGCGTGGGCAGCAGAAATGCACCCTCACAGTGGCCCTTGGAAGCTGTCATACTGCAGAGAGGCAGGGGCTGTGGCTGAGAGTGAGTCTCGAGCTGGCTGCCTGGCCCAAACCCCAGCTCCAACAAGTGGGCTTCTGAAAAACTCCAGCCACTGGGAATGTAACAACCCACCTCACAGGGGTGGGAGTAGATAAGTTAATTCATATGAAGCTCACAGGAGCCCATTACACCCAGGATTGTAGAAGCGGGTGCTTTTCACAGCTCCAGCTGCAGATGAGGCAGAAGTCAGAGGAGTTAAGTGACTTGCCCAAGATCACACTGCAGAGCAGGGTGGGCTGGCCACAGGGCCCACAGTCATGAAGGCTGTGTGGGCATTAGATGAGGCGTTTGGTGAAGCAGCAGAAACATCATAAACCCTCATTACGTGGGAGACGTCAGTTCAACCAACACCGTTATTGTGGTTGTTTTTGTGAACGTTGATTTCCCTCTGGCCAGAGTTCCCATCTGTGAAGAGGGTAGTTCCGGGCTTTTCTGAAATATTAGAACCTTTGTTCAGATGGCGGAGCTGGGATCCAGAGAGCTTTTGAGACCAGTTTATTCTGTCCAGCATCGAAGTGGCAAGGCCTCCTTGGCAACATGGGCCTTTGGGGACCCAATGGAGACTGCTGCCCCGGGGGAATTTACCAGACATGGCACCCCATGGTCTTCACCCATTTTTTCTGGTCTGGGGTCTGTGTTACCCAGCCCCACTCCCCCTAGCCAAGAACCCTGGGTCCTTTGCACCCTCTCCTGAGCCCAACGCTGTGCATGGCTGAGTGGCGGGGCTTTCCAGAAGCTGAGAGAGGCTGCCCCGCCCGGCCAGCCTCCACCCATGGTCCCGGCTCCCAGCTGGCCCCAGCCAGCCAGGAATCCAGATGTTTCTACCACACTAACAGCGACCAGACCAGCCGGTGCCCGTGCAGTCTCCACCCTGCTGGGCCTGCCAAGGGGAGGCAGTGCGGGAGAGGAGGGGCCCAGGGCCAGTGAGGGAGAGAAGGATGTTTGGCGTCTTCAGACCTCCCGGGACCTCCTTTCCCAGCTCATGCTCCTAACGTGTTCGACAGATGGCGGGCTGGCCCCAGTTCAGCTATCCAAATAGAAAAACAGGCCTGGCAGCCGGCACTGCTGAACAAAACTGCATCGGCTGCTTGATCGGGTCCGGGTGGATGTGCTAATGGGTTCTGGGGAGACAGAGGCGGGAGAGGGCTATGTGGCAGCTTTGAAACACCATGAGAAAGCTGGAGAATTGTATTTATTTACAAATACTTGGAACTCTGGTTCTCCCAAGCGACCTGCCACTGGGCCCCTACCCAGCCTGCCCCTCCCCCGACAGCAGCTCTGGGAAGACTCTTCAGGAGGCACGTGAGAAGCCCACTTGCCACCCAGCAGTGCATTCTGGGAGGCCCTGGAGCCGGGGCAAGGGCACAGACAGGAGGGCACAGCAGTTACACACTGTTGTTACAGGCGAGGTCTGCATTTGAATCCCGTGCCCCAGCCCCTCCCGCACATATCATTCCACCCCCTGGGCCCTAGTGTCTTTATTCATAAATGTAGAACCAAGTCGCAACATCCATCCCTGATGGTTTGAAGGACCGTGGGCGGTACAAACAGACGGTGACATGCATGACTGCTCAGAGCGGTGCAGGCACGCTAATGTGCGTAGTCCAAACTCCAAGCTCCATTCGAGGCCAGGTTGGGAACTCCCAAAAAGTGGGAGGGCAGGGGGCTCCTAGCAGCACACCTGGAGATCTGGAGCAGACATGTGGGAGTCCTGTTCCATCTCCTCCATCTACGGTTAGCTGTGTGCGGGCTGACCGCTTCCTCTCTCAGACCCTCAGTTTCCTCCTCCACACAGTGGGTGATCTGGTGCCTGCTTCCATGGAGTGCAGTCAAGGAATCCTCGTCATGATCCCTTCCTTGCCTTCTCCAGATGCCATCGTGGGAGGGAGTTTGGTGAAGTGGAAAAGCTTCAGCCTGGCAGACAAGGATCTGGTCTCAGGTCCCACTGGACCCCCAAATCACTGTGTGCCCTAGGGGGCACAGTCCTGCCTACTTTTCCTTCCTGCCCTAATTCTCAGCTTATAGTAGAGGAACTTGAGATCCAGAGAGGTCATATGACTTGCCCAAAGTCACACGGTGAGGCTGGCCATTGGCCTCCCTGCCTGGCATCGGAGCAGGGCTATGCCCCTTTGTGCCCTGACCTCCCTCAGCAGCGAGTACAAGCCCCTCTCGCTCCCTGCCACAGGCAAACCTGCCCTTGCTGCAGCGGGAACTCCTGCACTGTGCCCGCCTGGCCAAGCAGACCCCTGCCCAGTACCTGGCCCAGCATGAGCAGCTTCTGCTAGATGCCAACGCCTCTTCGCCCATTGACTCCTCGGAGCTCCTGCTGGAAGTCAATGAGAACGGCAAGAGGAGGACACCTGACAGGTACCTTGGGGGCTTTCTATGGCTGGGGAGGGGGACAGTGGAGGGACTGAGTCCAGAGCTGCCTCTGGTACCACAGCTCAACTGGAGCCCTAGTTCCAGGACTGAGAGAATGCGGGTCAATACTATGGCCTGCAGCTAGTGAGCGGGCTGGTAAAGTTCAGCCTTGCCTGCAAGGCCACTGCACAAACTGAATCTCCGAGAGGCTGCCCTGTTGTGCTGTGGTGAGGCCTCCTGAGGGCTCAGATGTCCCCCTGGAGTGACAAGGGAAGAAGCAGGAAGGAATCTCTCTGGAGAAATTCCATGGCTATTCTCTTTGTGCTAGATGTAGATCAAAGTGTCCAGGAGCCCAAGGTCCCCAGGCACCTGAGCTGGCCCTCACTGCTGGGTCGCAGAGATGAGTGTTTGTCCTGCTTGCAGGAGAGAGTGTTTTCCTCTCCCTGTTCTCTCGACAGAGGCTCAGGCTTCTTGATCACTGACTGGGCCCCAGAGCTTGCACAACAGGGGTAGGAGTCGAGTCTGGAGCTCCAGTGGACTAGTCTAATCGCTCTCTGTCTCTGTTTCTTTCTCACTCTTCCTCTCCCTGCCCACCACCTCCTTTTCCCTCTCACCCCTCTTGCTCGGACCTCTGTCCATGGCTCCTTGTCTCATGACCACTGGCTCCCTGCTCGGTCTCTGGGCCAGGACCAAAGAGAATGGGTCAGACCGTGACCCGATGCACCCTGACCCCCTCAGCAAACGGCCGTGCACCCTGAGCCCTGCCCAGCGCTACAGCCCCAGCAACGGGCTGCCCCACCCCACACTGCCTCCACACTACCGCCTCGAGGACATGGCCTTGGCCCACCACTCCCGTGACTCCTACCGCCACCCTGACCCCCGGGAGCTGCGGGAGCGCCATCGGCAACTCAGTGAGCAGTGCGCTGGGGGGACTGGGGGGTGGGGGCCAATGTGTCTGCATGTTAGTGGGAGCACTAGTGTGCCTGTGGCGGGGGTGGGGGAAGGGGAGGGGAATCTGAGGGCTACTGTGTATACGTGTCTGTCTGGGAAGAATGCCGAGGAAATGGGTGTAGAGAAAGGATCTGAGTGTGTAGCTGGCCCCAGGGCAGAGAGGGGAGCCCTACCTTGGCTGGGCTGCACCAGGATACATCTGAGGGAGAGCCATCTTTTCAGGACCTTCATGTTGGGGGCAGCTTCAACATCCCTACTCTCAGGGCCCAGGAGGGCCCTACCCTCCCTGGGGGCAGGATTGTGGATGTGCCTGTCTTGGGGCACTGGCTGGACAGAGGCAGGGACCCACAGGTATGGGGTCTAGGGTCCGTAGAGCCACTCACTTTTGAGGGGCTCTCACCATCTGCGAGGCACACACCCTTCCGTTGCCCACAGCTCCTGCACAGGTGTGTTCATCTCCTTATACAGCCAAGAAAAGGGAGGCTGCCGGGTTCTGCAGCTGGGGCAGAGGAAGGGCAGGAAATTAAGTTCCTGGACTCAATTTCCGCGTGGCGGGGGCTGCTTCCCACATAACACCAAGCAATTCTCGGACACCAGCGTATTGCCCTGCAATTGAACTGAATTCTGACACTATCTACTTGGAGACAGCATCAGGTCCCACAGGTTAAACGTTCAGTCCTACAAGACTGCCCACCCCCCATCCCTTCAGATGCCAGTTGCAAGTCCAGGTTGTTACCTGTGCTTCTCATCAACCGGCTATAAATCAGAGGTTCCCACAATCTCCCCCTTGGGTTCAATTAATTTGCTAGAGTGGCTCACAGAACTCAGAGAAACATTTACTTACTAGATCACCTGTTTATCGTAAAAGGTTATAAATCAGGAATAGCCAGATGAAGGAGATGCATAAGGCAGGGTATGGGAAAAGGGTGGGGAGTGTCCGTGCCCTCTCCTGGTACACCACTCTCCCCAGATCTCCAGTGTTCACGCAGAAGCTCTCCGCACTCCATCCTTTTATGAAGGTTTCATTACCTCGGCATGACTGATTAAATCATTGGCCATTGGCGAATGACTTAACCTCCAGTCCCTCTCCCCAGCCTGGAGGTCGGGGGTAAAACCGAAAGTTCCAACCCTCTACTCACATAATTTGTTCTCTGGGCAACCAGCACCCATCCTGTTCCAAGGTCATCTCATTAACATTAACAAAAGCCACTTTTATCCCTCTCCACACGTAGGAAATTCCAAGGGTTTGGGGAGCTATGAGCCAGGAACCCTAGATAAAGACCATATATGAAAATTATTTTGCTCATCTGAATGACCAAATGTTTATTTCTTGTAAGTCACAATATTGCAGGTGGGGTGCACAGGCTAGCTATTTATGGGTAGGACAGGTGGTCAGGTTCTGGCAGGTAGGATCCTCAAGTCACAGCAGCTGCAGACCCTGCCTTGAAGGCACTCTCACAGGTGTCGCTGGGCACCCTGCGGGAACGCGGACGTCCTCTGAGACTTGCGAGCTCTCACCGAGCCCCGCTGACCACGCGTGCCCATCCTGCTCTCGGGGCAGGATGGATATGAACCCCAAAACACCAAATCAAAACACCAGATCCATTACAAGTCTGGCAACAAGTCTGGGGTGCAGCACTTACATCTTGCATTATGTCCTTTACTCAGTTCTTGAAGGCAGTGGGCCTTGATAGGTTCTGATGTATGTGCGACATGTTAGCACGCCCGTGTCATAGATGAGGAGACTGAGGCCCAGAGAGCATAACTGACACGCCCAAAGTCTTCTAGCCACATCTGCCTGACCACTGGCCCTCCTCTGTGGTGGGGACAAAGAGATGAACAGGACTAGCCCCTACCTCAGGGGCCCTTCAGTGTATTATGGGGGACAGCCTAGAAATGGCCACCCCTGAGACAGCCCAGGGCACCAATGGGGGACCCAGAGGCAGGGTCAGCAGAGGCCTTGTTCCATACAAGGAGGCCTCCTCACCCCAACCCTGAGGAAGCTTCCAGGGCCCGGGCCCAAGCAGCAGGTGACAGCGTCTGGCTCCCTGTGGCTGAATCAGGCAGGTGCTATTCCCACCCGCTTCTGCTAATGCAAAAATAGATGCCAGCTGTTGGGCAGATCTCAGCCACTATTTTGGTTGGGGCGTTGGCGCAGGCCCTGGCTCTGCAGGCAGCAGGGCAGGGCCATAGACAACGGGCCACGGCCACTACCTCCCACCCTTTCTGCAGTTTAGGGAGGCACTTTGGGTTTGGGGTGCTAGAAGACCCTTAGGGCCTGAAAAAGGCCTAAATAGAGAGACCTCATCCCAAAAGCTTCGATGGACACTGGGTTGCCCAGCACAGGCTGGAGCACCCAAAACAGTAGTGGGGACGGCATTTGGTAGGTCAGAAACTGCAGGAAGAGCCATGGTGAGGACAGACGCTGCTCCACTTGAACGCATTTCGCAGCTCGCGGTGGATTTGTTTCTGACCCCATTGTTTCGGTCTCTGGAGCCATACCAGCCAGGGGCGGAGGGCACGGCTCTGCTCAGGCTGACCTTGGGTGACCTTGGGCGACCTTGGACAAATATGTTCCCTCAAGCAGCCTTGGTTTTCTCATCTGTAATCTGGGAATGACAGCAGGACCTCCTTCGGAGGTCAATGCAGAGATAAAAGGGAGAAAGCATGTGGCACAGAGTCTACTCGTACCTGGGCTCTCCCCAGGTACGAGCCTTCCATCGTGCCTCCTAGAAGTCTTCTCACAGCCCCGGAGGTAGGCAGGACAGGGAAACTGAGGCCCTGAGAGGCAAGATGAGGGTCCCTGGTCCCATGGAGAATGAGCGTCAGGATTGCTGGCTTTCCCAACCTCCCGACCTCCCAGGAGACCACACGTGGACCAGCTTACTTGAGACCCCGCAGATAAGCTGGAGCCCTTGCTGGGCCAGAGCTCAGGCCAGGGAACGCAGTGGAGAATGGGACATGCCAGCCCTGCCCTGTGGACTGACAAACTGTTGAGGGGAAGGGGAACTAAGAACAAACAAGGAAGCGCCTGCAATTACTAAACAACCGGAAATACACAGGGCTTGCCAGGGCCCAGGGCTGATGAGGAGGAGTGACCTGTGACCTGGGCTCTGGCGGATACATAGGAGTCCAGTTGGCTGCGAGAAACTGGTAAAGCTTGTGTTGGAGCCAGGCAGTCACACGGAGGCCCTGAGGGCTTCTGAGCAGTGGTGAGGCCCCAGAAGTGAGGTCTGGTGCAGCCTTGTTTGGCAGCAGGGGCCAGAAAGAATGAGAGCAGCAAGTTTTGGAGGCAGGGAGATGCGGGAAGGGTGGCCAAAACCAGAAGTGAGTCTCTTCTTCCCAAGCCTTGAGCAGAGGCCAGGTATGTTCCTGACTTCCTCAGAGCAGTGGGCAGTGGGCAGAGGGTCAGTGCCTGGGGATGCCTTCTTCACCCTCTCCACCTTACCCAGATGGGTGCAGCCTAGGCAGGAGCCTAGAGGGCAGGTGTTGGGGCTTGGGGAGGATGGGGTGAGGCCTAGGAGCATGAGATGAGGCCTGAGTGTCCAATCCCCTCCCGCAGCGGTCCACGGGTCACGGCCAGAGGAAGTGATTGACCACAGGCTGACAGAGCGTGAATGGGCCGAGGAGTGGAAGCACCTCAACAATGTGAGTGTCCAGGCCAGGGCCACAGGTGCCATGGCGACTGCAGGGGCTCTGCCCAACCTGTGAGGCTGCAGGGGCAGGGCTCATTTGGGCTTCCCTTTGCTCGGTGCCCACTTGGGGGGGTGGGTAGGGGTCTTGGGAAACATGAGGTGGGGTCTAAGGTAGGCACCCATCTCAGCCTGCCGTCCACTTCCAGTCAGCCCCCCAAACCCTTACCTTTCCTATAGAGAGTCTCCCAGAGGCAGGTCACTTGGTGTGGGGTGGGACCCCTCAAACACCATTTCCAGGGTCATCCTCGCCCCTGCTTCCTCTTCAGGGGGAAGCCCAGGCAGAAGATGTGGTCCCCAGAACGGTGATGACCACATCCACTACATGTGACAGACCACACACGGAGATTTGAAAGGAGGGCCCTGAGCCCCCTGCATTCAAACATGCATCCTCTGAGTGGGGTGCCCCTGATGCTGGGGACTCGGGGAGACCAGTGGGCCATCTTCAGGCCTGCCTCAGCTGTTCAGGGGTCTTCCAGGCAGAGGAGCTGGGTTTTCACATTCCTGCCTGCAGCCCGTTTGGGGGTGCCAATGGCTAGCACTATTGGACGGAGGGCTGGCTGAGGCCCAGAAGCACTCAGGCTACCCGACCCCCCACAGCTCCTGAACTGCATCATGGACATGGCTGAGAAGACACGGCGGTCACTGACCGTGCTGCGCCGGTGCCAGGAGGCTGACCGCGAGGAGCTCAACCACTGGGCCCGGCGCTACAGCGACACCGAGGACACCAAGAAGGGCCCTGCACCCCCCGCCGCCCGGCCCCTCAGCAGCTCTGCGGGCGTGGAGGGGTCTCAGCTAGGTGCGTGCTGGGGGGCGGAGCAGGGGGAACAATGTAGGCAGCATCACGGGCAGTGCAGGGGGCCCTGCGGGACTCGTGAAGGGAAGGTATAGAACCAAGGCCAGAACCCATGAAGGCAGGGCCCTTACTCAGACGCTGCGATGAAATACCACCCAAAACCATTTTACTTGAAAAAGAGGTGCCTTTTTTGCTCTGCACAAAGACACCAACTAACCCACTAGGAAGCCCAGACACAGTTCCAGTGGGCCAGGGGCTCGGAGCTGGGAGGCCTCAGTGGTCGGTGCTCATCCCCTGGACGATGACCACGGGAACTGAGAGAGGCTCAGCATGGGCCCAGCTCCCAGTGGAATCCTAGGTCCATTGGCTTCAGGGTATTCACCCTTCCTGATGCTGCCCTGCCTCCACCCCAGCAACTGATACAGGGTTTCCATCCATGGCTACCTTGGGACCCCAACCAAGAACACACTCACTCCATGGGCTGGTCACCCAGCAGGGCGTGGTCCTGTCCTGCGTGTGACACTGGCCCCTGTATTTCAGACGTGCACCGGGAGTTCATGCCTCGGGCCCTCTCCAGCTACATGCCAGAGGAGATCTGGAGGAAAGCTGGTGAGTGGGGACAGTGGGAGAGGGAGCTGGGGCCAGGGCCCAGACCCACTTGCCCTCTCTCGTCTACAAGGAGAGTCTGTGTGGTTGGAAGCTCAGCCGGGGCCCTGGCGCAGGGCAAAGCTCACAGGACATCACAGACGGGGCTCCCATAGGGGTCACAGTGCACTTAGTATACAGGGCAGGACGACTGTCACCCAACACCTGCCAGGGAATAACACCATGCTCAGCAGAACAAGCAGGGCCTCAGGCCCAGCATGCGTGTGTGTATGCACAGACATGTACACACATGAGAGAGGCACTTAGAGCTGGAGTCTGTGCGGCCTCCTGGGCATAGCGCAGCAACAGGGGAGTGCCGTGGGGGACATTCATTGCATCCTGGGAGCAGACTTTGGGGAGGAGCTGGGCAGAAGCTGGAGCCTGTGGGCAGCAAGAAAGACAGGTGGGCTCTCATGGTGGTGGCAGTGCAGAGAAGAGGCTGGATCCCCGATATGTTTGGATATGTGGGTGGATTCGGTGTGAAGTGTGAGTTAGAGGGAAACCATCTCAGGATCTTGAGAGAGTGGAGAGTCCCAGGCCAGAGCTGGAGGCCGAGGGGGCCACAGACAGGCAGCAGCTGCTAGAGCAAGGCAGTGGGCAGGCCTGGACAGGAGGACAGAGGTCCTAATTTGCCCTTTGCCTCTGTCTGGCCCATGGCGGGGCCTTATGGGACCCTTGGTGACAGCTATGTGGAGCTTAAGTAGTGACACGGGGGCAGGCAGCTGCAGCTAGCACTGCCAGCAGCTCAGCACACAGTGTGCAAACACTGGGATGGGGAGCTCAAGGACCATCTTGGCCTCTTAAATGGGAGCCTTGCTTAATCCTACCCCAGCCTCCCTCACACCATGCTGCAGGAGCAGCACTGCCAGGTAAACTGAGGCAGGCTTGAACAGCTGTGGGGGTGGTTTAGTGGGGGCTGGGGTCATGTTGTTCCCAATGTCAGAGAGCACAGTGCAATCTGAGCAGACGCCCTGGCCACAGCAAGAACAGTGTTCTGAGTCCTCAGACATAAGCAGGCAGAGGTGGTGAGGGTGGGGGAGATAACAGAGGGCCTTGGGGGGAATAACAATGCAGAGCCCTGGACTGGGCATTTCCTGGACTACTTCTGGATAGGCCCCAGGGAAAGGCAGACTGTCCTTGGGGGAGAACAGTACAGCCGTGGTTCTCAAAGTGGCTGCAAAGACCAGCATCAGCAGCATCGCTTGGAACTTGTTGGGAATGCAGATCCTCAGGCCCTCTCCAGGCCTCCTGAATCAGAATCTGGGGGTGGGCCCGGTCCCCACCCTCCAAGGGTGCCATTGCACACTAGAATTTGAGAACACTGCAGGAGAGTGTGAGCTTGGAAAGTTCCCCTGTGGCCATGCTTGCATATGCATGCAGGGATGCATGTGATCCTTTGTGCACAAGCCCCACCCCCAGGGTTATAGGACGGAGACCCGGGAGACTCACCTAGGCCAGCTCATGTGACCATAGCCGAGTGTCCTTTGCAGAAGAGGCAGTGAATGAGGTGAAGCGGCAGGCGATGTCTGAGCTGCAGAAAGCTGTGTCGGATGCCGAGCGGAAGGCCCACGAGCTCATCAGCACAGAGCGCGCCAAGATGGAACGGGCCCTGGCCGAGGCCAGACGGCAGGCCTCTGAGGATGCTCTCACTGTCGTCAACCAGCAGGAGGACTCCAGTGAGGTAGGTGCCCACCCCACACCCACCCCACCTCCAGATCCAGAGCCACTCTGCCTCCTCCCAGCTGTGTGACCTCGACGGCCTTGTGAGCTCTTTTGACCCCGCATGGCCTGGTGAGGCGGGTCGCGTGGGCGTCCCGTTGTACAGATGTGGAAACTGAGGACTCCAAAGGGGAGGTGGCTTGCCCCAATCACACCCTGGGAGGCGATGGGGCCATTATCCACACCCAGGCTGGCAGATGTCAAAGCCCATGCTTTCTCTAACCTGGAAAGCAAGAGTCAGGAGGAGGATGTGAAGACCCTAGGCGGCATCTAAAGTGCCTCCTCAGCTCCTGGCAGATGCACACACTCAGGGAGGGTATGAAATTATTATGCTGGTGCTTGGACGTGAAGTCCGGAGCACTTCAGTCTGTGGACGTGTGTGGGAGAAGGGTGAGGTGTCAGGCAGTGCTCACTAGCAGTGATGTCTGAGCAGTCCTGGGGTAAGTGAGCCAGCGTGCAGGAATTGGGGAGCAGTGCCATCCCAGGAGGAAGCAGTAGGGACAAAGCGGGGTTGGGGCGGGGCACGCCTGGCAGACTGAGGACTATGGAAGGCCAGTATGGCCAAGCAGAGTGAGCTGGGGACAGCAGGAGGCATTGGGGTCCAAGAGGCTCTAGAGGCCGAATGGGCACCTGAGCCCTTCTCCAGGGTAGGCTTGGGCTTCCCTGTCCCATAGCCTGAGGCCTTCACCGGTGTCCCTGCCCAGCTTCCGCTCATGTGGCCAGCTGGGTTATGCTTGTTTCACAGAAAGATGGCAAAGGCCCAATGGTAGGGGAAGGCCGTGACGGAGGAAGGCCTGCCATGCACGCCATGTTGGAACGTGTCAGTCTTTATTCTTTTGGGGCCCCCACGTTCTGTATTGGAGCCTTGATGAGGCAGGAGGGCTTCCTAGAAAAGAGGAAGGGGCTGTGTCTCCCTGCTCTCGTGAGTTCCCCATGGACCTGTAAGCCCACTGTGAACCTATCTGGGGTGGGCTAGAGTAGTGTGATGTGGTAGTGGGGCCATCTCCCCAGAATTGCCCGGCTAAAGGGCAGTGTCCCCCAAGGGTGACCCACAGCTGTAGCACTTCGGGGTGTTCCTGTCTCACCCTGGCTGGGTCTGAGCCGGTTTGTTTAGGGTATGCACTTCCCTATTCTGCAGCGGGGCTGGGTGCTTTGGGGATTTGGGGTGGCCCAGCCCTGGCCCAGCCCGACCATCTCCCCCCCACACCCCAATCTAGAGCTGCTGGAACTGTGGGCGCAAGGCCAGCGAGACGTGCAGCGGCTGTAACGCAGCGCGCTACTGCGGCTCCTTCTGCCAGCACAAGGACTGGGAGAAGCACCACCATGTGTGTGGCCAGAGCCTGCAAGGCCCCACGGCCGTGGTGGCCGACCCAGTGCCTGGACAGCCTGATGCCACTGCCAGCCTGGGCCCCTGCCTGCCCACGGGTGCTACCAGCCCTAGCGAAGCTGGCTCCACTGGGCCCTCTCGACCCGCCTCCCCTGGCCCACTGGATGCCGCGCCCCGCTGACCACTCCCAGACCCACTGCTCAGCTCACGGGCACATGCCCACCGACCCCACCCGGCCCCAGCCGCCCAGATGCTGCGCTCGGCCCTGGGAGCCCAACTATTGGAGTCACTGCTGCTACTGCTTCTCTCCAAAAGAAAACACAGAACCAACAAAAACTGCATTCAACGCAACTTCCTCAGCTACCTGATGATCTCACGCAACAACCTCTTCAGGCATCCTCAGAACCTCCCACCAAGCTTTAGACGACGGAGGGGACACTGGCCGGAGTGCCACCGGCTTGTCCACTGCCCTTCTCTCTCTCTCTCTGTCCCCCCCTCCCTCCCTCCCTCTCTTCCCCTCTCCTTTCTCTCCCTCTTTTTTCTGTCTTTATGACTTTCACACGCTTTCTCTTTAATGAAAAAAAGTAATCGTTTGATGGCTTATATTTTCAGTGAAGAATTTTGGGGGGTTTTATGGCAAAAAAAAAAAAAGCTACTCAGAAATGGACAAACTGTGGGGAGGTTTCCCCTTCCTGATTGAAAAGGGAAAAAGAAAACTTATTTTATAGCAGAGATCTGAGTCGCTGTGTCACCGAAATCACCCCAGGGGTATGTGGCTGATTCGGTGAAGACGGCAAGAAAGACTTCAGTTTCTGACCCAAGAAGCATTTTTTGGTTTCAGATTTTTTTCCTTTCATGTCAAACTCTTTGGCTTTAAGTAGAAATCCAAAAAGTTGTTTTTTTTAAAAAAAAGTAAAGGAAGCAAACCTGTAAACTACCTTGCCAGCTAGCCAGCCAAGGACGCCGCACACACCTCTGCTCCAAAGGAAATCCAAAAAGCAAACACAAGAAGTCAAAATCCAAAATTTGTTTGTCACTGCCAAAGTATTTTTTTTCACTGTTTTACTCCACTCTTGGGTTTGTTCCGATGTTGGTCTTTTCTTTTGATTCTGTTTTGAAGTTTGGGATATTGGGGTTTGGAGGGTTTTGCCCAACAAGAAGCGACTTTTGTTTCTTTTCGACGAGACGGCAGCGCCTTCGCTGGGCACAGAGCGGCGGGCCACGCAGCCAGCCCTCGGCACCCTGCCGGCCACGCGCACGAGCGTGTATGTGTGTGTGCACGCCCAGCAAGGCATTACACGCGTGCAGGGGAAGATAACTCTGTCTGTCCTCACGCCCTCTGTGAAATTTCATCACATTTAATTTCTTCCACTTGTGAAAAAAAAGTACTAACGTGTCCTTCCCAGAGAGAGCATAATTCCGAAACAAAACTGTGACAATCTTTCGGGTTGATTCTTACGTGCTTTTCAAAGTACAAGGAGACAGCAACTGCGCCTTTAACAACTGCTTCTCCGTTTTTCCTCCTCTACCTCTTCTGCCCCTCCTCAGTGCCGCCCCACCCAACTCATCTTTGCCCCACTGCCATCCACCCCCAGTGTTCCCTACACCTTCTCTCCTTTCTTCACACTTTTGCAGAAAAAGAAAAAAAACGACAAACAAGAACAGTCCGCCCTCTCCGCACCTTCTGGAGACTTGGTCAGCTGTGTATAACCTCGCGTTTCTGTCCAGCTGATCCTCAGGGGGGGATGTACCCCCACTCTAGCCCTGTCCACCCCACCCCACTCAACTCCCCCAACGATCTCAAGGAGGAAATAAAGGAGTAAGGAAATTCTCACCTGTACTCAATGGGAGAACAAACGGCAGACATGGTCCATGATCTGGCATTTTCTTGCATCGCTGTAAGAAGTTCCCAGGACTGGAGTGCAATACGGGGAGTGACCAGCTACTGAAACCGGGGTTCCCGAGGGGCCCCGCCGAGAGGCAAGAAGTCAATAGTGTACGTTAATGTGAATGTATATAGTCCTTGCAGAGGTCCAAATAATGATATTCATGATGATAATGAAGAGATGTTTGCCAAATAAAAAAAAAATTAAGAGAAACTGCAGAAGTATGTAAAGTTTAGGAAATCGATATTCAAAGAAATCTGAACTGTGGTCCTATGGGGAGCAATGGGTTTGTTTGATTGCTGTTATTTTTTCAGAGCTGTAAGAATTCATTCTTTGAGTATTGAAAGAAAGGGTTCCATCTGGTTGCCAGGACTAGATGCCACGCCGAAGCACGCCTGACATTGGAAACCTAATTCTGAAAGTCGAGATAGATCTATTTCATCCACCAGAAAATTCCTCGTTCCAGCCACCATCTTCGATGCCCAGTGCTGTGGGTCCATCAGCCTCTTAGAGGTTTGCTTTTGTGGGTTTCAGAAAAGCAAAGACCAGTTTGGGATCTGGGCTCTCGAGACAGCGGACGCCCACCTGTCATGTTTCCAGCCTGCTTTCTTTCTCTCTTGCAAGCGTTGAACCTATTAAAACTGGTTTCAGATGTGCAGTGGAACGGGCCTGCCTCCCCTCGGAGGTGGGTGCTTTGGACTCTATTCCCACGAGGTTGTGCTGAAAAGTGGTGTCAGGAGAGTGCCTGCCCTGGGTATGCTGGGGTCTGGGGGAGGAGGGCTACGGCTCCTGTTTACCCACATTGCTACCATCAGGACTTGAGGGGTGACACCGAGGTCTGAAGTGAGTTGTGGAATAGCCCCTCACCTGAAGACCTGCTGGTTTGCCTTGCCGGCCTCTGTTCCCCTCACGTGGTCCCCCTTTGGGGACAAGCAGGTATGCCAGGAACACTAGCATGTTGGTCAGCTGGCAGCGTCCAGGCCAGACCAATCTCCAGGATTGAATCACAGGCTGAGGGTCTGAGGTGGGGTGGTCCCTCCCACCCCAGCTGTCAAGAAGAGGGAACACTCAAGTCAGCTATAAAAGGCTTCCTGGCATGATTCCCACATCTAGATCCCATTCACCAAGGAGCCATCACTGGCAGAGGCTGCGGAAACCTGGCACGAGGGGCTTGCCACAGACCCACAGTGGAGCCTCTGCTGTGCCGAGAGCATCTTCAGGATTAGGGGATGGCAGCGAGGTAGGGTGGGGGCCTGAAGTGAGGAGGTCAGGCCCAGAATGGGTGGGAGGGGGATGTCCTGGTAAGGGCAGCCTCAGCCAAAGCAGCTCCTCCCGCCCAGGGAGGCCTGAGGAAGGTGCTAGAGCTCCTTTCTATGCTTTGGGAGCTGGCATTTCTATCGGTCACTGTGCTTAGGCCCCATTTGGCCAAAGAGCTCATGGCGGAACCAAACACAGAATCAATAGCTTCAGGATGGAGGTGGAGCTTTTGCATTAGGAGTTGGACTAAATATGAGTATCTGTGCGGTAACCGTATCCACACCTGGAGCACCTACCTTTCTTATACAAAGAGAAGATCTAGCCTCCCACTCTCTGCTCAGAGGCCAGCCTGCCCTGGTACCTGCTGAGCTTACATACCACTGACCAGTGATGCATGTGCAGGAGTCTCCTCCACAAGTCACAGCCAAGATCAGACACAGGTGACCCAAAAGCTCTGTGAGATGCAGCTACTCAGAGACTTCCTTCCCACAAATCAAGCCAAAACAGCAGTTTACCTCTCCTGTTTTGAGGCCAAAACTGCAGTAAGAAAGCAGCGGCCAGAGCCCGAAGCCCACAGGTGGAGACAGAAGGATGAATGCTGGCACCCGGACCCCTCTCTTTCACTCCCATGTAGAAAGCCCCCTAGTATATGATTCTCGACCTTTCCCACCCCTTCCTCTCATCTCCTTGTTTCTCATCCTGCTCTGGACCCAGGCTGGCCTTTCTCTTAGGATGTGTCACCATCCCCAGGTGGTGTCTGGGGGGGTACTCTGTTGGCAAAGACCAGTGCCTTCCATTCAATGGACAGGCTGGCACAACTCAGACTCCATCTGAAGAGAGAAAGTCCCCCTGCTCATGCCTCACCAGGACACAGAAAAGCCTTGGGTGTTACCAGGGGCAAAGAGGAGAGCTAGAGCAAGTCTCGGGGATCCAGGAGGGTAAGGACTATAGAATAAGAGGAGCCGAACTCCCAGGAAGGGGCTGCCCTGTGGGTTTGGCAGGTGGGGTCACTCCAGGGCCCCAAGAGGTTCAGTGGCGGAGGAAGATGGACGGGAGAGGGGCAGGGGGGTGTTGGTTTTGGTTTCATCCCGATGACATGGTGGAGAGGGATCGGTCAGGCCCTAACTTTCTCCTATTTGCCAATTTTTCCAAATATGTCCTCAAAATGACACCAAAGCCTTTTCTCTGTTATCCACCCATCTTGCCCGTCCCAGCCCACTCTCGCTAGCATGTTTAACCATCATTTTCCCCATCCTCTCAGCCCACAATTATTTATTGATTCTTTTCTTTCATCGGTTCATCCTTCTGACCAATCTAGTCATCTGTCTGGCCTTCTATTCACCCACCTATCTATCTACTCACTGACCCACCCACCCATGTCCCAGCTATCACTTGATCCCATCCTCCTCTATTCATCCTTTCACCCACCCACCTGTCTCTCCGCCGTCCACCCCTAAACACATCATGCATGTATCTATCCATTCATCCTTCAGTCTAACCCACACAACCATGCTGCAGTCCACCCGCCCATCCACGTCTCCATCCACTGAACCCAGAATAGCACAACCAACCCCCTTGGTATTCCAAAGCTGCGAGGGTGCTTTGTATTCTCCCGTGACCTTGGCTGCCCGAAAGGAATCCGCCTGTGGGCTCGGCTGCCCCCTGCTAGTGCTCCAGCCATGAGTCCAGGCCTGTTCCAAGGACAGATGAGGTTCTGCTGTAGGCATAATGGGCAGATTGGATTGATGTCCTAGCTAGTCTGGGACCACCTGCAGTGTGGTGGCCATGGGCCAAGAATGCCAGTTGAGAGGTGGCCCGCACATCTACTAAGGGGCCCTGTGACCAGAACCGCCAGTCAGGGTAAGTATATTCCCTGACAAAACCCCAACATTGCAGGGTGGGGCTGCCCTGTTCTCTCCTCATCTCCAGGGTCACTGCCCAGAGGAAGTATCCCCAGGAAAGGAGGGAGAGGGGAAGGAAGAACCCACTGCTGGCTCCCCCCAGACCCCGGCATCTGGAGCCCCTCTTCTCCCGGGGTTTTCTGATCATGCTGCCTCACTCCCATTCCCATCTTCATCCTGGGGTCCCCGACAGCTGGAAATTAGTCCTTTGGAGTTCTGAGTAAGGCAGGAATAGGCCCTGCCAAGGCTGAATTGGGCTGATGGTTGTGGGTGTTCCTGGGACTCTAGTGGCCCAGTGCAAGCCCCCAGCCTAGCTCTCCCCAGCCCCAGTGGCCTGTTTCCTTGGGCCTCCAGGGCTCTCATGCCACACAGGGCATTTTCCAAAAATGCAACCGGCAACAGGCTCCGGGTCACAGTCCTGCTGGCAAAAGAGGAGGAAGAGAATGAGAACGGGGACGTGCAGGAGCTGGACCCTGAGGTCCCATCTGCTCCTCGGATATGTCACAGATAAGGCTGGGGGAGCTGGGTGTCTGTGACAGCAACCTGTATTGGTCCTCAGCGTTTCAGGAAACTCCCCCTTGCATGCTTTCGTTCCTTGTGTTTCCATTCGGCTGGCCGCTGGAGTGCCACCCAAAGACCCCTCGTAACAGGAATGATGTTGGGACTCAAACCGGAGCCTGTTTTTTGAATGTTAGAATAAAAGCATTGGATGCCCTTGCTCCCACATGGACAAGGGGCCCAGTCAGGCCAGCCATGGGCTCGCCCATTGCGTCCTCCTCAGGCCGAGGGGGTCTGGCCGTGGGAACGGGGCCAGGACACAGCCTCGCACAACCTCATGGGGAATGCATTGATTTTCCACTTTCTCTTTCTTCCTTTTTTAAAAATAATTCTCCTAAAGGAGTTGGACCTCAAGTGTTGGGTCGTTTTCCTGTAACGGGTTTTCCTCAAGCTGTGTAGGATCCGTGGCATGCCGTCCCCGTCGCGTGTCCTCTGATGTACCCTGTTTGACCTGGATGCTGTAAGATGTTACGATTCAGGTCACGTCAGTTACCTCTGTGTCGTGTAATAAAACCAACATTTGCCATCATGGCTCTGCCTCTCCTTGGGTTCCAGGCAATTCCGGCGAAGCCCCTTTTCATACATTTACTCACCAAATATATGTTGGGGGCTTTCTCAGTGCCAGGCAAGCGAGACAAGGCCCTGCCCCAAAGGAGTGAACACCCGCGTGACATAGGTTGGAATGTGAATGGGGTTCGGGTGGAAAACCCTCTGCTCAGTCCACCCACGGCCTCTTATGTTCTTGCCAAGAGGGGCGAACTTTCAAAGGTTGTGTCCTCAAGGTGATCTGGACAACCTTGGACCCTAGACGACACCCATGGCTTCATGGACCCTGACTCCTACTGTTTGTGGCAATGCTGGGCATCTCCCACAAGACCCTGAGGGTGGACACAGGACCCGAAGGTGGACACCAAGGAAAGGGACACCTTGACCCACAAGGAGCCAGAGTATCAGCCATGGCATCCTAGCTCCCAGGGCGGGTCCCTTCCAGAGTCGGGCGCCCAGGACTTGGAACTCCCAGTTCGCTGGCAGCCCCTGGGGGAGGGGTGTTATTAATACTCGGGCCCAGGCTTGGAACATGGTGTATTTTAAAAGGCGTCATTGGAAAGGCCAGTGTGGGGGCGAGGCTGTCCCCACGCCAGGCGGCTGGCGGGAGCCCCAGCTGGGCCTGGTGTGTCAGCAGTCTCGGCATAGAGTGGAATGACAATGTTTTTCCATTGCAGAGGTCTGAGCTCAGAGGGAGGCTGCTGGAGGCCGGGCCTGAGTCCAGTGGCTCTCTACTTGGTGCCCTGCCTCCCATGTGGAAACAGAGGGAAGGGCCCAGGCCCGAGGCCCTCCATGGGGCCTCGGACCCACAGGAGGGAGGGGACCAACTATCTCACGTTAGGGGAGAAAGACAGGCAGTGGCTACACCACCATCCTTGTCCAGCCAATCTTAGACTGAAGCCCTGTCCTCGGTGCGGACATGGATGCTGCCCTTGAGGCACTCTGGACTGCCAGGGGAGACTTGGGGATATATAATTTGCATGGGACAGACAGAGGGAAAGGCCCAGGCATAGTGGTCACAAGAAAGAGGAGCAATCAGGGAGGCTCCCTGGAAGCAGCGGCCCCTTGGAGTCGTGCGCATGTAAGTGTGGGCAGCTGTGTGGAGACAAGGAAAGAGGGAAGAGACAAGGACGACCTGCATTTGAGCTGGGAGTCCTGCACATACAGGAACACAGCTGACTGGAGGCCGTGAGACTCTGCCTGGAGACCACCTTACCTCAGGGGCCGAGAGGATGCCATGCAGTCTTCAGCTCAGCCTCCTGGAGGTGAGAACAAAACTGGGTGGGGTAAGGGAAGGGGAAGTCGGGTGAGGAGCCAGGGGACCTCAGCTTCCCAGGGCTGGCGCGGCAGCCACGAGTCTCCCCCTGACTCGTCCCCCCTGTACCCATAGCCCAGAGGAGAATGCTGCCCCAGCTCTGGGCTTCCAGTCCAACTCCACTGGGCCCTGCAACTCTCCCTTTCAATTCCAAGTCCCCGAGGAAGAGACCCAGCTGGCCCAACTTTGACCCACTTCCTATGGCCCGGGGCTGGTGTCTGGGCTGGAGGGGGCAAATGCACTAGAGGGGTCCCCTGTAAACATGTCAGGAGGATAGAAAAGGCACAACAGGCACTCCACCAAGACTGAGCCAGGAACGGACGGATGGAAGAGACCAGGGCACACAGGGACACAGGCCTGCAGTTGTCCTCCATGGGCAGCAAGTGAGGAACCGTGGAGGCGGCAGAAGCAGGCTTAACAAACTGTCTTCAGGGCCCCAGTATCCACTGTCTGAGCTCTGTGTAATTCAACCGTTTTGCCCTGTGGCCAGGGCAGGATTCTGGCTTCATTTAAGTGTCTCCCACCTAAAAGCTGGTCCAGAATGGGGAGTGGGAGAGGGGTGGGTCCATGGGGAATCGATAGGGGTTCAGGAGGAGGGACAGAGGTAGACCTCTGACCCCTGTGGCACCCACCCTATCTTCACTCCTCCAGACCTTTGCTCAATCTGTTCCCTCTGCCCAGACCATCCTTGGCCCTGGCTCTGCCTGACACAATTCATCAAGGGCGGCTCAAATGCCACCTCCTCCAGGAAGCTTGCTCTGAACCCACTGTCCATCTTTCCTGCTTCTGCGTGCTCAGATAATTTGCTCATGCCTGTGTCATCCTAACAATGGCCTACTGCTAAGTGAGGTGTAACACCGAGCGAGGAGTGTGGACTGGCTACTCCAGTGAGCTTCCTCATTGCCACCGCCCCTAGCTCAGGCCTGGAAGCAAGCCTGGCTGAGCTGACATGGGGGAGGCCATCCCTGGCTCCACCTCAGCTGTGCTTTTCTCTCCACCTTGAGTGTTCTGGAAGTGATAGAACTGTGAGGAACAAAGGGACAGGTCAGGAGTAAAGGCGTCTAACCCCTCAGGGCCCAAAAGCCAGGGCTGGGAGTTTGACTGCAGCTGGAAGCCATTTAAGTGCTTAGTGGGCGCAGCTGGCCTGGGGGAGGGCTTAAAACCCAGGGAAGGCACCAGTATGTGCTGGTGTGGAAATGAGCGCTAGAGGCCTGGTCGGCTCACCCCGTCATCTACCATGTGGCCTTTCCTCAGCCGTGCTCTCTTCCCACCTCCAACCGAGGCCTGGCTCCAAAGGGCTTCCTCAGACTCTGAGGCTCAGGGCTGGGGGGCCTGGAGCGGGACTGAGAAGACCTCTCTGGTGCCAGGGTGTGGGGACAGGAAGGAGGAGGAGGCCAGGGAAGCGGAGGACAATGAGGAAGACGAGGAAGATGCAAGCTTCCCTCTGTCTCTACTAGAGAGCGAGGACCTGGCTGAGCACCCAGTAGCTGACCAGGTAACAGCCTCATGGAGCACAGCTGCTTGGAGCATCCAGTGGAGGCTGGCCAGGAACCTCAGGGACCCTGTGCATGGTGGTGGGGGGTGGGAAGACAGGGGAAGAAATACTGAGTTCTGACCTGAGAGGTGAAAGGGCTACTGTCCCCTGCCTGGAAGAGGGTAGTGGAGATGTCCACCCCTGCATAGGCTGGAGCGGGCAGGATGGCCTCTCTGGCCTGGAGGAGCTTTTGTGTGTTGGTGAAGGATTATAGGGGTTTCTCTGTAGCCCAAGTCCATGACCTTCCTATTCCCCTTGGAGAAGCCCCCAGCATGTCCCTCTGAGAGGCCACTAAACCTGAGGACTAGTGGGGTCAGGCCTGCCCTGCTCTGTCCTCCCTTCAGAGGAGCCTGGGGGCATTTTGCCTTGTGGCTCAGCCTGGGGCTGTGTGCTGGCAGGAGCTGGAGTCCATCAAACTGAAGCTGTGGGCCATGGAGCAGGCCCAGGGACCAGAGCCACCCAGGGCTCAGGCCCTGGCGGAAAAAGAGGAGGGGTCGGGGGCCATGCTGGCCCAGCAGCTGCTGAGTCCAGAGACAGGTAGGAGCCAGCAAGACTCTTTCCTTGGGCGGTGGGTGGGTCCCCCAAGTCCTCAAACATGCAGCCCTGAGCCCGCTTCCTCCTCTGTAAATCCAGATGGGCTGCAAACTGCTGCTGGGAAGGGGCCGCTCACAGGGAGCGCTGGCCTGGCAGGCAGCAGTAAGTCCTTCTAGAACGGACCCAAGACGTGACCTCTACCCCCAGGAGTGCAACAAGCCACAAATGTGAGGTGCCTGACTTTAGCAGCTGCCGAGGGGCCTCCAACCCCATCTTGAGGCTGTTCTCTCCCCAGGCCGCCCCTACCCTGGGACCCCTGTGGAGAAGATGGAAGTGGACCACAGATCCATCTATGTGGGCAATGTGAGCACAGGAGGGGAACAAGATGGGATCCCTTCACGGGGCACCCTGAGTCTGCTGCCTCCTTCTGGCTGTGAGGATCAAGGGAAGGGAAATGTGTAGGGGTCAAACTCAGAGCCACGCAGGCCCAGGGGAGACGCAGGAGGGCAGGGTCTGAAGAAGCAGGGGAAGGACCCGGGCCTGTGTCATCAAGAGCTCTAATTTCCCAGCGTGAGCTAGGAGTTGGGATTTCCACATGAAATCTGTCAACTGGTCAATCATTGGCAACGAATTCCACTTTAAAAAGTCACACATTCTTTGTACATGCCAAATAAATATGGTGGCGGGGGTGGGCACCTACCATGTATGGGATGTTTGTCTCAGTCTCCAGTCTATCCTCAGCCTGGGTGCTACCACCCACACCCTGGGGGCCAGTCAACCCCTCTCTACCAAGAACATATGCTGCAGGAGGCTCTGGGAGGGTGAGGACCCTGCAGGAGCCCCCACACACCAGGGCAGTGCCTGTGACAGGTGGACTACGGGGGAACCGCCAAAGAGCTGGAGGCCTACTTCAACCACTGCGGGGAGGTCCAGCGGGTCACCATCCTGTGTGACAAGTTCTCTGGACACCCCAAAGGGTCAGTGCAGGGCCAGGGGGAGGGGGCCTGGCACCCCAGGGTGCTGCCCAGCATGGGCCACTTGGGGTGGGCCCTCACCAGTCCCTGTCCCACCCCAGCTATGCCTACGTAGAGTTTGCCAGTGAGAGTTCAGTTCAGGCTGCTGTGGAGCTGGATGAGAGCATCTTCCGAGGCCGGGTCATCAAGGTGCATGTCCCACATGAGTCACCAGGGCATCTCGAGGTGGGGGCACTAGGGTGTGCAGGCTCTGCTCTGAGCATCCCTACATTAACCCATTGATCCCTGAGGTGCCAGGAATTGCAGGCATAGGGAGGCTGACACACAGCTTACCGGCCTGACCCTTCTCCAATCTCCCAGCATCTCTGGGCACACCTGCTGGGCAGCAGGGGTGGGGTGGAGGCACCTCAGACCCCAGAGAGTTTGGCCTGGGTGTGGCACTGGGGGAGCTCCCCTCCCAAGCCAGACTCCACCTCCTACAGGAGGAGATGTTGGCTCATCAGGGGCACATCATGTGACCAGAGCTACGGCTGGACAATTTAGGCCTAAGTGGGGATCTTGGGAAGGTCCAGAACAAGTTTAGGGTCTGATGCCTTCAGTGGCCCCGTGCCCTGGGGGTTCTGGTGGGCTCTGGTGCCTGTGCATACCTACCTGTAAGCCTATAGCAAAGAAGTCTAGGAAGACTTCCTGGAGGCAGCTCTGCCCTGGGGAGGGGATTTAGGCTGCACCAGGGAGGAGGATGGGAGAACAGGGGTCTTGGGCCACTTGGCCTTTGGTTTCAGGTGCTGCCCAAGAGGACCAACTTACCAGGGATCAGCTCCACAGACCGAGGGGGCCTGCGGAAACACCCAGGCACGAGGGGGACACCCTTCCCCCGCAGCAGCCTCCAAGGTGGTGCTCACTTCAGACCACAAGGGCGGAACAGGTGAGTGCTGGTGGGAAGGGCACAGCCCTGGGTGGGCACTCACCTCCCATTCTCTCTCTGCACAGGGAGCGTGGACGAGTCTCACTGTGGTATTCACCGTACTGAATGAAGGACAGCTGCGAAGGACAGCCGCGATTTTGAGAGTGGCCTGGGTCAGGAGTATACAGCTGTGCTCCCTGAGGGACCACTTACTTCATGGGGCTGGGGCCGGAGGGCTGTGGGCTCAAACATCAGGGCGGGGAGAAAAGCAAGAGGCCAGAGGAGAAATTCAGGGTTCACAGAGAGCCGCCTCTATGTCCAGAAGAACTGTTTCCTTTGCTCTGAAGGACGGCCCACAAGGGCTTCACACAGTGGCTCGGACCCCACTGCTGAAGCCACAAGTCACGAAGCAGGGTACGAGGTGGGCCTGGCAGGAGAATGTTACTTGGGGCTTTGGAGGACTCTGGGCGAATCCTCGGGCTGGTGAGGCCCAGGCAGTGTGCTGAGTCAGCTTGGGGTTGGCATACTCAGGGCTCATCAACTAACTACTTTTAAAGAAAAATAGAAATGTGTGTCTTAATAGTAAAGCATAAATTATTAAATTTGAATATTTTTTAAAGCACATGATAATAGACCTCCCTTTATTTGTCTCTCTTGGACACGTGTCCACTCTCATTCTCAGGTCCAGACTCTAAAGAGAAAGGCGGGAGGTGGGATGCAGCTGTGGAGCCAAGACCCATCTCTAACCTACTTCACTGCTAACAGTGAACTGGCAGTGTTGGGGCTTACAGTGCCGCCACGGGCCCTGTGCTACAGGGGAAGCTGTAGCTGACTGTGTCTTAACCTAGGTCTGGTGGCCTCCAGGGCACATGCTGTCCCCACAGTGGGTGCCTCTATGTGTCCTAACGTGTGAGGCACTCCTGGAGCAGGCCTGGCCCTCATCAGAAGTTCAGGAAGCAGAAGCAGACACACCTGGCTTTCTTCCTGAAGATGCACTATGTTCTCTATCCCTTGACTGCATTCAGGGCTGGGAAAGGAAGCCCAGGGCCAAGTACAAATACACTTGATTCTGGTGTTAAATAACTACTCGTGAACCTTCCCTGTGCTTTTCCAAAGCAACTCTCTCTGCCTTGTTATGCTTATTGATTATGAATTCCTTAAGCTTCTAACAGAGCTGCTCTGTGCTTCAATCTGTAGGTGGGTTGGTGGCTACCCAGTGAGTCCACAGGTGGGTTGGTTCCCATCTCTGTCCCTGGTCCCCCTCTCCAGCACCTGTGGAGATAGCATTCTTTGGAGAGGATGGGCCACCTTTTTGCTCTCCATCCTCATGCCTCTGACTTCACCCCTCAGGCCGGGTCCACATTCCCCTTATGACCTGGAGTCAATGTGGGCCCTAGTAGTGGGGTGAATGATGGCCCTCCCAAAAAATATGTCCACATCCTAATCTCCAGAACCTGTGAATGTGACCTTATTTGGAAAAGGGATCTTTGCAGATGTGATTAAGTTAAAGGTCTTGAAATGAGATCATCCTGGATCATCTAGGTGAGCCCTAAATCCAGTGACACACATTGGATCTATGAGACACACAGACACACAGAGGAGAAGACGATATGAAGACGGAGGCAGAGGTTGGAGTGATGCATCTATAAGCCAAGGTGCTCGAAGGACCACTGGCAGCTGCCAGAAGCTGGAGAGAGGCCTGGAATGGATCCTCCCACAGAACCTCCAGAAGGAACCTGCTCTGCTGATACCCTGATTTCTGATTGGCCTCCAGAACTGTGAGAGAGTAAATTTCTGTTGTTTTAAGTCTCTTCCCTGCGAGTGAAAAGGTAGGTAGGAGGGCTGAGTGTCAGGGGACCTTGCCAGGGCCACCCAGCAGCTCATGGCAGAGCCAGGCTTAGCCCTGGAGTCTGTGCATGGTCTGCACCATGAGCAGTGGGGGCTGCAGGAAGGCCACCGGATGTAGTTTCCTAAGCTGTAGTTTATGTAGCATCGGGCAGATAACGCCAACTCCTCCCTGGCTAGCACCTTAGGCCAGAGGTCCTCAACCTTTTTGGCACCAGGGACCGGTGCTCCTATGAGAATCCAATGCCTGACAATCTGAGGTGGAGCTGAGGTGGTGATGCTAGTGCTGGGGAGCAGCTGCAAATACAGATGAAGCTTTGCTCGCTAGCCCGCTTCCTGCTGTGCAGCTCGAATCCTAAGAGGCTACATACCAGTCAGTGGCGACCCGTGGCTTAGGTCATTCTGCTCAGCAGGGGCAATGTGCGTTGGCCTTGATGAACTCATCATGTATATTGGCTTTTCTGTAAAGCCCCACTGGCAGTCTTCTAGCTCAAGTAGTTCCTTTTTGGAAGCTTTTTCTTGATCCCTTCTGTGGCCACTTTGAGGGATCCTTCCTCTCCTGTGGATTTCAAACCTGAGCAGACCAAGGTGGAGGGAGAATGGAAAGCACTCCTGGATGTGGCCACCATGTGGGCAGCAAGGGCTCAGAGCGGCAAGCCACTGAGCAGACCCGCATGGCTGTGTCCAGAAAAGGCTGAGACACATGGCTGCCCTTGCCCATCTGGTCTGGGGCAGAAAGAGAGGGAGAAGTGCCGATGCTGGAGGGCAGACTGAACTGCTGGTGATGAACTTTAGGAGAAATCATCTGGAGCAATAGCCAAGGGCTGACCAGGAGCTGAACACAAGGGGGTCAGCCCTGAGGTGCAGGGGACAGGCAGGCAGATGGCCTTAAATGAGGCTAACTTCAAGTATAGACATGCAAAAAGATAACATGAAACTGCCATCTAACAGTTTTGCTAGCAGAACAAAGGCTAGCAGATTGCTTCTAATCTTTTATTTCTTCAGGCTTAAAATGAGATGCCTGAATGTGTGTGAAAACTAAAAAAAAAAAAAAAAAAAAAAGAATAAATAAATAAATAAATAAATAAATAAATGAATGAATAAATAAATAAATAAATAAAATAGTGTGTGAAAACTCTGTAATGTAGAAAGCATTTATGGGTTGGCCTGACTGCACCTACAGAAAAACCCAAGTAGCAACAGATTCCATAAGATAGGGGTTTATTTTCTCACATCAAAAATTGCTGAACACAAGTAACCCAGGGCTGGTATGTCAGCAAAGATCTAGGCTCCCGCTAGCTTTTCGCTCCCCTGTTCTGAGTGGATAATTCTTATGTGCTCAAGATGGCTGCCTGAGCTCCAACCATCACATCTAAGTTCCAGGCGGGAAGAAGGAAAAAGATGAAAGGTACTCTATTTGCCAGCGGAATCCCCTTTTAAAGTATCTTTCCTGCAAATTCCCCCCATCACCATCTACTTACATGCCATGAGTATCTATCCTTATGTTCTTTGGAGGTTAGGAAGTATCTTTCATCTAGTCAGTTGCCCCCAATTAACACTGAGGTTGAGTTAGTAAGGAAGCCAAGGAGAATGGATATACTGGGTCAGCAACTTGCAGTCCATACCAGAGCCACTACTCAGGCAGGAGACATTACTACTGAAACCTCAACCACGACTCCAGGGAAGAAACCTTGTGTGACGGGGGCCTACGGTCCACTAGCATCACAAGCAAACCTGCTCGTTGGTACTTCTCGGACCCACTTTAGATCTTCCAATTCCACCTGCGGTGGTGAAAGCAGAAGGGGGCTGGGATCTGTATTTTTAACACACTTCCAGCTGATCTTTTTACTTCTGCAATTTAAAAAATTAATCCTATACTCTTTAAAAAGGAAGGAAATTCAAAGGGGTACAGAGAAGAGTTCATCTCCCAGTTCTAGCCGCAGGCTGACTAATACTACAGCCTTCCCCATTCCCCAGAGGAATCTGAGCCTCCTTCCTCCTGGTCAGAGACTCCCTCTCCAGGGATTGATTGATGGGGGAGGGAGGGACTCACAGCTGTCTTGGGACACTGACTCAAGGAAGCCAGCCACCAGCCTCACTGAATACAATGCGGAGCAGACTGTGTGTAGGGGAGGGTGGGTGGGCAGGGGTTCAGACCCAGCAGGTCCTTGTCACCTCTCCCACTTCATGGGCCATCTTACCAAATGACAAAGGGGGCTAGAACTTGGGCTCCCTGACCCCAAAAGGTTCTGTCACCTCAGTCATGGTCAACTATTGGGACTGTCCTTTATACGTGGCTAAGCGGACTTTTGGGGAAACACAATACAGACATCCAATTATGAGGAGCTCCTCCTCAAATGTAACCCTCAGGCCATTAGGAACCCCATGTGCTAACAGGAAGAAGGCTCATTCATGCTCAGAAAACAAGCCGCCACAGATAAGACACTGCAGTTACATGAGCTGTCCTAGATCTTGTGAGGGCTGCCTGCCAAGGCTTAGCTGAATCCAGATGCCAGGCCAGACGCCAGACCAGGAGGACTTCTCCCTGTGGAGGAAGGTGTGTGGGCTGTTCCTTGTGTTCTCCCCGTGATCTGGCTCTGGGCATAGGATGCCCTGCACACCGCCCCCACCTGGTCGGCCACTGGAGGGCGCCATAAGAACAGCTGGTGGAGCAGAGCCCGGCTCCGTGGCCCCAGCCTCTCCAGAGCTCCTGCCCCTTTGTGCCTAGTGGGGACAATGGCTTCCGCTCGGTCTGGTCCCTGACCTCTGGCTCCACCTCTGAAAAGGTCTTGCATAAAAAAATCCTTTAGTTAAGCCCTCCGCTGACACAGAAGGAAAACACCAAATCTGATGTCACAAGACCTTTAGTTGATATGCACCACACCAGGCCTTGCCCCCATACAGCATTCTCTGACACTCGGGACGAGGCAAATGATAATAAATACACGTATACACAATACAGTTATATACAAAAATCTTCAATCAATAGGCAGCAGTGTTCTTGTTCAACAGACTTGTATCATCATAGATGTCACCATGCTATCAAAGGCCCTGCAAACAAAAACAGACCAATTCAGAGAAGAGACCTGGCCCTCCACCCCTTGCCCACACAGAGACAAGCTCTGTGGCACTGCCTGTCTCCTAGGATGCTCTGGGCGTCAGTCTCCAACATCCAGATGAGTAAACTTGGCTGACAGGCCAGGATGTGCATCCTGCCACACCCGGTAATGAGAATCCAAGTCTCCTGCTTCCTAGTTCCCTTCACAGTTTCCGAGGTCCAGCCTATTAGACTCAGCTCTGCCCCGACTAGGTCTCCAGGCAGGAGCAGAAGAGCTGCAGTGTGGGCATTGCAGGGCTGCGGTGCAACGAGAACAATGGCTGTCCCTGCCCTGAGCAGCCTGGGAGACACAGGATTCTGCATAATGGCATGATTCTCCCCTCTGGGACACAGGATGACCTAAAACACAGTGTCGCAGCTGAGAGATGCCACAGGAAGGGCCTGGCTCCAGTCACTGCAGTACGGTCTCACCTGCTAGCTTCAAGAAGCCCCTTGGGAAGCGTGTCTACAAATGTAGAGAATTCCCAGGAGCAGGTTTGGGGTGTATGCACGTCAATGCTCTTTTATGAAGCATCTCTGTGATCTTTCAACCTTAAGACCTTATTTTAAGGCTATCTGAAGATATCTGCAATCCAATTTCCTCACCGTCCAAGTTCAGTATCAAAGACAGAATCAAGCAGTGACAGGATGTTTTCCAAGAAGGCTTCTGCCCATATGCCTGGGCCCTCACTGGGTTCTGTGGAGGTGCCCCAGTACTTGCTGGGTGCACATGAGAAACCAAATGGGCAAGCTTTGCTCCCCTACCGGGGCCCCCAACTCCCCTCTGTTCTATATGTTCGAAATCTGTGTGAGAGTTTGTTTGGAAAAACAGGGTTCTGCTACTTCAGAATTGCTGCCTTAAGGAAATAGTGCCCATCGCTTAAAAAGACCTTCCCTCCCTTTCAGAATCATTGCTTTTTAGCAAGGCAGGGCCTACAAAAGAAGGTGGCAAACCCAAGAGCAGCCGGCCCACCTGGACTGAATGCAGTCCCCCGGGTTATAGAAGGGGTTGCACATCACATCTGTGTAGGAGTTGTGCAGCTTCCGGAACATCTAAAACAAGAACCGACATTCTTAATTCATATGTACACACAACTACTGCCAGATTTTTGGCTACTCGGCATTTCAAAACAAGGGAAAACAAAGAGGCCCGGGAACAGCTTACAGACTCCCTGCACTTACACTGCGAATCTCATTGTCTCGAAGTGCTGTGTTGGAGGAATCCACCACCATGACAAACTTCACTTTGGAGTTGGTCACGTAGCCATATCTACACAGCTGGTTAAGGAACACGCTGTCAACACGGGGACCCTGTGGCAGCATGAAACACAGCCTCACTGTGAAGAGTGTGCAAGTGCAAGGCTATCTGTGTATGTCTCTTGGCCCCAAAGATCCTTTGGAGAAACATGACAACCTTTCATCAAAGGAAGTGCCCCAAGCTGGGCCAGTCCCACAAAACCAGGAGGAACATCTGGAATATGCTCCTCTATGACTGGACACTTCTTTGCGGGCAGTTCCTGGTGTTTACTGGAGCAGCAAAGAGCAGACAGCTAAGCCCCATCCTGATTCAAACTCTGGGGCTGCCCTTCCCAGGCCCTGCGGCCCCAGCCTCCTTATGAATCAATGCCGAGCCTGAGTATTAACTGCAAAACCAAAGGTTTCACAATCATGGCCAGTCTTGCCTGTGGTGTCCACACTTCTAAAGGCCATTTCACCTCACAGAACAGTGGCTCCCGGGCAAGCATCACTGTGGGCAAGCTACATTACTGCTTGCGAGAATGTCTTTGAACTCCAAGGGTTTCAAGCCATTTGTTCCAAGGGAGTAGTTAAGATTTCAGAGTGACTTGAGGCTGGGCCTGATAATGAAATTAATAAACTAATCATCCTTGCTCAGAGGTGGTGGCCCCGCTGAGAAAGGAATCCTTGCAGGCATGAAGCAGTTCTTCTACAAACCAAACACCCTCCTAAAGAAAAAAAAGGGCATGAGGTTTTAATTAGTTTCAAGCTCCCCTAATCCCCACAACAGCTGAAAGCCCTCACATCCCAGGCATAAAACTTTTCAGTAAAAGGTTTATTTTTGTCTTAAGCAAGCCCTATCAATTATTTCTATGCATCTAGATTAACACACCTTTGAAATAACCACCCTCAAGAGAGCATATAATCTTATTAACTATCCTGTAATCCAATCCCCGCTCTGCTTTCCCCCACCTCCATGTAATCTCCCTTACATTCCCTCCTTAATTTCAAATGCATTCAAAAAAGCTGCAAAACTGTATTCCCTGGAGCATTTGAGATCTTGCTCCCCAGTATATGTCATCAGTTTGGCTCAAATAAACTCTTATAAAAATTCTCTACAGCTTTGGACATTTCTTACATTGACAGTACAAGATGCCTTTCAAGGTTAGCTGATGCTACAGTACACCACACAACTGCAGACGGAATCCGCGGATGCAAACCCCGCGGGGAGAGGCCCTCTGACAGGTATCTACCGGATGTAAAGGATACACCTTGTAATCCTCTGTGGGATACAACAGGCCCAGGTAGAGCTCCCTCTGGTCCACCAGGGCCTTCCCCATGGCAGAGATCTTCTCATCCACCACGTCCAGGGACGTGTGCACCATGTAGTGGAACTTCAGCTCGTTCTCCATGGGGACACTGCGGATGTAAAGAGGGTAATTCTGCAAGAAAGGACGACAACAACTGAAGTAATGAGAATCCACCTCGGAGAGCCAATTACGAAAACAAGGCCACAGAGCTAACTAGCCATGGAAACAGGTTCTCATTCTCTAAAACCAATTGCTTAATCCTCCTGACTGCTAAGGGCACTGCCCTCAGGGGACCCAAACTAATTTGAAGAGGTTTCTATACTGTCTGCAAAGGGGCATGACTAAGGTGGGCAGAAAAGAGAACATGGCTCAGAAAAATGGATTTGAGCACAGCCTAACAATGAACATTGTCACCTGGACAGGTCATTCACCTTCTGTGTGGGGCCCAGTCCCAGCATGTGCTCTCCTAGCCCCATAATACTAGCTGTTTCTTTCTTTTTTTTTTCTGAACATTTTTTTTCCCCTCTTTAATCCCCCCTCCCCACTTTCACCCCTGACCTACGGATGTTGCCGTTTCCCCTTAAGAACTGGATCTCTGAAGGTAAGGCGTCTCCTCCCACACGCTTACAGCGTGCACCCCCTGGCACACCCACAGTATGGTCCCAGAGGGGCCTGGCACACCCAGGGTATGGTCCATGGCTCCACCAGGGGCACGAACCCAGGACCTTCTGCGTGTAAAGCAGACGTGCTAACCACTACACTATGGAGCCACCCTAGCTGTTTCTTGATACACCACCTCGTATAACCTCTTCACCTTGGCAGAGGCACTGGCATGCTCTCATTTGACCTTTCAAGACGTGGCTCAAACTTCCCTTCATCTCAACATATCCAATACTGACCATCCTAACCCGGAGTTAACAGCATCTTCCCGGGGTTCCAACATGTCACAATTCACTGCTTCTGTTCTATGTGCCCAGATATAGTGAACACAACACTGTCCCTACACTAATGGCGCTAACATCTGGTGAAGGAAATAGTCAACAGAAAAGCCAATAACTGCTGGAGCGCAGTGCTAAAAGGGAAGCTGGCACTCAGGAGCTTCAAGGCAGGCACACCTCATAAGCCTGGTCTTACAGAACAGCAGTTTGCAACCTTTTTGGCACCAGGGACTGGTGCTCCTATGAGAATCTAATGCCTAATGATCTCAGGTGCTGATGCTAGCGCTAGGGAGTGGCTGCAAATACAGATGAAGCTTCTTCACTCACTCACAGGCCATTCCTCCTGCTGTGAGGCTGGGTTCCTAACAGACCACCAACCGATACCTGTGCGTGGACTACGGGTTGGAGACCTCTGAACACACAAGGCACCAGAAGGACACAGAGGTTTTGTGTAATAAGAGCATGTGGATGGCCACTCAGCTCAGTCTGAGGATTCAGAAACAGCTTTCTAGGGGAAATGAAATCTATGGTGACCAGTGAAGGGGCCTGGGAGATGGGGATAGGGTTTCCAGGTGCAAAGGCAGGAGGTGAGACAGAACCTGACCCGGGCTACAAATAATTCTTTTGGAGTGGACCGGGTGTTAGTGGTATGCGGGAAGGGAATGAGGCGACCAGGTTATTCAGACGTTATCCTACGACGATGAGAAGGCACTGGAGAGATTTTAGGCAGGGGCTTGATTTGTTTTTAACGCAGCACTGTGACTGCCGTGTTGTGTCCCTCGTCCGGGTGGGCGATAGCGTGGCCCACGGGAGTGTGCGATGGAGCACAGTGGAGAAATGGGAGGCTGACTCGGAGCAAGACGGGTGGGGGGGGCGCGGGCGGTAGAAGTCTCAGTCTGGGCGCAAGAGGATGACGCTCCCGCAGCTGCAGAGGTGAGTGAGGACAGCACCTCCCCGGAACCGCCCTGGCGCCCTCCGCTCCGCGAAGCCTGCTGGCCCACCTCTCCGGGACCCTTGGGGCAGGGAAGCAGGAAGGCGGATGGCGAGGGCGAGGGCGAGGGCGAGAGCAGGGCAGGGGCCGCATACGCACCTCCTTGGCGATCACCGCCACGCACACCGCCATCTTGGGAAGCCGGCTGCGTCACGTGACCCTCGCCGGTCACGTGGCTCCCTGTCCCTCCAGTCACCCCGCCTGAGTCGCTCAATCAGTCTGGTCCGGCTCGCCGCCCGGCAGGAAAGGCCGCCAGCCCTGTTCCCGCCTCTGGCCAGGACTCGGAGGCGCTCGACATGGTTGCCATGGAGGCGGTTGCTGCGGTGATGAGGTGGCGGCTACTGCTGGTGCTGAGTGCAGCGGGGCTGGGGGCCTTGGGCGTCCCACAGCCCCCCAACATCCTGCTCTTGCTCATGGACGACGTGAGTGCGGGCCGAGCTCCTGGGGAGCGCTGCGCACGCGGCAGTGGGTGGGGACGGCTGTGGGTGGAGGCGGCACGTGGGAAGTGGATTGTGGGTGGGGGGTCGCGCGTGGGAGGAGAGCTGTGGTGGGGGCGGCCGTGGGAGCGGTCGGCAGGTGTACGGGTAGCGCCTGGCCCTGCTGGCTGCAGCCTCATAAGTGGTGAAATTGAAGCGAGGTAGTCATGTCCAGGCAGGGAGAAAACCCCTCCTGCACTGTTCCCTTTCTTGCTCCCCTAGCTCTGGAAGGATGGAGGGGTAGCCCAGACCAGCTGCAGCCCTGGCCTAGTGAGGACCATCTCTCTAGCTCTCCCTGCTCACCTTTGCCCACCCCCAGCCAATGCCCAGAGTGTCAGGGGGTGAAGGGGATGCCAAGCTGGCCAAGACCCAGGCCCTGCCTGCCTGGAAAGTTGCATTTCTCTGCCTTTGACTTACTGCATTGGCCTTGACCGGGGGCTGCCCCTGTCCACCTGGGCAGGCTGCTCTAGCTGGGTGAAAATTCTGACCACAGGCCAGGTCTTTAACTGAAGCAGGAGGAATATTCCCAGTCTGGTGTGTGTGCAAGCCCCAGGCCCATGGTCACACCGGCGGTCTGGCCCTGTGAAGAGTAGGAGGGTAGCAGGATTACTAACTGGGAATTGAGCTGTTCACTTGTCCTTTTGCAACTTTGTCCCCTGTGCTCCTTTCCTGAGGAAGCCAGGAGTAAAATGGAGATTCTGAAAGTAGTCAACATGAGACATCAGGGTAAAGTGGGGATGCAGACAAACTTTCATTTCTAAGTTCAAGGATCCTTCTCCCCTCTGAGCTCAGGGAAGTTACTGAAGCTCTTTGGGCCTTGCCTCCTCACTATCCTGCTCTCCTCACAGTGATATGAGGACTGTGGCAGGGCAGAGTGCAGGCCATGGTGCTCAGTACCGTCAGGTCCTGTGATATGATAAAAGTCAGTCTCCTGGCATACAGCTCCTAGAACTCTTGGAGTGATAATGGTGTCTGTGGTGTGCTAATGAGAGGACTGGTGACCGGGGCCCTGGATAGCTTCAGAATGGGGTATCCAGAAGGCAAAGGCGTGAATAAGGTTGAAGTTTTCAGAGGAGACTGGGGCTGGAGTCTGAGTTCCTTCACCAGCTGGTCAGTGATTTAATCGATCATGCCGATGTAACAAGACCTCCATAAAAACCCTAAACAATGAGAACACAGTTTCTTTATACCTTGCCCTAGGCACCTCTTCAATCTACTGTTTCTGACTTGTATCCTTTATAATGAGCTACTGTTAATAGTAAAAGTAAATACAGCACTTTTCTGAGTACTGCGAGTCATTCTAGGAAATTATTGAACTTGAGCAAGGTTGGACGTGCGGGAGGCCCAGGACTTGTGGCTAGCTGATAGCTGAAGACGGGCAGGCTTGTGGGACCGAATCCTTGACCTGTGGGGTCTGAGGCTAGCTCCAGGCAGATAGTGTCAAAACTGAACTGAATTGTCGGACTCCCCAGCTGGTAAGTGGAGAGTTGGAAAAGTGGCTGGTGTGGAAACCTCCCCCACACGTTTGGTGTCAGAAGTGTTCTGTGAGTAAATATAGTTCAGAGTTCCCCCAAAAGGCCAGCAAAGACACTCGTAAGAACCTTTGAACTGAGGCCAGGAGCCTCACGTGGTTCTTAGACTGACTGTCTTGGCTGGTCAGAATTGAGAGGTGCTGTGTGTATAAAATACTCTGATTTTGAAGACTTATTATGAGTAAAAGAATATTACTCATTAAATTACATTTAATAATGTAATAATGTAATAATTCTTTATTAAAATTATTATGAAAAATTAACAACATTCAGATGACCCTGAAAAGATCATAGAAATCCACCCCAAATCCCACCACTCAGTAGCAACACTGGACATGCTTCATTTTAGTCTCACAGACTCGTTCAGATGATGACTGCTTCTAAAGCAGGCTCTGCAGCCCCTCAGCCAGCCCCATCCTGATGGCCAGTAGGGAAACTGCTTCCTAATGAACATGTTAGTCTTGGAAATACTTGCTTTCTATTTCAACATTGTCTTTTCTAAGCCGGAGTCCCTGTCAAGGCTCGTTCAAACAGTCTTTTGGATAGTGAGATTCTAGCTGAGTGCTCTATCTTTCAGGTTTCTTCCTCTTCCCTTTCTTTCCAGAGTGGCAGTGGGTGTGCGAAGCGTGTCATGTGCCCTTCTGGCAGTTTACTGAAGGTTTGTTGAAATGATAATATTTTGGATATACCTCGGAGACATTGTGGGTCCGGTTCCAGACCACCACAACAGTTTATCATAATAGAGCAAGTATTGCAGTAGAGCAAGTATTGCAATAAAGCAAGTTGTGATCTTTTTGCTGGTAGAGGGTCTTGCTTTCCGTTTGTAAAAAAATGTAACACTTGTAAAGTACAATAAAGCAAAGTGCAACAAAATGAGGTCTGTCTGTATTGGATTAAATAAAATAACTTAGCCCTCATTCATCTGTTTCTTTTTGCCTTTTTAATGGGGCTACTAGAAAATGCAAACTTACACAGGTGGCTCCTGTCTATTTCTGTTGGAAGTGTTGTTTTAAGCCCTGGAGGTTCTGAGTGGTGGAACATGACCAGCACTGGAATTATTTTTACTCAAAGGGCACTGACATGGGGAGCGCCCCTGCCTGGGTACCCTGGACTGGGGCAGCAGGAACCGGAACTTCAACCAGGAGCCCCAGTGCTGGGCCTCTCCAGTGCAGGTTCCTCCTTGTGGCTTTGGGGTTCTCTGGCAGCTGAAACCAAAGAAGTCTGGAAGACCTTTGAACTGGTCAGCAAATGTGGATAAGTCAAGACTTCTTGGTGGCAAATAAGAGAAAACGCAAAAGTGACAAGCAAAAATGAGAAACCCAACTCTCTTGACTAGAGAGGCTGAGACTACTGTGGCTTTAGGTAACAGGATCCAGAGGCCCCCTTGGTTCATGGCCTCACCTGCCCTTACGGTCAGCAGGTCTAGTGGAAGGGCGCGCTGCTGTGAAAACTCACTCAGTACCTCTGAACCAGGTTCACTGGCTGGGGAGGGCTCTGCTGGCCTGGGCAGTCAGGGCTTCTAGCCAATATTCCCCCCTCACACACACACACACCAATAGAGGACCAGTCAGAAAGCAAGATGGGGCAATTGTGGCAGGGTGTGCAGACCCCCTTTGTCCAGGGCGACACCTGGTGAGGGTAGGGATGGCATCTGCTTCCTTATTCCCCAGTGTGTCCTCAGACCCAGGACAGGCCCTGGTACACATGCATTGTATGAATTTAGAAGATGAAACCATTTCTTCAGTGGAGCTGACTTGGCTTTGTTTCCAAAGGCTGATGGGGCTGGGGACAGAGCTCCTTCCTGGGACGTCCCGGCCTGACTGGGCCCAAGACCACTTCTGCTCCTGAGGGTCTTAGTGCTCTCTGCTTCTGGGTCCTTTATTTGTAAAAGGACTAAGGGCGACCACCCTGACTACTGAGGAAGTTTAAAGTTGGGCTGCACAAAGGCCAGCTCTGGTGTGACCACAGTGGGCCCATCAGGCAGGTGCCCCTAACCTGAGCCTCCAGAGCCAGTCAGCAGACCCTGTGAGTCCTTCAATGCGTGTGTGTCTTTATGACAATCCCTCGTAACCAGCAGTAAGTGATGCTTGCTCTGCTCCCAAGTCTTGAGACTAAGTGAAAGAAAGGTCGAGAGTGGGGAGAGGACCGTAAGTCCTGAGGCCCATCTGGCTTTTGCTCCCTGTGAATGTGGGTGGTCACGTAGGAGAGGGGAAAAGATACTAAATACTGTGTTTGAGATGATTTAATTTAACCTCTAATAACTCTGCCAGGTAGTTGTTAATATTCCTATTTTTATAGCTAAGAAAGCTAATAAACAGGTAATAGAATGATATTGAGCAGACAAGAGTTAACACAGTAGGCCAGTGATTGCTGGCCTCAGAAAGGCCCACCTCTAAGCAGGTTGGCATTTGGCCAGCATCTGGGACCTGGGGTTTAGAGATAACTCCAATAGGAGGGGCTCCCTGTGCCTACGTTGTTTATGCAAATGTTGTGATTTATATTGAGCACATACCTTCTTACTGGGGGGCCGGAACTTTGGCGGGTGCCAGGCAAAGGGCTCCATGTGTTTACCAGCCCCCCCCACCCCGCCTCTCTCTGCTCCTCTGACCTGGCATGTGCTCTTTCTAGAGGGACAGCAGCCCACCTGTGCCCATGAGGACAAATCCACACTCGGGGTAGGGTGGAGTGAGTGCAGGAAGGATCCTTAAGCATGCTGCCTGGGAGCCCTCTCCAGGCCAGGCTTCAAGCGAGCTGTTCCATCTCAGCCTGCGCTGGGGCTTCTGCTAAGTCAGCAGATGCTCCTGAGGATGTTCTCCTTCCCTCTGCCCCCCAGTCCCCAACTTGGGCATGTAGGACCTAACCCTGGACATGCAAACTTCGTGCGGGGCCTTGGCAGACTGAGGCACGTTGTCCCTTCTCTACCCGCGAGCACCCCACCTTCCTTTCTTCTGTCAGCCACACCTCTCTCGGTGCATATTTCATTCCAGCTCCTATTGTCACCAAATGGAAAAGCCATTTCAGTGACTTCAAAATAAACCATCTCCAAAGGAATCCAAAGCTGAAAAGGCCAAACCCAGGATCCTACAGCCAACAGGGCCTTCGAGAGCAGACCACGTGGTCCAAAGGCAAAGGCCCTCTATGTCACAACCAGCCTGAAGCTGGGAGACAAGATCAACAGGAGAAGGCAATGCCTGAGAGAAGCCTGGAGGCTGAATCTCACTGGAGACAGTGACACCGTCCTGAGCTCACCCACCCCTCCAGGGAGGGTGGCTGTATAACTTATCATGCAGAAAAGAGTCACTAATAATTACAGTCAGACAACAGACCTAACTGGGACCTTCCTGGGCAAATCTGCACATACAGCCACCCTCGTATGACCCAGAGTTGCCAGATCTCTTCATGATATCAACAGGCCTTACTCTCCAAAACGTCTGTAGAATCAACCCTATGTCTTCGGAGTTTTCCAGGTCAGCACACTGCTGTGTGCAGTCTTAGGCAGACACTTTCCTCTCAGTTCAGACCCTTGTCCTTTCATACAGGCCTGAGATTTCTTGTTGGCTGATTCACCAGAGCCCAGTTAGTCAGAAGGGCTTTAAGGGGCCCCTGGAAAGACAGAGAGCTGCCAGGGTCCTACTGGGCCTCAGCAGAAATCCAGGTGCCTGCACTTTTCTGTTCTAAGTGCTCTATTGCGATGTAGTTCACAGTACATGCATTTCACCAAGTTTAGTGTACAGTTCAGTGGTTTCTAGTATAGTCGCATCATTGTGCAACGATCACCACAGTCAACTTCAGATCATTCTTATCACCCCAAAAGAAAGTCTCGTTCCCACTGGCAGTCACTGCCAATTCTCCCTCAGCCCCTGGCAACTATCTGCTTTCTGTCTCTGGATATGCCTGTGCTAGACATTTCATATAAATGAAATCACATTTGTCCTTTTGTGACTGGCTGCTCTCATGTAGTATTGTGTTTTCAAGGTTCACGTTGTAGCACGTGCCAAAACTTCACTCCCTTTTATGGCTGAGTAATATTCCTGTGTGTGGATGGACACATTGTGTTCATCCATCACTAGCTGGATACTTGGTTGTCTGCATACTTGGGAATCATGCTGCTGTGGACATCATGTGCACGTTCTTGTGTGGATGTATGTTTTGGGCACTGCTGGGGAGACACCCAGAAGTGGAATCGCTGGGTAGGATGGTCACTCCAGGTTTGGTGCTCAGATACCTTACCAGGAAGGAGTAATGTGTCACTCCATGAGGGAAGGCCTGACTTGTCTTGGGGCTAGAGCAGCCTTGGCCCTCTGGGGCCCTTTTCTCCTCATCCCCCCCACCCCACCCCTCACCACCTTGTTTAAGAGAAGAGGACATGGCATTTAGTCATTGTGGAAGCGATGCCGTGGGGATTCATGCTAAGGGGGCATCTAAGGAGATGCAGCTTGGAGGGACCTTGTTCATCCAGGTTGTAGACATATTCCATAGCTTCTGTATTAGTTTCCTGGGGCATAACAAATCACTGCAAATTTGATGCTTTAAAACAACATAAATCTCTTCTCCCAGCTCTGGAGTCTGGAATCAAGGTGTTGGCAGGGCTCGTTCCTCCTGAGGTTCAGAGGGAAGATCCTTCCTGCCTCTCCTGCAGCTCGTGGGGGCCCCAGGTGTTCTTGGCTTATAATCGCATCACTCCAATCTCTGTCTCTGTAGTCACATGGCCTCTGTGTGTCTGTCTCTCTTTCTCTTCTATGGACACCAGTCATTGGATTTAGGGCCCGTGCTTCTCTGGTATGGCCTCATCTTAGCTAATTACAACTGCATTTCCAAATAAGGTTACATTCACAGGTTCTGAATGGACATAAATTTTAGGGGCCACTATTCAACCCACTGCCAACAAATAGACCACATTGTGTTTTTTCGTTGATCACCTGATAGACACTGGGGATTCCCTTTGGGCCACTGTGATCTGCGCTGCTGTGGCCATGTGTGTAGTTTTGTGTGGAACACGTTTCCATAGTTGAATGGCTGGGTCACATGGCCACGTTCCATTTAGCTTTATGGGAAGCCTTCCACTTGATGTTAAATCTCAGTCTGCACAACAGACTTATAGTAAGGGCTTCTTCTCTATGTCGAGGCCAGGGCAGAGGTGAGCACACAACATCTCCGCTAAGTGGGCCCTGAAGCCCAGCTGCCGCCTGCACTCCTTGTACCCAAGCCACGTGCTGGGTCGGGAGGAAGCTCTGTGGCGTGGGCCCCCAAAGTGGAAGGAGGTTTCATCTACCTCTCTATGCCCTTTCTTGCAGATGGGATGGGGCGACCTGGGGGTATATGGCGAGCCTTCCAGAGAGACCCCAAATTTGGACCGGATGGCTGCCGAGGGCATGCTTTTCCCAAACTTCTACACAGCCAACCCCCTGTGCTCACCATGTAAGTCAGGGCTGGCGTAGGGGAGTAAGCAGGGGAGTGGCATGGGGGGCTGGCAGGGGAGGCAGGCACAGCAAGGGAGAGCAAGCACAGAAGAGCAAGCACAGGACGTTGTGGAGAGACGGGGACGTGGGGAGCAGGCAGCCCTGATGGAGGCATCAGTTTCACCACATTTCCTCTGAGGGCCAAGAGGGTGGGTAGGCATGTGCAGCCTGTTGGCTCCCTGTCACACTGGGTTCCTGGCTCCATGCTGTGTGGATCCATTAAGCCACTTGAGGGCTTGTCCCCTATAAGGATCTTTGAGGCCAGAGTTGCTACATGTAGTGGCTCTGATTCTTAGGCACTGAGGGCTGTGGCTGGTTCTTGGCTGGGAAGTGGTTGTCAGTGTAGGGGTGGGGCAGCCTAGCCCCCTCCCTTCCAGAGGAAGAGAAGGAATGCAGGATGGCATACACATGAGGGGCTGTGTGGACCTCACATCTTGGTGGCTGTCCTGGGAGATAGGAAGAGCAGTTGAGGGCTGGACAACGCTGAGCTTCAGGGTCTGGTCAGTGCTCCTTAGTGACCCGTCTCTGAGCCGGTCAGTATAGGGATGGTCTGCCTACTTAGGGGAGGCTGGCAGAAGCTCCACAGGTTGGCCATGGGCCTGACATGTGACATGTTCTCATCATGTTTCTGTTTTCTTTGCCTCCATGCAGCAAGAGCGGCCTTGCTCACTGGACGTCTGCCCATCCGCAACGGCTTCTACACCACCAACGGGCAGGCCAGGAATGGTGCGTGTATACTCAGGCTGCACCCCAGGCCTGGGGGGCTGAGGACCAGAGGGGGCGACGTGGGGTATTTGTCACCCATTCTTATGTGAGACCTTTCTTCTCCGGGGTCAAGGGCTTTGTTTGGGTTATAACTTGCCATTTTGATGCAGTGCTTCCATCAAAAACCATGCATTTTAAGCAACTAGAGAGGAAGGTGAGGTTAGTGTGTGATCTCAGGGGTTCAGGATGGAGCCCGGCCCCTTCCCAGCTCCTGCTTTCAGGGGGACTGCCAAGGCGACAGGCTCCGCTCACAGCTCCTTCCCTGTTGCGTCCTGGCCCAGGGCGGCCCAGCACAGCCTGGCGAGTGGAGCATACCCTCCCCACAAGGAGCTGCTGCCCATTTGGGTGGGCAAGCTGTACGCCCACAAAGAGACCTGAGAAAGCCAGGTGCTATGAGGTCAGCAAGGACCTGCCCTTGGAGAAGGGGAGTATAGAAAGCACGGGAGAGCCTGCCATGGGTGGGACCCTCGTGGTATCAGATGGCATGTTCCAGAGACCCCACAGACCAACAGAGAGGAGGTGCAAACTTTGGGGAGGTACTTGGAAGACCTCAAAAGTGCCATGCAGCAATACCAGCTCTTCACCAAGGCTTTGCCTATTGACCCTGAAGGGCCATTGTTCAAATTCATTACCTTTTGTGGCATAGACTGCTCCATGTATGCAAGTCGTTCATGCTATGTGATGCTCTTCCAGCCTACACGCCGCAGGAGGTCGTGGGTGGCATCCCGGACACGGAGCTCCTCCTGCCCGAGCTGCTGAAGAAGGCTGGCTACGTCAGCAAGATTGTGGGCAAGTGGTGAGTCCTGATACTCAGCTGGCTGGGTACATCCACACAGGGTCATAGCTAAACATTTCCAAACAGGGAGAACTTCTTGGGTGAGGAGTGCAGTCTGAATTCCAGGTCTCTTTAGATGTCTGAAGCTCTCCTTTAAAAGACGGTGTGGCTGTGCTGGTGGACCTCCTATCATGAGGGCATCGTGGGGCATTGGCCGAGAGCCCATCGTTCTCCTCGAAACTCACACGTCCCAGCCACCTGCCCCTTCTCTCCATTCTTCTCGCTGTGCTGCTTGCTGCTGCAGTATCACGGAAGAGCCACATCATCGCTCACTCAGGGCCATCACGGATGATACACTTTGTCAGCAAGCACAAGGGCTGTCTGGTGGTGAAATGAAGAAGTAACCAAGAGGTAGAGGATAGTCATAAGGAGTGGAGTCATCAGGTTCAAATGATTATAGGTCACGTTACTACGCATGCTGTTTATGCTGCTTTAGGCATGTTAAGCAGTTTCTGCCTCTTGCTCTCTGGGGTTTCCCAAGTCTGAAGCCCTGAAGGATTAGCATAAAGGTCAGATGTCCTCTTTCCCTTCCTTAGTGTTGGGGCCCACAACAAGCCCACTTCCTACAGGAACCCTTCCATGATTTTCTAGCCCTAATTGTCTCTCCTTCAACATGCTGTGGCCCCTCTGCCCTTAACCCCTCTGGCACTCACTGGCACTGCTTTCTCAAGGATGAGTGCCTTGTCTGCACCGCTTGGGAACTGCTGCTCCTTGCACGTTGACAGTCATAGGGATGGGAGATCGAGAAAACCTGGAGAGTAATCATCAGAAAATCCTGGCAATCCAGAGGCTGCCTAATGAACATTTTCTCCCTTCTGAGACAAGTTGGGAGCCACCTGCCAAGTGGACGAACTCGGAGGAGGCAGTGGCTGCAGAGCAGAGCTGGTGGGGGTGCACTGGGTTGAGGGAGCCTGTGTTACCTGCACGGTCCTGAGCAGTGCCAGGAAGGCCCGGGCGGCTGTGGCAGAGGCCGGCTGCGAGGCCTGCCAGAGCTACGTCAGGGCTGTGCTGGCAGACGGAAGAGCCCCCGGTGACCAGAGCTCTCTGTGCCCAGCCTGGCAGCTCTGCCCTGGGTCCGGCAGCCTCCCATTGATGGTCATTGACGCAGGGCAGCCAGAGCTGGAATGGCAGCGTGTCTCCAGGAGAAGAGAGGTGACACAGGTGCAAGAGGAGGAGAGCAGGGCCCAGAGAAACAGCTCTGAGTGGACTCGGGGCGGTGGACACAGTGCTGATGGATGGGCCACAGTCATGGCCAGAGCGAGGACAGGCCCTAGGAGGCCTGAGACGGAGAGCTCGGCCTCTCTTCAGCCAGGTAGAGGTCCCTGTCTCAGTAGGGACTAAATGGGAGGGTGTTGGCAGTTGTGGTGACTGCCCTGATGTCCTGCCTCTGGGCCCCAGTACCATGGATTTAGATTTCCTCAGACTGACCAAGGCCTGGTGTGGCTGGAACCTGGACTCCTGGGAGAGGCTGCTCCATCTGCCCCAAGTCCCTGGGGGCTGCAACATGCTGCTGCTTCAGCTCACCTTCAGGCAGGGCTGGCCCTGCTGCTGTGTGGGGGCAAGGACTTTGAATTGACAGCTTAACATGAGCAGGACCTTAGCTGGTGTTTCTGTTAAGCAAAGGCCATTTGTGCTGATAGATGTGGGCCCACAAGAGTCACACACAGCTGGTACTAGAGTGAAGTATTGAGAAATGACTGGGTATGTAGCAGTGGCCCAGAGAAGACATGAGTTGCAAACAGGAAGCACAAAGTGCGGAGAGTGGCCAGAGCAGAACCGACACTTGGCGCAGCTGGCAGGGAGGCCGGAGATGCCCAAGGCGGGTGCCAGGCAGCCGTCTGGAGGCACAGCATTTTAGAACCGGCAGTGAGGAACCGAGGCCCCGAGAGATGTCATCTAGACTCAGACTGCATCCAGCCCAGCCTCCCCTGCCACCCCATACTGTGTCCTTTCTAATCAAGTGATCAAGTGGTATAGTGAGTTTACAGGGATCTGGGATTTGCGTGACCCACTGCAGGGCCTCTGAGCGGTCAGGGTGGGGCCTGCCTGAGCACAGCAGAGGAATAAGACCCTCTGCTCCAGGGACACAGTTTCCTAAACATGTGTCACAGCAAGAGTCTTTCTGCAAACAAAAATCCTAGGAAACCCATCCACTTCTCAGGGTTGGAGTCAGCTCACTCCGCAGTGGGTTGAGACCCAGAGCCACAGAACTCCAGAACTCCAGAACCTCTGTAAGCCCTGCATTCCAAAGAATAGATGGGGACGTGCTCAAGGACCACTGGTACCCGATTCAGATGCGAGTGTGTCAGCACCTCCTATTGACGGGAGGACCTACATTAGGTGCCCCCTAGGGGAAGCAGCCCGTGGGGATGGGAGTGCAAGGCAAGCCCAGCAAGAGCTTCTCTTGGGTTCAAAGGACACCTGCAACGTGTGGCAAGAGCTTGCAGAGCGCCTGGGTTTCCAAACAGCTTGGCAGTTGTCACATTGCCACATTTTCTTCTAGTCATGCCCTTCACCAGTCCTGGCCAAGATGCTGGGTTGATAAACAGCAATAGCTGGTCCTGGCACTGTCCCAGTCTGTGTCCCTGGCAGCGTTGCTGGGGAAGGGTAGGTGGTCCTGATGTCCCCTGGAGGGTGAGGTCTTGCTGTGTCCAGGCTTAGCACACTTTGGGTGCTAGAGAGCCCTTGTTTCATTAAATGTTCTGTGAAGTCGATGGGGTATTGCTGCTCAGAACTTTGGGATGTCCCCATGTGGGGTTCCGTAAAGTGTCCTGGGTTTCTGTTTCTAGGCATCTGGGCCACAGGCCTCAGTTCCACCCCCTGAGGCACGGATTTGATGAGTGGTTTGGATCCCCCAACTGTCACTTTGGACCTTATGACAACAGGGCCAGGCCCAACATCCCCGTGTACCGGGACTGGGAGATGGTTGGCAGGTAACAGTCCCTTCCCTTCCTGCCCTTTGACGATGAGCCCAGCCTCTGCCCTCTGGGGCTGCCTAGGAGCTGGACAGAGGTTCTGAAAGCACCCGCCCACCAGCGCTGGCGTCCCAGTGGGCTGGGCCTTGCTCTGCCAGCTGGTTGTCCTGCCCAGAGCCTTATAGGACTCATGGCCTAGGCCACCGCTTAAGCCACACCTACGGGGTCTCTCACCTTTTTAGGAAATATAATGAAAGCCAGAGATGCTTCTTAAAACAAGGTGTGTTCACATAGCAGCCGTTCACACGGCTTCTAGGCTCAGGCCGTGCAGCCCTGTGGCAGATCCTGGGCTCCAGCTGCAGAGGCCATCTGCCTGCACCAGGTTAGCATGTTGGTCACATGCTACACGTTGAAGAAATTGGCAGCATCACAGAGGACACGGTGGGATGAGCTCTATTTGTGAGCCTGCCAAAAGCGAGCTGGCGTCTAAAAGGCAGGTGGCACCAGAGTCACCCTGGTCCTGCCCACCACCCGGCAGTGGGGCACCTGCAGCGTGGCCACACCAGGCCGGGCCCTAGTCTTTCTCGAGTTTCGTTTGGCTTAATCTTTCTTCTTCCTTTACTATTATTATTATTAATTTTTTTTAGATTTAAGCTCATTATATATCAGTGGACCAAGAAGTTGGGCCAACTCATTGCCTTTTTAAATAGCAGCTTTTTTTAAATAGCAGCTTTCTTGAGAAAATTCACACACCAGACAGTTTACCCATTTACATTGTACAGTTCAGTGCTTTCTAGTATGTTCGTGGCGTTGTGCAGCCATCACCGGTTTCAGAACACTTCTATCACCTCAAAAGGAAACCCGGCACTCGTTAGCCCTAAGTAACTGGGATCCACCTTTTGCTTTTCTTTCACTGTCCTCTGTCCTCACACATCGCTCTCCATCCTTCTCCCAAATGGTGACCGTGGCACCCAGCCTTAGCCTCACTTCGTCCTTGAAGAAACTGTGACCTCAGGAGCAGTGTGAGCTTCCAATTTCATTTATGGAATGTTTCTATCATTCTTTTAAATGAAGCCCATGACTTTGCCTCTGAAATCAGGGAGAAGGGGCTTTCTTGGCCTGAAATCTAATTTCTGTCTGGATATATATCGTTTTCAGATTTTATGAAGAATTTCCAATTGATCTGAAGACTGGAGAAGCCAACCTGACCCAGATCTACTTACAGGTAATGGCCACCTGGGCTGGGCAGGCTCTGTGGTTGGGGAAGTCAGCCTTCAGGCAGAGGCAGATGGTGTGTTCTTCTCCTCAGGAAGCCCTGGATTTCATTAAGAGGCAGCAGGCAGCTCAGCGCCCCTTCTTTCTCTACTGGGCCATCGATGCCACACATGCACCTGTTTACGCTTCTAAGCCTTTCTTGGGCACCAGTCAGCGAGGACGGTGAGTCCTTGGTTGTAGAGACATAGACCCCGACCTGGGGGGTTCAGCTGTGCTTAATTACCTCCAAGGACAGGGCACTCGGTACTATGTTGTTTTTAATGATCAATTGTAGAAAAAGACTGAAACACTTGTGCCTCTGAAGCTGTTCAGCCTAGGATCAGTGGGAGTGCGACAGTGGTGTGGTCGGCTCTATCCTGGATTAACTCTGAGAACTTGAACTTTGCTCCTCTTCACCTGTAACTTTAGCCAGTCCATTTTGTTGTCCATCCCCAAAGTTACGACTTAACTGCTCTTTGATCACACTGATGTCCTTGGCCATCTGGTAAATGTTCCATCTTCTTCATAGGTATGGGGATGCTGTCCGGGAGATCGATGACAGCGTGGGGAAAATCCTGAGCCTTCTTCAGGACCTGAAGATCACTAAGGACACATTTGTTTTCTTCACGTCTGACAATGGTGCTGCCCTTATTTCTGCTCCCAAACAAGGCAGGTGTTTGGAGTGATCCCATAATCATACCCCCAAACAAGGCCCCACTTGGGAACACTGGACCCCTGAGACTCAGGGTCTCAGCCACTGCTGGGGCAGAGTGTGAAGGGGGCTCAGCCCGGGCTCCCCTCCAGTGGGGAAGATGCCCACTCTCCTCCCAGTGCCCCATCCAGTGGGAAAAGATATGAGGAGACCAAGGGGTGCCCTGTGGGGTTGGCTTGGGCCTCATCACACACAAAACTAGCAGGGCTGCCCACCGACACCCATGTTCTGTGACACACTATCCTCCCTGAAAGACTAGAGCACCTTGGCCTTTTCTAGCCCAGGGTGGGTATGTCAGTATGTGAAACGGTGACCACCTAACACCCCTCTCCCAAACTGTTGGCAATTCTGGCTCTCCTGGAGGTGCCGGGGCAGGAGGGAGAGTTCAGTGGGGGAGGATGGAGACCGAGGCCAGGGCCTTCATCCTGTCCCAGCTCTGCCACTGACTGGCTCTGGAAGCAGGTCACTTCTACCTCCTATATATTTAGGGCTAAGTGAGGTCACTTCTGAGCTTTTCCCTCTGAAGCTCTGATGTTCTCCATTAGTGTTTTTATTCTAAACTTAAATATAACACGGTAGCTGTTATGTGTTTGACCAGCCACATTTGCACCTTTTTTGGAGTTTAAGGAGCATCCCTTCACTGTGGGGGCAATGACCATCTCCCTTGGGAGCTAAAAATGCAGGAGACATACTTCCCAGCTTTCTTGGAAGGCAGGCCCAGGCTCACCCCCCGCCTCAAAACTTCTTCACCAAGGTCTCATGGGGGATGGTGTCTAGAAGGGAAGGAACTGAGCCCCTACCCTCGCAGTGCTGACCTTGGGGGGCACCCAGAGCCCTGGTGCAATGAGAGAGTTGCATATCCCCCAGAGCAGCCTCTGTACCCAAGCTGGGCCTGCAGGCCTCTTGAAGACCATGACCCCAGGTCCTTCAATGAGCTCTGGTTCCCAGCTTATGTTGTGAGGTGGTTGCACCTTGGCATTTTATTGTCTTGTAAGAGTTTCACCCTAGTGATGGCATATCTTTTCACCCCATTCTTAAAAATGCTAGGGCCCCAGCAGAGCCCTGAGGCAGTCAGCTGTGGATGGAAGGCCACGCAAAGCAGGAAACCCCATTGGGACCCCCCTCCAGTGGGGAAGACACTGGAGGACTGTGTGGTCAGGGGAGCAGAAGGGGCTTCAGGATCTTAAATGACAGGACTAGCACAGCTGGCTCAAGCTGAGAAGGAACCCTATTGGTGACAGAACAGCAGTTCAGGGTCTAGGTCCCCAGGGGTGGTGTGTGGTGCCATCCATGGCACAGCCCCACTCTTGGAGAGACTTCATTCTCACCATACAGCTGCTGGTTCCCCATCTCCCTCCCAGCAAAGGCCCAGGGCCCAGCTGAATGTCAGTGTCCCTGCCAGCCCCTGATGGCCAAGCCTCATTGGAACCACCACCCTTCCAGCCTGGGCTTGGGTTCAATCACCCTAGCCTTTTTTGCTACATCATGGAACAATTCACATGGACAGAAACATCTGTAAGATACAAATGACGGTAAGGTGAAGATCTGTGTACCCTCCGACCAGCCTGAGAAATAGAAAGAGAAAGGCACTGGGTCCTCAGCACCCGGAGCCCATCTTCAGAGTGGCACATCGCGTTTCCTCACTGTCCCTGCATTCACACACGGGATGCGGAGTCTGCCAGTGCTCCCACGTGGTCCCTGTGTGTTCGTCGCTGCTCTTCTCTCGAGACTGGGCTGCACTGATGCATGGAGATGACGTTCAGGTTCCAGTGCCAGGGACAAACCGTGGGACTTCCTGCTAGAGAAACACTGCTCTGTTTTGTTTCCCCATTTTCAAAGGACCTGAGGTGAGCCCTGGGCAGCTCATGCTGAAGCAGCAGACACCCATTTATCCTCAGGAAACTTCTCTGTGCTCTGGGATCGAGCAGGACCTGAGACCAGCCAGCGATGGGGGCTTTGCCCTCTGACACTTTGAGCATGGTTCAGGGACCACCTGCTTAGAGCTGGGCTTGTCAGGAATGAATCTGTGCCCCATCCCTGATGGGACAACCCCGTGAGGCCCAGGAACTGATGTATTAACTACACTCTGTAATCTCAAACACAGGGAGGCTCGTGAACCCTGACATTTAAGAAACGCTGCACCTGAACAGACAGGAAGCTCTAATGACCTGCTATTGGGATATGCTCTATGGTTCTGCTTGAGGAACATCTGCATCTTGTGCTAACAAGAGTGGTCACGCCCTCCGTTTCTGAGCAAGCGCTCCTCATTAGGGGCACTGTGTTACAACCAGAGCATCTAGGATGGTCTCCTGGGTTAGAGCCACCTTGAGGCTGGTCCTCTGTCTTCATGATGGCCTTGGTGCCTTGGTGTTTCAGCAGCATCACCTTTGACAGCTGGGCGGGAGTCAGGCATGGGCAAGTGCCCAGTAGGGCATGTGTGGCTCTGGAGAACCGGGATAGACCACTGACGGGCGACAACTCTCCCTCCCCAGGCGGTAGTAACGGCCCCTTTCTGTGCGGGAAGCAGACCACATTCGAAGGTGGAATGAGGGAGCCTGCAATCGTGTGGTGGCCCGGCCACATCGCCGCAGGCCAGGTGAGTCAGAGGTTGGCCACGCGGCCAGGCCTGTTGTCATCCTGGGATGTGGCGACTCGGCCCCTCGTGGGCCTGCACCTTCCACTCACTCTACCTTGCCTAGGAAACACCAAAGTCATACTCACTGGGGGAGGCAGCTGGTGAAGGGTCCATGGGATGGGCACTGGAACAGTCTCTGACAGATATGGCGTGTAGTGTCAGTATCCGCCATGAGGGGAGGAGGCATCCGTGGTTAGTTAATGTGGCAGTTTTGAGTGCGACTGAGTAGAATGGCTTGTTTCTGCAGGACTTATCAGAGCCTTTAGTATGCTAATGAATATTGTGAACTTCTGGAAGGAGCATAGAGCAAGCTGAGTTTTTAAAGTCTTGTTGGGTCATAGAACTCTTTTTCCAAACTTCATCTCCCAGACCACTGTTCTATGGACACACTCCTAGAGACAGCAGGAGCTCGACTCTGGTTGATTATCTGTCTGCAGTGTGCAGGTGTAAACTGCAGGGCTGGCTGACCTGGTCCTCTGGCTGGGCATGGTGTGTGTCCTGCTCCTCAAGCCCTCGCTCTGCCCCTGCCTTGGCTGAGAACTCAGGGTCTTCTCTAACTGAGCACCTTGATTCAGACATCCTCAGGGTGTCAAGACTGTTTGTAATCGTGTGTGTCACTGTCTCAGTTGGTCTTTTTTTCCCTTTTGAGCTCCAGAGAACACTGTTCTCAGCACTAGTGTCAGCTCAGCCCTCATAGCAGCACCGTGGGGGCTTCTGAGTGTCCTGTGGCCACTGAAACAGTCACAGCACTGAGGGGCTGGAACCACACATGTTTGTTCTCTCAGGTCTGGAGGTCGAAAGTCCAGCTCCGTCTCCCGGAGCTAGAATCCGGTGTCACAGGGCCGATCCCTCCTGGAGGATCCTGGAGGAAACTCATTTCTGAGCCTTTTCTGGCTTCTTAGTCTCTGGCTCCTCCCTCCCTGGTCCAGGCCGGCACCCTGACTCTGGCCCTCCTCCCCTCTCCCAGTGTTAGGACCTGTGATTACCCTGGGCCCACCCTGGGACCCAGGATCAGCCCGTTTTAAGATTAGCTGATTGACAACCTGATTCCCCTTCTCTGTGTAAGGAAGCGTATTCACAGGGTTCAGAACTGGGATATGGAGATCCCTGGGGGGGTGTCATTCTGCCTATCATCATCATCCCCATTCCACATGTCAGCAAAACTGAGGCCCAGTGAAAGATAGTCACTTGTTGGGACCATCCAGCTGGCAGGTGGCAGAACTGGGGTAGACCCCCAGGCATGGAGTATGGAGCCTACCCTCCTCCCCAACATCCTTCCCCCAACTTCTCCCTCCTGGGACAATCCCATGGGGACCCCTCTCTCCAGCTCCTCTGTCTGTGGCAAGCCTTTGCCTGCCTTGTTCTTGGCCCCTTTGGGCCCTGCTCTCTGGAGAAGAAAATATATCACACAGAGCTGTGCAGCCGCCTTCCCTCCACCGCATCCTGTAGCACATACCGAAATTGAATTAGATGGGACTATCAGGCCTGTGCCCTGTGATAACTGTGAGAGGATTTTATTTAAAAACACCCTGCCATTTGTCCAACCAGTTTCAAATATTTAGCTCTCCCCTTCACGCCTGGCGGGGTGACTTTATTAATTGTAGCCTTTGATTCAGAGTTAAATCTTGAAAGTGCTGATAACAGCCTTGGTGACTTCCTGCCATGGGCTCATGGCAGACAAATTGCGTTTTCTTAAAGACATTATGTGCACATCGAGAGTGTCTATTTTTCAAAAAGAGCCTCTTCCATGAGTGCGCCCAGCTGTTCTGTGCTGATATGAGGACTTCAGATATCCACGCCTTCCCACACCACCCCCATCTGGCACCACAATCTCTCCTCCTTATTTATTTTTCCAGACGGTTAAAATATCTGGATTTCTTTCTCTTCTTTACTTTTCTCTCTCCTTTTTTTTTTTTTTTTTTGGTCCTAAAAAAAGTGAGAAGGGAGGGGAGCTGCTGGAATATTTCTCCTCTCCTCTGCTTCACAGAGTTTTTGAGCTAAATGTTGACCTTCATGCCCCACCCTACACTGGGCTGCAGAAACAGATGACACAGGTAGCCCTGATGTATTGTGCTTGGTTTCCACAGGGAGTTTCTCCTCATGTAGAGGAATGGAGGCAAGGGTGCCCCGGGGTATGCGAAGTGGCTTAAGAGAATGCTTGCCTTGCCAAACCTGCCAGACCAAACCCTTGTCCCCAGATCCAGAGTTCAGGAGTGAAGGAACTGGGTGGAAGTCAGACAAGGTGGAGCTGTACATGGGGAACAGACTTGCATCCGAGGAGACCAGTGGGCAGCACCTTGCCAGGAGTGGTCAGTTCCTTAGGCCTGTCTGAAGGGCCACCTCCTGCTGGCTCTGTGGAGTCGGATTGTTACATTTGGGCGGCCACAGCCTCTAGGAAGAAGGCTGGCCAGTCCCCACCCCAGTTCATCTGCCCTCCCTTCCTGTCCTTTCGTCCCCCCTTGCTCTACATGCTGCTCTGGGCTTTGAGGGTCTTTTTTTCGCCTGCAGTTTTACCTGAATTGGAAAGTCACAGCATCAGTGTCAAAATGATGTGACAGTTGGGCCCAGAGAGGGCAGGCCTCCCAAGGTGGGACCCTGCTGGTGGGACCCTGCTCCCTGGGAGGGCCACATCTTCTCCCTTCTGTCTGGTTCCCATTTGAAGGCACCAGGCAGCAGCAAAGGTTCAGTACTGGGGATGGAACAGGGCCCTGCCTGCTCTGGGGTCAGACAGCTAATTTGATCCCCCCTCAGCTCCTGACCATCCCGAGGCCACTCTCCCAATGAGGGGACTCGTCCCTTTCTCTCAGGTCCTGAAGTGGAAGAGTCGTATATCAGCCACACTCAGCCAGCCAGACGCTTATGGACGTGTGGAGTTCCAGAAGAGCCTGGGGTCAGGTGGGACGGGGACCAGGCTGGCTGAGGTAGACAGGGCTGGGCATGTGCACACACGTGTGTATATCGCATTCTCGTGTGTGGACACGCTGTAAGGGCTGTGGCTTTGTGTGCATGTGTATTCTAGTCTTCATGCCTCTGCAGGCCCAGCTGGGCAGCAGCAGGACGCACGCGCAGAGACCTGGCCCCTAGCTGCCTTTTGGTCAGGGCAGGGCATCCTAAGCAACTGTCTGTCTGCCCATGTCCATTTCAGGTGAGCCACCAACTGGGCAACGTCATGGACCTTTTCACCACCAGCCTGTCCCTCGCGGGCTTGGAGCTGCCCAGCGACAGGGTGATCGATGGCCTTGACCTCCTCCCTTCCATGCTGCAGGGCCAGCTGGTGGACAGGTTAGTTATAGCCAGGCATTAGCCCCCCCCGCCTGCCCCCAGCACCAAATGACGGAGCCAGAGCTGGCTGACGAAGCAAGTTCCCTTGCCCAGCTGGCTCAGAATAGAGGGAGGTGAGACCCTTGTGACTTTCCGGCACGAAATGCATCCTCCCTGTGGGGTCCGTCATTTCTGCTCAGCCGTGGGTGGAAGGAGGGAGTGTCCCTCTGCTTGAGTCAGTAGCCACCCCAAACCTCTGGAGCCATGTCCGGGCTTCCACCTCAACACCAGAATGCTCTGTGTCCAGAGTCAGTCTCTCTCCAGCTTGAGACCAGCTACCCATCCCGAGTTTAGGGCAGAGATCAGATGGGCTTGTGTTCTTTTTCTTTTTTTTTTTCAATATTGCCTATTTTTTTTCTTTCTCAAAACCTGGCACAAGAGCCTATTTACTATGAGGGAGGCCCTGGGCTCAGTGGGCTGTCTGTCCCCCAGTGGAGCCGGAGCCTCTGGTGACCATCTGAGACAGGCTTCACCCCACACGTGGCCTCCCAAGGCCAAGAATGATGAGCGACCATAGGCTCACCCTACAGCCTCAGGGACTTCTTCTGCACTTATGCCCATGTGATGTCGTCAGGGTCATTTCTATAAAATCTTAGCTCTAACCATGCATCCAAGAGTCTCTTGAATCACCCGAGCCCCTCCTCCCTCCCTGACAGGCCAATATTCTATTACCGTGGCAACACGCTGATGGCAGTCACCCTGGGCCAGTACAAGGCCCATTTCTGGACCTGGACCAATTCCTGGGAGGAGTTCAGACAGGTAAGGGACCATGAGGCTGTGGACTCTGCACTGCGCCCCCATACCCAGTCCTTAAGGATGCATCTGGGCAGAGAAGGCTGGCAGGAGGCTTCTGCAGAGTGGTGACTGGCACACAAGTCATTTGCTTCCTGCTGTAAGGAGTTAGAAGCCCCATGGTGTAGCTACAAGGACAGCCCCTGAGGGGCCTGGATGCCCCACCCTCTCAGGCCACCCAGAGCCTGGGGAAAGGAGGCCTCAGGGCAGGCTAAGACCCAGCCCAGGCCAGCCACCTCAGGGCCCAGGTAAAACCAGGGTGTCTTCCCCCAACTCCTTTGCCACTTGTCACTCTCCAAGGCCTGGCCAGGTGCTCTGTGGCCCTTTTGAAGGACTGTCTTAGTCTCTGCATCACGGGTCTGCCCTGAGGGCTTGTGAGCGAAGTGTCACATGCGTGCCGAGCCTCAAAGTGTTCATTCAGCACAAGGTCTCAGGTTCCTGCTGCCCCTCAGGGCACCTTCTCTCCACTGCTAGTCTTGCCTGCCTGTCTCGCTTCCCGAATCTTCTTTCTGCTGCCTCTTCCTAAGCCCCCCACCCACGTCTCTCAGCCCCCACTTATCTCACCATCTAGGTCTTTAGGCACAAGAAAAACCTGCTAATGTGCCTTAATTGGGAGGAAAAGCAATTTAAGTTAATGAAAAATCTAAGTACTGGAACACTCTGCACCACTTTGGATGCAGATTGCAGACTTAGTGGATCACAGGTCTGGTCCCGGGCTGGGTGGGTAACACGGCCAGGCACTACCTGTGCAGTACCCAGACCGGATGCCCCGGGCACTCGGGCAGAGCAGAGGACAATGTATGCTTCCTCCAAGTGGCCCAATGCCCACGAATGTCCCTGACTTGTGGTCGGAAGCACTGATTGGCATCAGGCGGGCTTAGCGGAACCAAGCAAGCCTTTGCTTCTCTTTTGCCCTCTGAGGTCGAGAATGTCTTGTGGGCCCCTCAGACTGTGACAACGGCCCCCGACCAGAACTCTCTCTGAGAGGCACAGAAGAACCGTGTCCCCCGGCCTGCATACTTGTCTCTGGTCTCCCCATCCCCTGACAAGCAGGGCCACGCCTGGCTTGCCCCTTTAGTTGTCCAGGGGCTGAGAAGCTATAGGAGCATCCAAAAGGGGCCCAGAGGCTGGCAGCGTGGGGACCCTAGGGCACAGCCATGTGGCCTCACTTCTCCCTCTCTGCCCCCATCACACACAGGGAATCCCCCAACCAGCCTCTAGGGTCCCCATTGTTGGCTGCTTGAGAGTCCAGGTGGCCCAGCTGGCAGCTATGGCTGGGGTTCTGGGAGCGGCCCCTTGGGCCTTTCTGTGGCTCCCTGCCCTGTGAGTTCTCAGGGCCTTTGGGGCACAGTCCAGTCAGTCCCTACCCGAGTGAGACAGCCCAGAACTCAGAAGGGCTGGGAGAGCTTTTCTAGAAAGGATACCGAAAAAGTTCAGTACCTGCATAGCCTGTCCTGACCTGACCATGTTTACAATGGGGTTAGGATGCATTAGGAGAGGCCACCCGAAACAGCTGGGTGACACCTTCCCCCACTCCCTTAGTCCCCTGCCCACAGTGCTCAGTGGGATGCACTTCTTCCATTTTCTAAGGGTTGTTTGTGAGAACACCTGGGTCAGTTTGGTCTGCATGGCTTCTGTCTTCTTGGGAGGTGAAGCACAAAAAGCTCCCTTGTCCAATGTGTGTAGACATTAGAAGAGGCCCTCCCTGGGTGTGTGGCTGGTGGACACAGAATCGGGCTGTGGGTTCACTGTATCACAGTGCAGTCACAGTTTTATTTAAACACCAAGGAGACAGCTGCAGTGCCGTTTGGATGGCCCTTCTCCCTCCAGGGATCGATAAAGCCGAGGGGGCACGTGAAGTCAGAAAGGACCCTGTGACCATCAGCAGCTCACCTGAGCACAAGGGGAAACGTCGAATAACCACCAGTCCCTTCTAGATGGTTAACATATTAGGGATATTAGCTTTGTTCAGAGGCCACATGGGGCCCAGCTAAGGGAGAAGCCTAGGGTACGACAGCTGGGGGTATGCCAGTCTGTGGTCTCCAGGTGTGAGGGTCACCTGAGTAGACCCTATTAGCTTCCTGGCTGTACACTTGTCCTGGGGTGTCTCATACCCCCTCCCCAGTCCTGAGGTCCTACTGTGTGTGGCCCACCTGCCCGAGCCCCAGGTTTTCTATCCACTCACGATTGCTGGATGGCAGAGGAGGAGGAGAGAGTGAGTATCTTTCCCTGCCGGACCTGGTGCCACTGTCCCACACATGACCTCCCACCATGGGGGCAGCTTGAGGCCATGGGCGAGAGGAGGTACATGTGTCCATGTGGCCTTCTGCATTTCTGGACTTAATCCCAGGGGCATTAGCTACAGTGCATGCTCATCCCCCTCCTCCCTTCCCACCCTCCAAAAAGCCGGCACTGTGACCTGCAGGTGCACCTGCTCCCGGTCCAGGGCGGAGGGGAGGAGGAAAGGTGCATGTAGGGGGGCCAGCTCAGCTGCGATGCTCCCAGGGTGAGGCCTCTCTCACATGACAACAGTTGTAAGAGAAAAATCTTGTACTAATTAGCAGGATCTTAATTAAATAGCTTATTTGATTTGCATCCAAATTATAATTTGTGTCTTCTGTCTAGACTTAGATATTTCTCCATTAACCGCTTAACATTTTTATGCTAAATGTGGTGGTTTCTCCCACTATTAAATCCATATTTGTTCTCTAGCAGTTCTGCTCCCAGAAGGTCAAAGGGTCACCCCCTTTGGAAGCCCTATGTGTCCACCGTTGGCTGCCTTCAGTGACTTAGACCACAGCCCCTGACTTGGGAATCGACTGCTCAGTGCAGATAAATGGAATTTCACAGGCTCCTAACTTCCCTACTTTATTGAAAAACAGAATATTAACTGCTCCACTGACCAGCTGTCCATTACAGACACGCGAGGGTTAGAAATGGTTTGCCTGTCAAACTAGGCACTAATACCTACAGAAAGCCTTTCAATCAGTTACTGTGCATAGGTCACAGCTGCCTGTCCAGACCTGTCAGCAGTGCCCTGCGTTGGTTGGAGACTGGTGCCAAGCTGCTTGTGTGACTCTGGGGTCACCAGTGCCTCAGGATGGGGACCCTGGCCTCACCTAATATCTACTTGATGGTGGGGGGGTGCTTTTCCTTTTCCAGAGTCAGGGAGCCACAGGGGCAGCATTCAGGCCACAGCTTTGAGGGAGCCCCTAGCCTGAGGTCACCTTGGGCCTCAGGACCACCCCAGACCTGGACAGAGCTCAGACCACACACTGACATAGGAAGCCCGTTCCAGATATGCATCAGAGGCCACACAACAAAGAAGCCAGGGGACAGAGGAGGCCGGAGCAGGCTCGAACGTGGGGCCGTGGGCACCGCACCTGAGCCTGAGGGCAGCCTGGCGTTTTCTGCACTCTCCATTTTTATCCTGTTTTCCTGAACATGTGAAATGTAGTCATTTTAGATTCCCTGTTAACTTGTGCATCTGGATCATTTGTGAGCCATTCCTGTGTCTGTGTTTCTCTGGCTTTCAGGACCAAGGTCCCTCCTCACCAATAAAGGGATGTTAAGCACCATGCACTCCATTGGCCATGAGGTGGATAGAGTGAAGGCGTAAAACTTCACTCTAGAAATTAGAGGCCGTCAAGATATGAGATGGGCTAAAATAGTTTAGAGAGTCACTCCCCAACCAAGAAAAAGGTTCCAAAAAACTAGGGGATGGTACTCAGGGCATGACTGCTCAGCAACTCTTGGGCCCAGGGTTGTGGGAAGGCTCCACCATGTAGGATCCCACCCTCAGGCCTGCTCAGGCCTTGACTGCTCTGACTCGTTCGAGATGGACTGGCTAGCCTTGCGGCCAGAGCTCACATGTTCAGAGACAGCGTTCACTTGTCCTTCCTCTCATTTCAGGGCATTGATTTCTGCCCTGGGCAGAATGTCTCAGGAGTCACCACCCACACGCAGGAAGAGCACACAAAGCTGCCCCTGGTCTTCCACCTGGGACGAGACCCAGGGGAGAGGTATCCCCTCAGGTGAGCGGGGCGCAGGGCGTCCTTGAAGCTGCTGAGGAAACGTTAGCCAGTCCCAGCCAATACAAGCACACACCAACATGTTGATTTTTTCCAGAAGAACCGTGTGTGCTGTGAACACCTGGAGATGCACAAATGCAGGAAGGGATGCTTGGGGCTTCCCGCTCCCACCACCACCAGGCGCCCAGGGGCCTGTATTGTGGTTTTCCCATCTGGCGCGTGTGTGTTGTGGCCTTTCGTCTTCGGGTGCCACCTTCTCCACACTCTCCCACTCTGTTTGTCTCTCCATTCCCCGACTCCATGTGGCCCAGCAACTGACATGACCCCTGCCCTGAGATGCCTTAAGAGATGGCCAAGGTGGAGGGTGACGGTCCAGGCATGGGGTGGATGTGAACCTCTGCACGGCCACCAGGCCGCCATGACGGGCAGCAAAAGGATGTGGAGGGCAACACCACCAGCCCAGAAGAGCTACCAGGGCTCCTGCCTATCTGCCAGGTGTAAATGAGTTCCTCCTGGTGAGGGTTGGATGGGGCCTCTCCACATTGTCGGGAAATGCTTTAGGGCTTCCTTGGCAGCACCTCCGTTCACTGGAGCTTTGTCCAGCTCAGAGGCCCAGGGCCCTGGGAAAGAAATGTGGAGAGCCAGTGCCATAGCCAGGCTGTGGTCAGGCCACACAGTCCCGCCCCTGCAGCGCCCAGGCCTTTCGCCCATCTCGCTGACACCTCCACAGCTGGAACAAACTTGGGCACCTGGGTTTGGGCACCTTTGAGATGGGTCATAAGGACAGAGACGGCCGCTGAGCCTCTGAAAACCCCCACCAAATGGCAATGCGCATAATTTGGCTTCTCAGACTCAAATGCCCACGTGAAGGTTAATACAACAGGCCGGCTGAAGAGCAGGCTTGGTGTGAATCCTGCCCCTGCCCCTCGATGGCTATGAGTGTGGCTGGATAGCACCACTTCCCCACCTTGACATCCTCTGAAATTCAAGGTCATGGGGGTCTGTATTGCAGGGTGAAGATGTATAGAACACACCCGCCCGAGAGTGCCCTCGTTAGATCCACATTATCACTATTTGGGGGTGCTGCGGCATTCAGGGTCATTTCCCCAGTTAGAGGCCCCCTCGGGTACCTGCCCACACCCACTTCTCCCTCAGAACCCCACGGCCCCTCGTGCCTGGCCTCCAGAAGTAGTTGGGATCTAGTTTGGGATGTGACCTCACCAGGGTTATTTGGGGGACATGGCTCTAGGCAAGAAGACCTGGGAGTCGCTGCCTGGCCCCCAGGAGTTCAGGGCTGAGTGCAGGGCCTCCTGGAGCCTCCCGCCTGCACTCACACCATGGTGTGAGAAGCCTTGTCCTCAAAATCGCCGCACTTGGTTAAGCTAGTTCTTTCCAGTGTATTTGAGTACAGAATTCTGGAAAGACATGAAACACTCCTGAGACCTGCTTTGAGAAGCTTGGGGGCTCTGTGTGGATAGAGTGTAGCCAACAGAGCAGGGAGCATGGGACCGGTGTGGAGGCCTGAGGAGTAGGGATGACAGTGTGAGATGAACCCCAAGAAGGTGGCAATCAGGGCAGGGCCAGCTATTCCTGATAGAAGCAAACCTGGACCAAAGAGATTAAAGAAGGACCATGAAAATGGGGACAAGGGCCCTGGGAAGCTGCCAAGATCTGGTACAGCCTGGGGACACCAGGAGTGAGGGGTGCCCTTTGGTCTGGCCATCTGCCAAGGCCCTGAAACAGTAAGACTGAAGAATCACAGTCACTGCCTCCGTCCCATCGCTCTGCGTGTCACCTTATTTGTAGGGAAGGACAAATGAGGCAGAGGTGGTCTCTTTTAGCTGTTTATTTCCAGGAGGCTCCTGGATGGTGGCACCATCAGAGAGGGGTCCCCTGGTTCCCAGGCCCCTTCCTGGTGGCCTACCTGGATGTCCTGCCCCCACCTACCTTATTGCTTTCCTTCTCTGCCTCAGTGACCTGGTACTGTCTTGTCTCTAGCTTTGCCAGCATCGAGTACCTGGATGTCCTTCACAGGATCACCCCAGTCGTTCAGCAGCACCAGGAGGCCTTGGTCCCCGGACAGCCCCAGCTCAACGTGTGCAACCAGGCAGTCATGGTAAGTGGTTTAGTGGTTTATACGTGGCTTTCAACACTAGGAGGCTGTACTTCCTGTTGGGGTCATCCCCAGGGCCACAAGTGCTATGGGGTCTGCATGCCCCATCGCTTCACCTGCATTCTCAACACAAGCCCCATAGATTTGAAGCGAGTCTGGCAGCCATGTGCCTCTCAGGAGCACCACCCTCCTCTCACCTTCAGGGTGACCACGGGGCAGTGTGGTGGGACCAAGGCAGAGAACATGGTTCCAGAGGCTGCTGGGCCGCAGGCCAGAACCCCGCTTCCCTCCTGCTTCCGTCTCAGATCTCGCAGATGTGAGGGGTCACTTGACCCCTCTGCAGGTGCAGGACAAGCCAAACCCATGTACGGTGTAGACACCCTGGGCAGATAGCCTGGGTGTATGGCCAGCCCGTGGGGCCCACCTCTCAGCACAGCAGACACAGGTCCCAGCAGGGACAGACCTCTTTAAACCCCGTAGGTGACCCACCTGGCAACTGGAAGTGTCTGTGTGATACCCTGCTCCACGAAGATGGGCGATTCACATGTCCTGGTGTCAGAAGCTCTGGTGGCATCTCAGATCCCAGAGAACAAAGGCAGATGGTTTAGCCCACCTTCCCAGCCTGTCAGCCCCTCTCCCAAGCACTCCGTTCCCTGGAACCACTAGGCCATTGTGAAGACAGCTAAACACCCTGTAGTCACCCATGTGGAATGCATCTGGGCCAGACGGACCCCAGGGTGCCCCCAGGAGGGAAGTGATTGTGTGAGCAGTCAGAGTGCAGAGTGAATATGATGAGAATTTGTGCAAGGAAAACAGAGTCAGGATATTAGAAGCATTTTCCTAGTGGTGAGGATTATCAGAGGATGGATGATTTGGCAGTGGCCGAGGACACTGAGTTGGACAGGGGCTGGTGGGTGTGGGCTTATCGCTGTTGTCCGCTCCCAGAGCTCACCACAGGAAGATAGTAGGGGAACAGAGCCTGCCCCTTCCCTTAGAGGAGTGCTATTCTGGCATGCAGGTCTATGGACTCAGCAGTGGAGCAAGGTCGAGACCCCGAGGTCTCTCAGGATCCAGGAGTCTGAGAGCACCCTCCCTGGGGAGGAGCCCCTGGTGCCCACTCCAAGCCTCGTTTTTCCTTCTGTGAAAGCAGTGCTCTTCCCACCCCCAACAGAATGTTTCTCATCTCCCACTGGCGGCTGCTTTATGGGTGCAGGCAGAGTCCCAACTTCCTGGAGACGAAGAGGGTCTTAGTGACAGCAGGGAGGGGACGGGAGGTGGCCAACCTGGCCAGAGTGCTGCTGCCATCTCCTGGGCACCGTGGGAATAGCGGAAGCCTGGCTGCCCCTGGAATGAAAGTGGGGGACTCTGCAAACGCTGAAAGTGAACTGAAGACAAGCGGGAGAAGTGTATGGATTTATATGTGTGTGAACATGTGTGGGTGTGTATGAGTGCGTACAAAGCCTGAGGGGCCCCCCATTCATCCTCTCCACACCCCTGGCCCCCAGATGGAGGGAAGTTTCCACTCTCAGCCCTGTGACACACACACCCCCTAAGCTCAGCCCTGGCTCCCTCACTTCCAGCCTACCCCCAGCACGGTTCTGGACTCCCCAAACTTCCACCCTTAACTCAGCCCTGGGTCTCCTGCACTTCTAGGCCACCCAGCTCAGCCCTAGCCCCTGGCCCCTACATATCCAGGCCAGCTGAGGGGAGGACTCAGTGTGGTGTCCTTTGGTCTCTCTGATAAAAAGACCAGTCCCGTTCAGCCTGTCATAGCCCTTGAACAGTAGTTGACTATCGTGTTGAGTATCAGACACCTGATGCTGGCCCTCCCCGAAACTCGACTCTCAGCCTGGGCCTAGAATCTCTTCTGCAAGGACATAGACATGGGGCTCTCTCCGGTCTGCCTCAAAGCTTGGGAATAGCTTCCTTATCCAAACCTGGCCTCACCCAGGTGGCCAGCCCCTCTCAGTTGGGCATCCAGGGCCCACGTGACCACAGGGGCTACAAGATGCCGGTGCAGGAGAGGGCTTTCCTTATCATTGATGCTCCAATTCGGTAACATGCAGTCTCTGAGGTGTGCCCCCAGAGTGATTCTGAGTCTCCTGATTGTGGCACAAGGACACCCCTGGGCACTGGGGGCACACGGCAAACCAGGAAGGCTCCTTCTTAGGGGCATGTGTCTCCCTTTCTATTTCCAGGGCAAGTATGGCCACATAAAGTGAGGCTCCACATTAATGCACACAGCTAGGCAAGGGCTGCATTGAAATAAGCTGTTTCTCCTCTGGAGAAAGGGCTCCTAACAATTAAAGAGCTTTCCGTGGGAAATTGTGAGGAGTGTATGAAGCATCTCAGTCAGTCAGCTTTTCTGGACCGTGGAGCTCCTTCTCTATCACAGCGGGGTATATGCAGGCCTTAGCATTTCCTCTACTTGGAACAAGGCCAGGGGGTTGGGGCAGTTAGCAGACGGTCCCCTTGCATAACGGGTCAGGCACGGGCCCCACTCTGTGGCCACCCACACCCTAAGACCTTACCGTCTTGCCCCTTACTGGCCTTGGGTGTTTCCCATGCTGACCTCATCTGGGCTACAGTAGAGACAGTGGCAGCTTCCACACTGCAGCCAGTTGGATGGGCTAGGTCATGGCCTGGGTAAGGCAGGAGTGTAGAAACTGCTAAGTCCAGAAGTGCTTGGAATAATTGCGTGTTCTTTCTGAATTTTCATTTCCTAGAACTGGACACCTCCAGGCTGTGAAAAGTTGGGGAAGTGCCTGACACCCCCAGAGTCTGTCCCCGAGAAGTGCTCCTGGCCCCACTAGCACCTGCTCAGGTTCAGGCCAGGCCCGGGACCTCCCACTGGCCCTGCAAGTGTCTGGGGGTAGGGTCTGGCCTTGGCCCCCACACTGGAAAAGCCCCACCTGCCCTCTGCCCTGCCTACCACCAGAGGATGTCAGCTGCAGCCAGCAGCAGGACCTGCATGGCTACACTACCTGGCCCTGGAGTCACTCCTCAGCCTTCCTCCTAGGCCGCCTGACCCTGCTGCCTTGAGCGTGAGGCTGTCAACTGCTGCCAGCAGATCTCAGTACTCCTACCCGTCTTCCCACTCAGCAACTATCACCTCCAGGCTGGCCTTGTCTGGGGCCTGGCCTGCATCCCAGGACCCACAGCCGTGCCCACCTGTCCCCTCAAGCACTTCAGCCCCAGTGTGAAGGAGGCTGAGCCAATCCTGTGTTGAGCCCCTGGTGCTGCACAGAAGGGCCATCCCAGCACCACCTCCCTGTACCACCCCATGTGCAGGGGGAGGAGGCAGAGGGATCCTCGACAGCCAAGGCCTCCCTGGCCCAACGGGGACAGTTGATGCCACTGCTTTCCTGGGGACATAAAGATGTCAGCGCCCTCGATTTTCCATCTTTCAGGGACCTAGACCCCTAACCCCAGCACACCGTGAGGTGTGACTGCACCTTACAGCCATCCTGCCTGTCCTCCTCCTCCTGGCATGTGGTGTGGCAAAGAATGAGGATGAGCCCTTTCACTGGCCCAAATCAGAAAAGCCTAAACAACCAAACGCGGACCCCAAGATCCTCTCCGTGAAGGCACGAGGAGCTCCTTCCACTGATTGGGGTTTTCACATCTGCAGTGATTGTCTTGCCAAAGCCGTATTGCTATACGATTGGTAAATTATGAAGAAAAGGTTTAGAATAAAGTAACGGGCATTTTAGCTTTTTTTTTTTTAATGAGATTGTTTTAGAGAAGTTGTCCCTAGGGTTCCCTGCCGACGCTGCCCCAAGGACCTGTCGGGTCGGGTGGCCGAAACCAGGAGGGGATTTCCCTGAAAGCCCGGCAAGGCTGCGTAGACGTCACATTCCATCAACCTTAACTCGCACCTCGGCCCTGCGCGAACGTCCCTGAGGAAGGGATGCGTCTGTTCCGGGTACAAGAAATAAGCAAGCGTCTCAAAGTCAATAGTACCTAAAATTCGATGAAATACGGAACTTCCTACAAGGAGCGGCAGGCCCCGCCCCCAGCGCCGCGCCCGAGGTCCCCGCCTCGCGGACGTCCCATCCCTCACGCGCGGCCGGGTCCCCGCGCAGGCGCGCAGCCGCCGAGCCCTCCCGGCCGCTCTGGACACGCGCGGTCTCGGCAATGGCGGACCCGGAGCTGCAGCTCGTAGCGCGGCGCATCCGCGCCTTCCCGGATTTCCCCATCCCGGGCGTGTTATTCAGGTGCGGGGAGGCCGCGTGGGGCTGGGCAACCAGAGGGCCCCGTTGAGCGTTGGGTCCCCGCCGGCCCAGGCCGTTGTCTCGCTGGTAGGCTGGGGCTGTCGGGGTACCCGGGGGCTCTGCCCCAGGGGATTGCCGCCCCCACGTGGGGACCCGACCTCCTGGTCACCAGCCCTGTCCTTGCGCGTCAGGGACATCTCGCCCCTCCTAAAGGATCCCGACTCCTTCCGCGCCTCTATCAATCTCCTGGCGAACCACCTGAAGAAGACCCATGGCGGCAAGATCGACTACATCGCGGGCAAGTGGAGGGACCGGGGCAAGGGGGCCCTGGCCCCTCAGGATCTCCAGGGCTAGCGCTTCCTGCCCCCACGTCCTCGCCTGGGAAGCCGCGACGTGGAGGGAGGGTTCACTGGATTTGGGCCAGACCCCAGAAGGTGGGGGTTCCTTTCACCTGAGCCAGACAGACGATGGAGGGAGGAACGATCTCACCTCTCCTTGAGAGAGGGCTTTGGTCGGAGGGTCCTTCAGGGAACCTGCCAGCGTGGTGCTTGGGTGATAACTCTCGCGTGGGCTGTAAGGATAGGCCCACTGCCCCATACTTTGCATCCCTGAGAGCAGCAGCAGGCCTCTCCAGCTGCCTGGGGAACTGCCTCTGCTGAGTGGATACCAACTGTGGGTCTTGGGGCTGAGGACAGACTCCCCTAGGCCAGGCACGTTTTCTTGTTCCCCTTCTACAAGTGTATATTGAGCTCCTGCTGTGTGCCAGGCCTTTGACCTAGTTTAGGGCTTCCTGAAGGCAGATAAGAGATCCTGGAGTTCCCTGAGGGTTGTGTCTCTAAGTGAGAGCTCCACTCCCTGACTCTCCCATGGCTCCTAGCCGCCTTGAGGGCACAGCACTACTGTTCCTCCTCTTCAATTTGGTGTGTCCTGCGGAATCTGGAAGCCCTCCCTTACCACACTTCTCATGGAACACTGCAAGAGAGAGCCAATCACTAGCTCCTGGGGTGTAGACACTGCCTTTAAAGATGACAAGAGTTGTGTGCTGAATGTGTGTCATTACTACCAGCCCACTTAGAGACCATAGCTGAGCCTTAGAAAGAGGTTAAGTGACTTCCCCGAGGCCATCTGGCTAGCCATCTGGCTACTTAGCCTTGTAGGATGGCCCTAGTCCCTGACTCCAGCGCCTAGCCACCCAACAGTCATAGGTGCTCAGTCTACATTCCCTAAATGAATGGGTATCATTGGCCTTTTAGCTGGTGCCAACAAGGCTAGGCACCCTATGTCACTGTGGTGACTCCTTGTCATTGTCCAGCCCTGGCCTGTGGGTACCCCCATGCTATGCTACCACACAACTGCCCCAGAAACATCCCAGCTCTCACCAACAGGCCTAGACTCTCGAGGCTTTCTGTTTGGCCCCTCCCTAGCCCAGGAGCTTGGCTTGGGCTTCCTGCTCATCCGAAAGCAAGGGAAGCTGCCGGGCCCCACCGTGTCTACCTCCTACGCACTGGAATACGGGAAGGTGAGAGGGCTGAGGGCTGCTGCCGTGGACCCTCCGTTCCTAAAGGGAGAGTTGTGAAGTAGTCAAGTAGAGCTGCCATGATTGGAGTGAACATGAGAGCTCAGAGAGGCTGAGACACTGGGCCAGGCTCACACAGCTGGTAAACAGCGGGGTGGGTTGAAGCCAGGACCCAGGTGGTAGCCCTATGTCAGCTCCCAGGCTCCGCACACCAAGGCCCTTCCCAGAGAGATTTGGACCACATGCCTGTTTCTCATCCACAGGCTGAGTTGGAAATCCAGAGAGACGCCCTGGAGCCAGGGCAGAAGGTGGTCATCGTGGACGATCTGCTGGCCACTGGTGGTGAGAGTCTCCCCTGAATGAAGAGGGCCTGGCACCAGGGAGTTGATGGGGGTGGAAGAAAGTACCTCGCCATGTGCGTGAGAAGTGAATTAGTGCCTCAACACTAGTTTACCCTGTGTACCAGATGGGAGCCTGGTTGCAATGCCAACTCTTTTTGCCCCCAACCTCTGAGTGGCCCAGGCTGCATGAGGGTCTCACTCTGCTCCTCCCACCACCACCCCCAGGAACCATGTGCGCAGCCTGTAAGCTGCTGGACCAGCTGCATGCAGAGGTGCTGGAATGCGTGAGCGTGGTGGAGCTGACCTCGCTGAAGGGCAGGGAGAAGCTGGGGCCCGTGCCCTTTTTCTCCCTCTTGCAGTATGAGTGACCCAGGCGCCTTTCCCAACACCAACTGGAAAAAGTACAGCCTGTTGCTACAGTGACCTCCAGTGGCCGCCAGGGGGCACTGACTGCCCACTTGGACTTTTTAAAATCCTTTCCTAGGGTTGAGTGACTTTCCAGCACCTGGGACCCTTCCTGCAGGTTCTGGAGGTGCAGAGGTCTAAAGCTGATAGCCCAAGGCAAAGCCAAGCCCAGGCTGCTCAAGTTCTTTTACAGAGAGATGAAAACATGAATAATCAACTTTGCTAGAATGGTGTTTTCTTCAGTCATTCAAGGTGGGATCTGGGCCTCAGGGCCAGGAGGTGGGGAGCAGGTGTGGGGACCCCATGGTTGGGTGTGCATGCCTGCTTTTAAAGCATTTACAGCAGTTTGTGGTTCTCTGGTGGAGGAGCAGACCGTTTAGGAAGCAGGTGCTGCCCAAATTGGGTTCCCATTGCTGCTGTCATAAATGACACAAACTTGGTGGCTTAAAACAAGTTTATCAGTTTTAGAGATTAGAAGTACAGTTGTCCCTCAGTATCCATGGGGCAGGGGAGGGGATTTATTCCAGTACCCCGCCCCCATACCATAGGATGCTCAAGTCCCTCATATAATTGGTAGTGTGTATATATAACCTATGCACTTAGCTAACACAATGTTAAGTGCTATGTAAACAGGTGTTATACTGTATTATTTAGGGAATGACAGGTCCATATATGTTCAGTACAGAGCAACCATCTTACGCCTAACTACATAGTACACATCAGCAACTTTTTTTCCTTTGAAGTTTTGATTGGGCAGTTGAATCCATAGAGGACAAATTTAAAAAATCATGTTATACAGGGCTGGTTCCTTCTAAAGGCTCCAGGGAAAATCCATTCTATAACTTTCCCAGTTTCTAAAAGCTACCCACATTCCTTGGCTCACTGCTCCACCCTCCATCTTCAAAGCCAGTGGTGTACCACTCGTCTCTGCTCCTGCCTCCCTCTTATAAGGGCCGTTTGATGACAGTGGGCTCACCCAGGTAACCCAGGATAAGCTTGCATCTCAAGATCCTTATGTTGGCATCTGGGGAGGGGGTGTTATTTTGCCAATTCAAACCTGTGACAGCAAAGCTATGCTCCCACACACACACCCCACATTCCTGTACTCCCAGTGCAGCAAAGACAAAGCCAAGAGAAAGCAGTTTAATGATAATACACTGTACAAAGTGGGCATACCACCCACACTAGCCAGAGTCCCCCAGGCCATGCAGCCAGAACCCAGCCCAGCCTCTGGCCCTCATGGGTACTCAGGAAAAGGAAAGTGCATCATATTCATAAAGGAATAAAACAGGCACAGTGGACCAGGCTGGGGCCTTGAGCCGACATTTGTTGGTCCGCAGCATCAGACTCCGAGTGCTTCAGCACGGGCAAGACAGGCCAGCCGTGCAGTGACAACCGCCAGGTCGGCAGCCTTGTCCAGCTTAACATAGGTGTCAGTACGGATGCGGTGGAGGCTGAGCCAGTCAGGCAGCAGCTCAGAAAGGAGCTGCACATGCTTCTCCATCTCCCCTGCAAAGAGAGGGGCACATGAGGCAGGGGGGCCTGACTCCCCCAAACTTTCTCGGTCTATGTGCACAACTATAAAAGGAGATGCTGCTCCCACCTCAGGACCCTGTCAACAGGCCTTCTGTAGTGCCAGCCCTTCCTCTACGCTGGATCTGTCTATGCCCCCAGAAACAAGGGAGTAAACAATAATAAGACAGAGACTGGAACCAGGGCAGTAACTGCACAGCCTTCCCAAGGAGGTAGTCCTCCCATTGAGCCTGTCACAAGTCCCAGCACTCAAAGACCACACAGCAGAGGTGTCCTGCAGCTCTGAGGGACTGCAAGGGCAAAGGCTGGGTTTGTAAAGCTGGAGATAGCCTCAAAAGGCCACAGGGGTATAGGGGCCAAATGGAGGATTGGGAAGTCACCTCAAGGACACTGCCCACCCGGTACAGCAGGTGCTGAACGCATATGTGGGGAACAGTGCAAATTCATGGTGCCTACCCTCATCTGTGACCGCAGCATAGGAGGCGTTCCTGCACGCACCTGGGCTCATGGCTGTGTGGTAGCTGCCCACCATCCTGGTGCAGGCCACCTCCATGGTGAGTGCCAACTTGCGCTCAGACACGAAGATACTACGTAGCACCCGTGCTAGCTCAGGCAGCCGCTCAAGCCGCTGCAGCCGCTGTTCCTGCTCTGGGCGCCGTGTCATCTGTGCCAGCTGCTTCTGTGCCTCCTTGGCCCGGATCTGAGTTGGGTAAGGGGAGCAGTCAGTGGAAGGCTGGCCTATCCCCCATCCCCAGTGACCCCAAACACTCACCCGCTCCAGCAGGTCCTGGGACACCCCCTTCAGGGGGGCAGGTGGAGTGGCCGGGGGTGTAGCTGGCAGTTCGGGGCTAGGGGACCCAGGGCTGCTGGGCTTGGCTGTACGCAATGCCAGGTCACTCAGGGCCTTCTCCATCTGGCGCCGGTCAGAGGGGAGAGGTCAGAAGCCTCCCCTGGCCCAGTCACAGGGGAGGCCCTTCATACCCCATCTGCATGGACCCCCTGCCCAGGAGCCTGTGTCCATCCCAAGTTCACTCCCGTACATCAGGGGCCTGTGCTGGGTACCCTAGGGCAAAGCCTGCCAATGGGCAGAGCTCTGAACATGGGGAGGGCACATCCCACCACCCCTGAGGCCCATGGTGGAGCATGTAGAAGTCAGGCTGCCCCACCCTGAGAAACTAGGGCCATCCTCACCCTAGGTGACATAAGGCTGCGAGCTTGGGCCAGCACTTCCTGGGCAGTGGCCACCTTCTCTGTGGTGGGTGGCTGGGGTAGCTCAGCAGGCTCAATGTCAGGCACTTCATCCACATTGAAGCGAGGGTGCCAGCGTGTCAGCTGGTCCTCAGGCACCACCATGGGGGGGTTCAGGGAGGCTAGGAAGGCCTGTCCAAGAAAGGGGATACCAGATGACCTGTCTGGAGGTGGGGCAGCGCTGTCCAGGTTTCCATCCCAGCTAGGCACCCTCAGGCAAGCTACTTCATCTCTCTGGGCCCCCAGATGCTCAGCTAGGTTGAGGGCAGAGTTGAGCACCCACTGAAGTCATCACAACCCTCCCAAGGCCCGAGGCTATAGTACTGAGCTCTCCACTTCTCTATTCAAGGCAGAACCTCCCTCAGCTGAGATCCACGGCCAGGATCCCTAACCTGCCCAGGATCTCCAACCAGCCCATGCCCACCCCATCCATGTGAGATGACTGCCCGGCCTCGCTGAGTAGTTGACAGAACTCTAAAACTCAGCTTGAGAAGGCCCATTTCCTGCTGGGTATGATGGGGCTGTGACACTAAGGACAGATCAAGCACTAAAGGAGGGGACAGAGCTCAGGGCCCACCACAGGGGAGACACCTCATACAACAAAGACTGAGCTGGTGATCTTGGGGTTGGCTAGCTCACCCTGTGGTGCTCTCGGACACGCTCCACCAAATTCTGGCTGAAGACCTGCCGCCGCTGCAGGAGTCGAGAGGCTGTGAGCTGGGGGACCATGTTGCCAATCTCTGTGGGAAGAGTCTAGGGCTGAGCCTCCTGGACCAGACCCACCCAGTCGCCCAGCCCCACACCCACAGGTCTCAGATACCTTGCACCCATGCTCAAAACCACACAGTGCCACAGATGTGGAAACCGAGGCTCAGAGATGAGTGACTCGACCACAGCACACTCACCCTGGTCCAACAGTGGCTCAATGGTGAGCTGGTAATCAGACTTCTTGAATCCATCCTTGAAGGTGGGGACATTACGCTCCTGGCGGAAGCGGTAGGAGGTGGGATATACAGTTTTGATCTGGCCCACGTTGCGCTCCTCAAAGCGCCTATGGAATGAGGGTGCCATAGTCAGAAAGCCAGGCAGGGCACAGGTCAGCCTCCATCAGCAGGACAGGGCCCCCACCCTCCAAGGGCCCTGCTCACTTGCGCATCATGTCTTGGACACCCTGCTTGACCTTGGCGAAGGTCACAGTCTCTGACCGGTTGTAGAGCATGCCCACGATGGTGTCCATGCTGCGGAACATCTCAGCCAACACCTGGTACTTGTAGGGCAGTACGAGGCCAGGGAGCCCTGGCTGGGCCAGGGCATGGAAGCGCTGGTAGGCGGGAGCCTTCTCTCCACTGCCAGAGAGAGAGCCAGGCCTTGAGAAAAGCACCAGACCTACACCCCGTCCAGCAGTTAACAGCTAGCAAAGTGGCCAGGGATACCCCAAAGGTGGGGTTTGCAAAACTGCCACAACCACACACTATATACCAGTTTACAAATTCCCTGTATGCCCACCTCCGCATCACAAGCACTATCAGCGATGGAGTCAAAAAAGTGTAGCTTCAAACCCAGTTCCGCCACATCCTGTCACCGAGGGAGGTCCCTGGCCACCCCCAGCCCTGGATTATTTCTAAGAGGCACATGATGACTACAGGATCTGGGGAGAACAGACACAGCAAGAAGAAGCAAACACCCAATAACTGCTAGCTGTCGATGTCATTTGAAATTCCAAGGGCCCACTGAGGCAGGAATTGGTGCCCTCTTACAGATGGAGAAGGGTGCAGGGCTAATGAGCAGCAGTGCTGAAATCTGAGCACCCTACCGACTGCGCTGGCTCCCTGAAGCAGCCCGGCCTCTACTCAGCCCTGCCCCGGCCAGGCCGCCCACCAAAGACTCACCATGGCCCTGCTGGGTGCTCCTTGGCCTCCGGTGTACTGGATTCCCCAGCATCATTCCTCTGGGTACTTGTCCTCAGCTCCTGGACCCGTGCCCCCAGCTCCCGGGCCCGTTGGAGGCACAACTTGAGCTCAGAGAAGGTGGCCTTTGAGGGGACCTGTGGACACAGGGTGCTGTCAGTTGGCCAGTCACCCCCATGCCTCCCTCTCTCACCCTTGGTTCAGCCTCCTCACCTTGTCCTCTTGGGGTGCCAAGTTGGGCAGCTGACCTGCTGAGATGACCTTCTTTGCCTTCTTGCTGGGAGAAGAGTGCTCTGGGGAGCCAGAGGCAGCTGGGGAGGCAGGGTCAGAGACCTGGAGGAAAGGACCCCAAAAATGAACAAATGACAAGACCCTTCAGTACACTGGCTCTGCAGAAAAAAGATTTTCTGCTTTCCTCAGTCCAACCTCTTGAGGGGCAGCCCCCTTAATGGAGGGCCCTGGCCCACCCACCTGTTTGTTCTTCTCAGAATGGTTACCCGAGCCTGACCCTTAACCTAGCCTTGCAGACAGGCCTGGCATTTACCAGCCCTCCCAGCTCTGGCCCTCCCACATCAGTCAGATCCGCAGACTCCCCTATTCAAAGCTCCTCCCTCACTTCAAGTCCCTTCTAAGCTGAGTCCTTAACCTAGCCATAGGACACCGACCTGCCAACTCTCTCCTCCCAAGCCACAGTTCAGGACTCTCACTTGGGGCCTTGATTTACCCTCTGCATCCAAGCCTTCGGTCTGTGCCCCCCGTTTGGGGCGTGTCTCTGCAGAAGCGGCCTGACCACCGTCCCGCCTCAGTTTCCCCTCTCCTCCGCAAGGCCCCTACTACCCCGCGCCCTCACCGCGTCGGCCGGCAACCTCAGCTTCCTGCGTGCAGGTGGCGCGGGCTCGTCGCGCGTGAGCTCTTCGCGCGCGGGCTCGGCTGACGGACGGGCGCGCTTGCGGCTGCCGCCCTTGGTGGGGGCCGGGGCGCTGGGCTCCAGCTTGGCAGGGCTCGGGGTTCTCCAAGTCCGCTTGGCCCACGACGACGCGGCGCGGGGTCTGGGACGGCGGCGCGCAAAGAAGTCGGTGAGACGGCACTGCGCCATGGCGAGGCGGAGACCGAGGATGGAAGCTGCAGCCGGAGCTCTGCTGCGAACGGAAGTGGTGGCGCGCTTCGCGCCGATTTTCGCGCCACATGAGGCTCCGCCCCCGACGGCTCCGCCCCAGACGGCAGAACCACCGGCCCAAGGACGGGGGTGGAAGGGAAGAGACATGGACGCGCCCAGGCGCATGCGCGCGTCAGAGGCTCTCAGGCTGTGCCACAGAGCGGCGTTCTTGGTAGTTGTTGGACATCTTCGGCCACTTGTTCTGTGTCCTCGTGGGATCTGCGCTGGACTGCGCGGCTCCGGGTAGACACCAAGCTAGTGCATCCGGGAAAACTATACAGTGTGTTTAACAGAAAAAATGCCACGCTACTTCCAGCTTAAATTTAATCAGTGTAATGAAACAGTAACATTGCGCTGCGCGGGGCCGCTGCCTAGGGGAAGGGGCCGTGCACGTGACCCGGCTGTGCACTTGACGAGACCTGGCCGCTGTGTCCTGGCCTCCGCGCGACCTTAGCACAACCTGGGGCCTGGGCGCCCCATGGTACAGACGTGGAAACCCCAGGGCATGGGTTATTTGTCCAAGGTCTCCCAGGTAGGGAGTGAAGTGTGGTGGATATACACCTCAGAAAGAAAAATGTTCTGGTATTAGAGGAACATACTAAAACCACTGAAGGGTGAACTTTTTGATATGTGAATATCTCAATCAGACTATTTTTTTAAAAAGTTGCTTTCAAAAGTTGAAAAGAAGTGTTAGTTCTTAAAACTTAAAGCTTAGATTTTCTGGAAAACTTGAGACCCCGATGCCAGATAAGCAAGGCTCAATGCTGGTGGAATTCCCAATACAGAAAAATGCAGTTCCTCCAATCCTGAAGTGTGCCTACAGGTCTGGGTTGAAAAATTACAAAGGTTGTCTTTGGGAGGGGTGAGGGCTGAGAGAGGGGCTTTACACTCCCAAGTTTTCTGTAAAGAGCAAGAGCGGGAACCGTGCCTATGTAAAAAATGTCAGTTAGGTGATGCCATTGATGCTTGCAAAATGACAAGAGAAAATTGGGGTTTAATGCAACAGATGGGTAAAACATCGAGTGTCCCATATGTATAAAGAGAGTTAACAACTAGACCCATGTTTTTTAAACAGCCGGTAGCAAGTTACTAGCAGGACAAAAATCAACATGGAAGGTTGCAGCCAGTATTTTAAGGTTACGTTTTTGTACAATTTTCTTTTGGTATGTGTGTAGTGAGCCACCACTTAAAATATATTTCGTAAAGCAGTAGTTGGGGTTTGGAGGCAGGAATTGACATGATTCAAAGTGGAACACTCCAAATTTAAGCCTGCTATGCATTGAAGAGGGAAAGCTTGCAGGGTTCCAGAACTGTAATGGGAGCATAATCCTTTGGTTTATGGCTGCTCATCAGGAAGGAGGGAGCTTTCTTCTCTACCAGTGACTTGGTGGTTCCCCACTCTCTGTTCCACATTTAGAAAATAAGGAAACATCTGCTCCAGGAAAGGTAGAGGCAGCTGGACCTAACCACAAGTGACTTGTCAGTCTCTGGCTGCTGGCAGTTTGACCCAGCCCCTGCTCTCTACAGATAAGTTGATGGGCAGGGTGGAGCCTGCCCACCTGCCCACTGGCCAGCCTGGAAGCACAGAGTGGTGTGCTGGGCTCGTGCACTTGCAGTGCTGTGCGAAGGGGCTAGAGGCAGGCCCTAGGGTTGTGAGATTGTGAGACATCCAGGGAAACCATCTCAGGAGGGGGCCTCCCTTCCCACTTGGCCGCCACACAGCCGTGTGACTTAGGCACACACTGGCAATCAGGTCTACCTTAAGGGGACTCTTGGGAAGGAAAGAGTGTGCACAGCGTGGCTGTAATTTGGGCTAGCCCTGGGGCACGACCCTGGAGGCAGAAGTGGGCCCTAACGGTCCCAGATAGCTCTGGGGATGAGCTGAATCCTAGAAGGACCATCTAGTAGGGTCTTGTAGAGTCCAGAAAGTGAATGTTAAATGAGTCTAACCCATGTGCGATGAGGGGAAAGAAGTTTTGGTGTTCTAGGGACTTAACGGTGTGGTCTGCATTCACCCCTCACAACCAGCCAGCAAGAAGAGGGCATGCGGCACAGCAGGGGCCTCGGGACCTTCACCAGTGCTATGGCCAGTGTCCACGCCCTGGCATAGGTCTGGTTTGGCCACTGTAACACATTTTTAGTGTCACTCCTAGGGAGTGGGCATCTTGGGGACAACACCTCAGAAAATTGCAGCCTGCCAGTAATGGAATTCACCCCTTTCTCATAGTCACTGCTGATTGGACAAGAGGCACACAGCTAGCCAATCAGATCCTCTCCTGGAACCAGAGACTTGACTCTGGAGCTGGAATCACCTCTCTTCTCTGATTGCAAGAAGTAAGATGGAGTAGGGCTGCTAACTTCTACCATGTGTGTCTCAGAAACAGAGAGGAGTATGATTTTATTCTATAGTGCTGAACACATAGTAGAAAATATTAAACCAGTGAATGAAGAAGCAGGGCTATGCCTTGATTTAACTCATTTCTGTCACCTACCTAGCAAGCACTCAAATATGTGTTGAATGTTGGTGGCCCCCAAAAAGGTGCACTGGTTCTCTACTGCTGCATAACAAATTATCCGAAACTTAGCAGCTTTAAAATAATCATGTGTTATCTCACGGTTTCTGTGGGTCAGAAATTCAGGAGAGGCTCGGCTGGGTGGTTCTGACTCAAGATCTCAAGTTGCTGTAGTCAGATGGTATTGGGCTGGGGATGCCTGGAAGGCTCCCTCCCTCACATGTGTGGCACATAGGAATAATCCAGCACCCAGGGGGACCGTGTGGGCCTCCTCTCTCTCCCTCCATGGGTCTCTCCTTGTCTCCCAGCTTGGGGCTCCCCAGGTGAGACAAGAGAGCATGCGGGACATATCCCCTTTAATAGCTGAGCCTTGGAAGTCCTGCCCCTCCTGTGGGTTGAAGGAGTTGCAAAGGTCTGCCCAAGCTCCAGGGAAGGAGACGTAGGCTCTGCTCTTTATGGAGCAAAGTCCTGGTCACATTGCAAGAAGAGCTGTCTGGAGGTAAGGTAGTGAGGAAGCTCCTCCAGGAGAAGGGATTCAAGGACCGAATGTTAACTGCCAAAGTGTGAAAGCCCCCCGTGTGCCAGGTACAGTCCTGAGAACTTTACATGTATTGACATGTCTGATTCACACAGCCACCTAGGACATGGGTGCTACAAATATGCCCATTTCATGGATAAGGAAATTGAGGCCAGAAAGATTGAGCCACTTGCTTCAGGTCACACAACCTGCAAGTGGCAGAGCTAACACTCAAACCCAGGCCCCGCCTGGCTGGGCCGTCTCTCTAGGCTAAGCCAGAGCCCATCTGCCTACCCAGGTGATCCCCATTTGAGACTGGAGCAGCTTGGATCTTTCCCCCACCAGCTCCCTGAAAGGCCTGTCAGCTTGATGTCTTTGCCAGCGGGGCCTGTTCTGGGTCTGGCATATAGTTGGCATTCAGTAGTTGTAGGATGACCTAAAGTGTTGACCCAGAGGTTGGCCTAAAGGACTGTCATGGTCTCTAGTTTGCTTTTCCTGCAGAATTTCTCAGCCCCATATTCGGTCTTGCATCAATGTTCAGCTGTACCTTAAAGACCTAGGGAATCTGGTGCTTCTCTCTCTGTCTCTGCACCCTGGTCCCAGCCAGGGTCCTCTCTCACCTGGATATCTGCAGTCGCTCTTCACCATGTCCCTGTGGTCACCCTGCTGGGCTCAGCCTTTAATTAGAGAATCTATAGTTTTAGAGAGCATTTACTGAGGGTTCATTATTGTGACATAAACACAGAAATAGTTCACAGTCTTCATTTGTGTGCCCCCAGAAGCAGACTCTGACTCAAGGATTTGGGGGCAAATCATTTATTTGGGAGATGGTTCCAGGAAGTAAGGGTTTGGAAAGTAGGACAGGGAAAGAACCCATACAAGGTGTATTCCTGAGCAGGTGACCACCGAGGGTGACCACCAAGGACAACTGTGGCCCCGTTACTTCAGGACTTCTGGGAAACACTGTAGAACACTCTCAGCATTGTTCCACCTGGGACCAACTGTGTCCTCACTCGGTGAGGGCTGCTCCCAGGGGCCTTAGCCATCTCCTCATGCCTACTACTCTAATCTGCACTGCTCCACCTTTAGGCAGAGAGAAGCCAGGAAGCCATTCGCATGGAGGGAAGCTGCCTGAAAGTGATCCTCAGATTATGTACTGAGGGGATCGGGGTGAGCTACCATAAGTGTCTGCTACACTCACAGATGTGTGTGTGTAAATGCAGAGGCATATATGTACAGTCGACAGTTCTCAAAAGTGGACCCATGAGGTCAAAACTATTTTCCTAAACTTATCAAAGAAGACTGTTTGTCCTCAGTTATCTGGAGAGGCTATTCCTCCCCTTTCCAGCTACTTCCCTATGTGAGGCCAGATTTTCTTAATATACTTAACCAAAACAGCTCATCCCAGCAGACTGGGTATGGAGTAGCCTGAGAATCCAATGGTCCTCTATTAAGCTAGACATTGAAGAAACTGACAAAAAATGTTTTTTAAATGCCAGTCTTTTCACTAATTTTGTCTTCGAAAAAAAATAAAAACTATGTTACGGGTTTCTTGTTATTTTTAATGACTTAATACATAAATGTTTTTTAAAGCCTTAGTTTTAATTTCTAATTGGTAAATATTGATAGATATAATACACATCAACAGAAGGCCTTGGGGTCCTCAGGAATTTTTAGGAGTATACGGCCCATGGAGCAGAGCTGGGGTCTGAATTTTAGACCTTTGACTTGTAATGAGGAGAGAAGTATTGGTAAAATCCAGGACCTGCAGTTAAACTGCCCAAGTAGAATCTGGCTGTGTGACCGCACAGATGGCTATACCTCTGAGCCTCAGTCTTCTGATCTATAACAAGGGTTGATAATGATAATATTTGATTTATGAGGAACTTATGAGGATTAAATGTGGGTAAAGTGCCTAGAACAATTCTGGGACCACAACCAGTGAAAATAGATGAAGCTTGTCATCATCACTGTAATCACCGTCACTATCTTCATAACCACTATCGTCATCACCATGACCACTATGTTATCATCACCGTCACCTTTATCATCATCATCACCATTGTCATCCCATCCCCATGATCATCATCATCATCATCAACACCATCATCATCATCATCATCATCATCATCATCATCATCATTATCGTCATCATCATCATTTTAACCACACTCCAGAAAATAAGAGTTGCAGTAGATTCTGAGTTTGGACCACAGCTATGTCTGACCTTCCCTAACTTCCTAGAACCCATCCCGCCCCCTGGGTCCTGCTTCTGCCAGTCTGCCATGCCAAACAAGCATGGCATGAATGGCTGCTCCTCAACTGCCTTCTATCCTGGTGTCATTTGCATATAACAGCAACCACCCAGGGGTATGCAGCGCCTTAGAATTTTCAAAGCAGTTTCACAAAACAATAATAGTTGGTTTCTTTTGAGGTGTGGTTTTTGCAGGCCCTGTTCCCTGTGATTGGAATGCCTTCTCTGTCTCACCCTCAAAGTGAACCAACAAGTGGTACCCCATTTGTGGGTACCAGCTGAGACTTGTAGGGCACAGAGCTGGTGCACCAGGGAGCCATTTTGCACCTCCACTTGTGCCTGTCAATTGGCCCCTTTTCCTTCCCCAAGAGACCAGATGGGAGCCAGAGTTAATGGTGGAATTCAGGCTTTTGGGGATCCCCCCAGGCCCTACAGAGAGCCCGTCACCTACAGCCACGAGGGAACTTTTTATAGTCTTGGCTTATGATGCGAAGTCCTTAGCCAAGTCTGGAGGCGGCTTTGATCTTCACTGAAGGCGTTTGGGTCTCAGCCAGGATCAATGTGCACTTGGCTCACTGTCCACCAGACAGCTTTGGAATCCATTACAGAAAGGATAAAGTGAGAGGCTGGACAAGCTGCAGCTGCCCATGGACTGAGTGACCCTGGAGGTCTCCCCTCCTCCCCAAGCATCGTTTTTTTCATCCGTATCAGGAGCCCTCAATGGAACCTGCTTTCAGCAAGTCTGCTGTGAGAGTCCTGGGAAAGTGAAATAAACCTCTAACTCTCACATGTTACTGACAAATACCAACACGACACACTCGATTTCAGAGAGTATCAGGGTGGGAGAGGGTGCACTGTCTTGATCCATATGTGAGTGTCCAGAGCAGCTCTGTCCAATAGAGGGGGAGCCACAAGTGTAATTCTAAATTTTCTAGTAGCTACATTAAAACAGTAAAAAGGATCAGGAGACATTAATATTAATTTTTTTTTATTTTACCCATTATATCCAAAGTGTTATTTTAACAGGTAATCAATGTAAACTTTATTAATAAGCTATTTCACATTCTTTTTGTCACACCGCCATCATAATCATCAAGTACAATCACTCACACTAATCATATAAGTGTAGTGTGTATTTTACACTTATAGTAAATCTCAATTTGGAGCTTGCTACATGTTCATGGAAATACTTGGTCTTTAGATTTCATGAAATTCACAGTCGGAAAACTGGATTCACAGGCCCAAGTTGTTGTAAATAGCCATAATAGTTTTCCAATAACTGCATAAAGTGTTTAAAATTAATTAAGAGTAAATGCAAGTGCAAGCCCAATTTCCAGTGGTTCTGCCCCTTCTGCAGGGGTAGAGCAGGCCTTGCAGACTGAGAGTGCATCTGACAACCAAGGAGGTCCCTTCCACCTGCGGGCGCCCACGACCAGGCGGCTGGCCACGCGTGAAAAATAGTGCGAGGGCCCTGGAGCCGCAGGCAGTCAACCTTGGTAACCCGAGGGAAGACCCCAAGCCCCCAGCCTCAGCCTGCAAATGAACGCAGACACGCGAAAGCATGCCCGTGTCGTGGCCTGGCGCTGTCAATCACGCAGCGGCGGGAGGCGGAGGCAGGGGCGGAGCTTGGTCCATGATGGGGTGGAGCCGGGATTGATGGTCACGCGGTCTTGCCAGTCCCGGCGATACAAAGAGTTCCCACGTGGTGGGACGGGGTTTAGTGTCCGGAAGGGGCGTGGCAAGGGTGGGGCGAGGCTCGTGAAGGGGCTCGAATGGCGACGGATGTTTCCCGGAAAGTTCCACCGGTTCCCGAGTTCGGACCCCACAGGCAGACCAACAGGCCTGCCCAACCGGTGCCAGCCACAGGAGGTCGCCAGGGTCATCCTGGATCACCTATTACCCTGCGAGGCGCCTCCTGTCCTGACACCTGCTACGATCCGGCGCGTAGAGTGAGCCCAGGGGTGGCTCCTCCGTTGGAAGGCATCCTCCATGGTTGTAAGAGCTCACAGGAGAATGCCTGGAACTGCAAGAACAACTTAAAAAACAATGCACAGGCTAAGCCTGAAACCGAGGGCCTTGTCCCGGAGTAAGGCCAGAACTGCCCCAGCGTCCACCAAGCCAAGCACAGGATCCTTCCCTCCACCTGTAGTAAAGGTGGACATCGGTCCTTCTAATGGCACCCCTCTCCGCCTGTTGCCATGGCCCATGGACCACTCTTGAGGGGCTTGCAAGTGTTTCTCACTTAACAACTTTGAAGGCCCTGCCTCCAGCCGCTCCCCTTCCTTTGTAGGTTAGATGTGCCCTGCATCCCAGGAGTTCAAGGCTTGGCAGACTGGAGGTTAGTGATCAGGAGCCCAAACGCTGGAGGGAGACAATGGTCCATCCAGCAGTGTTCACTGAGGTACTACTACGTGGCAGAGCCCATTGTGTCTCAGTGCAGGAGGAAGAAGGCCAGACCCCGAGGCTTTGGGAGTTGAAGGGAGGGGACAGCCTAATGGCAGCTGGATTAGAATGGTCACCAGACCACAAAGGAGTTTGAACTTCCTCTTAAGGCTGGTGGGAAGGGAACTGGGACAAAACTCTGGGAGGAGTTCTTTGCTTGCCAGTTGTTAAATTGCCAAACTGTTAAGCACTGTGCTGAGAGGTTTGTGAGAGGGGTTGCAGAACTCCCCTGTGTTTCCTGAGCCCATGGAGCATCCAGGTGCTGGGTGCACAGGGGGAAGAATGAAGGACAAGACCTTTGTAGATAACACCACTCAGCTATGCCCCTGGTCTAGCCTCTCATTGTAAAGGCTAGTTCAAATAATGATTGACCCTATATTTGGGGAGGCCTGGGGTTTGGTTTTTTTTTATTCTGTAACAGGACCAGGACACTTTCCTGTAAACCTCATGTGGACAGTTAGGTCCTACAGCTACAATGCTGAGGTTTTAAGGGGGCCAATCAGCTTGCAAGCACTTTTCATTCTTTTGTATAGATTACTTCGACTGCCACATAAACTAAAGACCAACTCAGTGCCAAGGCAAGTAAATTAGGTGGGGAGGCTCAGAGGACCCAGAGGGTCTCCTTGTGAGTGAGTAGGGATGATTCTATCCAAGCCCCCAGTGTATCTGTCCAAGCCCCCAGAGAGCACAGCTCTTGTGTGGGGGTGGGGCCAGGGGCTCCCAGCCTTGGGGTCTGTTCCGTCCTCAAACCAACTGCCAGTGGGACTGCCCTGAAAATCACACACATGTGTGTTCTTGGTGGGGGACCCTCTCCACCAGAGAACAGTCCCCATGCAAGGCCTGGTGTAGGATTTCCCTAGGGCAGCGCTGCATGGAGCTCATCAGGGGCTGGGGGAGCGAGGCAGGCTGAGAGCCAGCGCAAGACTTGTCTCAGCTCGCAGCTGATGGCTCAGTCACACACGACTCTCCCCTTGAAAGCTGAGTAGATCACATTTCAGGGCTTTCCAGGAGAGAAAGGAAAAGAGTTTATCCACTGGCTCCCATGGATCAAGGGTCAACTTAGCTCCCCTTCTGCATTGTGCATGTATGGGTACAGTCAGGGTCTTGGATCACAAAGCTCTGGGCAGAAGGTGGGGCAGAAGGGTGCAAGGGAGGGGCACCATTAGGGTCTGGGTTCTGTGTGACTGTTTTCTATTGCCACATTGAGCTAGTTGCTTTGCAGCCACTATTAGTGGTCAGCCCTCTGCAATGGCATCTGATAAAGGCACTGACTTCACACCCTAGGTGACTCTTCTATTTGCAGATGCTGTGTCAGCCCTGGGGGTGCAGTGTCCCTTGAGGTGGAGCCCCATCAAAGGCCTGCCCATTCTCAAGTCCTTGCTGGGTGCTCAGTGGTCTCCTCTGGCCTTGTTGACTGACTCACTAACACTAGCATCTGGGCCCACCAGGATGGCCGGCCCCTTCAGGGGCCTGGAGCTGCTCTTTCTTAGCCAGCACTCTGCTTCTGAGATCCAGGCCTCTGTCCACTGTCCACTTGCAGGTAGCAAGGGGGTGCTTTCCTCCCTCCCATAAGCCTGAGAGAGCAAGCAGGACCACTGCTAGGGGCCGGTGGTGTTAGAGAAAACCAGCAGGACTGAAGGGCCAGTACAGGCAAACAGCAGGAACGTGAAAGTGCCTGGGCTGGAGCGAGCAGGGCTTCATCTGTTAAAACCTCCACCAGGTAGCTTCCTGCACATAAGGAAGGTGTAGCATATGCCCCCAGATCCACCTTTGAGTTGACCCAGCCAGTCCAAATCCAGGTGCGTGGTTAGGGAGAGGGCCAGATCCAGGGGGCATTCCTCTTTCAGCTCTGACCAGGCCCATGGGCTTGATTCCTATAGAGGGCTCCCAGCCGCAAGCACCTGTTGCACCTTTCTGCATAGTGGGTTCAAGCTTCTAACCTTCCAACTCAACCAGGCCCATGAGACCAGAAGGCAGGTTCCAGATCTGACTTGGAGCCATGGGGTGGAACCAGGTACCACTGGTGACTCTGGTCCAGTCATATCCTGAGCAGACATAACCAAATGCTGGGCCTGAGGGTAGCAAGGAAGCAGGGTCACCAGGCTGATTCCAGGTGGGCAGTTGGGTGGGAGAGGTCAGTGACTCAAGGCCGGTTCTGTGGGACGGGTTCCTTAGGAGACTCTTGGGATCCACTGATGGATGGGATTAGGATGTGCACTAATTCTCCACTGGATCAATTCCTGTTCTTTGTTTCTAGGAAAGAGGGCCATGGAAATTCGATGGGAATGTACTTGGGGAAATAAAAAATATATCTCTCCAAAGCTCATCGAGTCTCTGGCCAGGAGTCTAGGAAACAATATTCAGAAGAAACAGAATGTGACTGCCCCTGGGGAGGTTCTGGGTGGAGGAAAGACATAGCACGGGTTGCTCGAAACCATCTTAACCACGTTTATATTTTCCCAGATTAGTCGTTTATGGTGGTAAAAATTCATAATATAAAATGTATCATTTAAAACATTTTAAGTGTACAATTCCTGTGGCATTAAGTACATTCACATTGTCGTGTAACCACCACCACCACTATTTTCTGAACTTCGTCATCATCCCAAACAGAAACTCTGTCCCATTCAGTAATAAGTCCCCTCTCTCCTCCTCAGCCCCTGAGATCCTCTCATTTCCTTTTGGTTTCTGTGAATTTGCCTATTTAGATGTTTTGTGAGTCGAATCATAAAATATTTGTCTGTTTGTAACTAGCCGCTTTCGCTGAGCCTCATGTTTTTAAGGGTCATCCATGCTGTAGCATGTGTCAGAGCTTCCTTCCTTTTTATGGCTGAATAATATTTCATTATGGGTGGACTATATTTTGTTTAACCGTTCATCTGTTATTAGACACTTGGGTCATTTCCTTTTAAAATTGATTTTTAATTGTAGACAAGTAGCGACTACATTATCCTCGAGGACAAAGTTAAACCTGAGTGATAATCTCCTACTGATGATACTCTTGTCCTTCCTTGGTCCCTAGGAGACTTGAACATTCTTGCACTTCAAGACTAAATTACTATTTTAATCAACAGCAACGGTGTAGGAAGACCTCAGAATTGGCTTTGGACTTGGGAGTCAGGAAAGCTGTCCTTGTGGCCTGGCTTATCCTTTGGCAAATGGCTTATCTCCCTAGCCCCCATGTCTTCACCTACAAAGGATTAGAACATGAGTTATTGACTGGCCAGGGCCATTGGACAGGCAAACTCCCTGCTGCCCCCTGCTTTGCAAGGGAGCAGATCGAGAAGCTCTTTTCTGAGAATTTATCCCTATTGTGCTCATTTTAAATTTATTTTATGAATAGGTGATACATATATATAGCAAAAAATCAAAACAGCACCAAAAAGTATTTCAGTGACTATTATGTGTCCCTCCTATCCAGATATGGGGCCCCAGTCCTACCTGTCCTGTGTGCCCTCCCAGAGATGGTGTCTAGCAGGCATGTGCTTTACCTTGCTGCTTTTTCCCAGATGTAATAGTATATCTTAGAGATTGTTCCATATGATAAACAGAGAGTTGCTTGATTCCGTGTAACCCATGGGCAGTACTCCAGTGCAGGATACACTGTAACTTATTTACCTTATTTACCATAGGCTGTGGGCAGACAGTTTTTTCCTAGTCTTTTGCTACTGCAATACTTGGACACATGTTCTGTTCCTTTGTGAGCACACCTGCAAGGAAGTTCCGAGGTTCCCCCTTTCTTTGGAGTAACTGTCCTAGAGCTAGATGAGAAGGTGGGAAACTTTGTCAGCCAGGTCCCCAAAGCTGCTGTAGTGGGTTTGGAGGCTATGGATCTGCCCCTCTGTCCCCTCTTCTCTCCTCGTTCCTGCATCCTCCTGCTTCCCCTGAAGACCTTACTCTTGGGAAAGTGTCTAAAACCTTGCAGCCTCAACTGTAGAAGGACTTAGCTTAAAGGAATGGTCTTTAAGCATTTTTAGTTTTGCATTTAAAACTTTTATGCAAACAAGATTGTCTTATATCCCTTCAAGGGGGAGCATCGGTGTCCTGAGAGGGGAGCCCCCCAGCTGCCCTCATGATCACCCCAAGGGCAGTCCAGGCAGAGGAGGGAGCAAGGGTATCCCTAGGCTGGATGCAGTGTCTGTTCTGCTGGCATTCCAGCAAGCCTTTCTCTCTCATTTCCTTCCCTCCTCTCTGATGCCTGCATGCTAGGAACAATAATGCAGGATAGACAAGGGGACAAATGGTGACCCTCACTGGGCGCATGTTACTTCACACCTACTTTAACATGGTCTCCTCTTAAATCTTCACAACTCCAAGGCTTGGGTCCACCACCCTATCTCGTGGATATTCCCGAAGCAAAGAGAGTGGGTATAGCATTCTGGGACCATAAAGCCAACAGCCCGTAGAGCTGATGTGGGCTTTCCTTCTTGTCTATTCTTTTGATGCTGATTCTACTTGGAGATCCTGGCCCCAACCCCTGCCAAAGGGCGACCTAAGGTGGCCAGATTTGTGCTTTTTCTTGAGGGTGGCTCCAGCCATCTCTGCTAGAGGCTAGAACAGGCCAATGAGTCCTGGGACTCCCAATCAGCTGGACCCCATTTCCCCAGCCTTTTTTGGGCTCTGACCTTTGGGAGGAATCCCAAGGATACAAGTCTCAGAAAGTCTAGAAAAAGTTTAGGGTCAGACATGACTCTAGCTGGGAACTGAGACAGGAAGGAGCAGAGGAGAAGCATGGAGAAAGCCAGTCAGCATTTAAACACCAGACTGCATGAAAGTCCACCTTTTAGAGTTTTGAAGAGTCGGAAAGTCTGGGCCCGTTTTCTGGTTGGCATCAGTCGGCTGGTGTGGAGTGCTGGCTGGCTACAGGCTGTTAGTCCCCGCCACACCCACCAGCCTCACTCGTTCCCTTATGCAGCCGAGTTGGGATCCTGAACAGAGCTCAGCCTTACCTGCACCCTGGGCGCAGCCTCTGACACTGTGGGGCCTTACCCTTTTCTCCTTCCCCTTTTCTCCTTCCCCAGCCATCTCAAGAGTGGCAAAGGCCGGACCGAGGTGTCCTGGGTGAAGTGCCCAGCACACCCTGGATTCGGGCCCTGATTTGTCCATCCTAGGAGACAACAGTTTTCGGCAGGTGCTCTGGCTGTTATTACTACTGTCTTAAGGCAAAGTGATTAGTGCAAAGCGGGTGGCGGAGGCAAGTGCGGCTGGAAGCTGCCCCCAGGCAGCCTACAGTCCCGCAGCCCACCCGACGCGCGCCTGGTCCCCGGCTGGTCCTCCGGCCTGGGGCCCCGAGCCGATCCACGGTCCCTAGGGGGCGCTGTGTCCTCACGTCTGCGGTAGCAAAGCGAAAGTCGCTCCGGCCACGCGGGGCGCCGTTGCGCGTGGGGTACTGCGGACGAAGCCAGGCCCTAGGGAGCCTTTCTTTAGTGCTCTAGACGGGTCCGCCGGGGAGAAGTGCCCCCCGCTCTCCCCCACGCGCACACCGAGCAGCAGCGCCAAGGCTATTGGGGGTGGAGGTCTCCTCGGGGCGCACGCTGGGAGGGGGTCTGGGTCCCGAATTGCCAGCCCCAGCCAGGAGGGCTGGCGGGGTGCGCTGGTGCGTGGTGTAGCAGGGGTGCCAGGCGCGCCCGGCCGTCGAGGCAGCGCGGAGGCGGGCACGCCGCGGAGGGCGGGCGGGCAGGCAGGGGCTGAGCTTATAAAGGCCCGCGGGCGGGGAGGGAGGGAGCTGCCGAGCCGCCGTCCGGCCCTGCTCTGTCTCCGCGAGCTGCCGAGAGTCGCGCGCTGCGCTCGCCGCTGGGCAGGGCTGTCCCCAGAACGGGCGCAGGCCCCGGACCAACCGAGGAGGAGTAGGAGCGCGGAGGCACTCGAGTCACCGCCGACCAGCGGGGGTCCTGGCCGCGGCGCGCGGCACGTGCGGGGACCTTCCCTGTGAGCCATGGCGCGCCAAGCCCGGATGCCCCGCGCGGTCCCTTAGTGCCGAGGCGGCCCAGCGACCCAGGGCGGACTCCACGGGCCCCCCACCCTGGGCATGGAGTCGCACGTGCTCGGCGCCGTGCTCTACTGGCTGCTGCTGCCCTTCGCGCTCTTGGCCGGTGAGTGGGGCGGGCGCGGTGAGCTCTGGGCTGGGACACGGCTGTGTCCCGCTCCCCACTTCCCGGCCACACGGCGAGCGAGGCCAGCCGGGGCGGGGACCATGCGCGGGCTGGCGCGGAGATTCCCCAGGACGCGCGGCCCTTGGCGCCCGCATTCCAGAAGCATGAGAGTGCCCGCGAGGCCGGGCGGCGCGGGCGGCCTTGGCAGGGTCCCCGTCCGATCGCCGGGCTTGGGAGGGCGGCATCGGGGTGGCAGAGAGGTGGCAACTCAGTGCCCACGGTGCGGGCCGGCGAGTGCCCCAGGAGGGCGCGGCTGGTGCCTCGCTCAGGCGCCGGGGAGCAGCGACGCCGCGAGGAGATTATTTGCCCCTGTGGGACGGGCCGAAGAGCTGGCGAGGGGGGCACGAATCTCTTTTTCTCTTTCTTGTTTAAAAAAAAAAAAAGGCGCAAACTTGCATCATGACTTCCTGACCAATGTGGGAGAAGGCGGGCTTCCTGCCTGGAGCTGTTTAATCTGGAGCCTCCAGAGCAGAACTAACTTCTGTGCCCTAGGCGCCCCCCTCCCTTCCCTGCGTCTCCACGCCCCGGACTAGGGTAGGCCCATGCTTCGGAAAAAGTAGTTCTGGTTCCTCCCTTCCTTTCCCAGTGCCCTGGCTTGCTCTGCTCCATCGCTAGTTCTGCGGGAGGGGCCCGGCACCTGGGTTCTGGGCCGGGGTAGGGAACACCCCTCAATAGGCTCAGGCCTTGGCATCAGAGCAGAGGGTCCCCAGCCCTGGCATCAGTGTCACCCCTTCTGGAAAGCACATCCTGTGGTTCTCGGTGCTATAAGGCCTCTCCCTCTGCACCCTCCCTGCTTCCACTGTGCCCAGGGCAGAGTGCCCAGCAACTCATTCCACCCTTCACACTGCCCTCAGTTCCCTCCACGTGAGGCTGTCTCCACTGGGTGTGAGCTGGAAAGTAGTCTGATTAAATTAATTCACGGAAACATGGAAAGGTTTGCATTGGGTGCAAAAGTCTGTCCGTTGGGTGGAAATCTGTCAGACCATGATAGGCGGTGGTGATTTTATTCTGAAAGCCTTTCCAGAGCCTGATAATTCACTCCAGGTAGGCTTCTGCCAACTTCTGTTATAGGTAGGCATAGGCTCCCAGTGAGCCAGGAATGTAGGGGATCCACAGCAGCCTGCACTTTGGCTCCCAGACAGACTGTGTTTTGATTTGTAGCAGAGAAAGGTGGTGAAACTTGGGAAATTTTTCAAGACAAGAATCAATGAAAACATTGAGGTTGGAAAGGAGGATTTGAGTCGTCCCTTGTGTGGACAGGACAGCCCGGGATGTGCAAGGGAGAGCACAGGGTCAGCCCGCTGGGCACTGTGCCTCTGGAGAGTCAGCTGGTACAGATGAGCAGGACAGATCCAGCTAGAGGTAGGCTTATAAGCAGTGGTGCGTGTGTGGTGGTGGGTTAGGGGACAGGTAAGCTTCTCAAAGGCACAGGTTCACCTGTCCTGCCACAAGCACCCGCAGCCTCTTTGGCCTGGCCTTTGAAATGAATCTGTTCGGCCTGCAGAGGTGGGAGTCGTTCCTCCAGGGAACACCTCCCGCCAGACGGTGGAGTCTCCTTGTACAGTGTCAGCAAACTTTTTCTGTAATGGACTACATAGTAAATATTTTCACATCATGAAATCTTTGCAAATTTTTCCAACTATTAAAAAAAAAATGTAAAAACCACTCCTAGTTGTGGGCTCTGCCAAAACAAGTGGTGGGGCCAGGTTTGGCCTGCGAGCCGGAGTTTGTTGATTGAGAATTAGGCAGGGGTCCTGGGTTCTTCTCTGGGTCTCTGCTGCTCCCCACGTGGTGATGGGAAGCGTTCTCTTGTCCCTGGATGTGGAGGTGGCACTAGCTCAGGGTTTTCACCTGGGCCATATTGGGTTCATCTGGGGAGCTTGATGACTAATTCTCTGCTTGTTGCTCATTTTTTCTGTAAACCTAAAACAGCCCCCAAAATAAAGTCTTATTAATTTTTTAAAAAGCCCTGATGCCCAGACCACACCCCATACTGATCCTGTGCCTGGCTGTGGGGCTTGGGCTTCAGTATTTTTTCTTAAGCTTCGAGGGAGGGTGATGTCAAGCTGGTCTGGCAGGTGATACCTGAGACTCTTTGTCCAGGGTGTAGGCAGCTCCCATCCCTGGGGACCCAGTTGCTGTCCTGCTGATATCAAGGTCAGGCTGCCTAGCTGGAAGTGGAATATTCACTCTATTGTCTCCTGAGCACCTCCTCTCTGTCAGGCTCTGGCTAGAAACGACTATTTTTCTACAGCCTTTTGGAAGTGAGAGGTGGGTGCTGGATAAGGCCTTCAGAGGATATTAGTCAGACTTGTTCCCTGTGCTCGCTCATGTAGTGGCCGTGGGGAGGGTTTTAGTCATCCTGGGGTGTCCCTCACCCCCATGCCACACCCTGTGTGGTGCAGGATTACTACTACCCCAAAAGCATGGCTAGGCATCTTCATCATAACAAGACTCCCTGACTCCCCCTGTGAAGGATGGAGGCCTTAGGCCGCTCACTTGCTGTCTCTGGAGCCCTGGCAGACCAGGACCCAAAGCTGAAAGCTTCTGGAGAGATGTCAGGGCAGGACATTTAGTGATTCTTAGAATAGGCCACGCCTCCTGACTCTGGACTTTACAGACAGCCAGAAACATTGTAGCTAAAAGGGAAGTAGTTAGAAGGCAGTAACTGTATCATTGGCCAGAGTAAACAGATGTAGTGCGTAGTGCGTAGTGTGGTAACATGGCCTCTGCCTGAAGGATGGGGCCTCAGGCCTCGCAGGCACACCCACTGCGCGCTGGGGCGTCACCTGCACCAGACTGATATCACTGAGAAATGTTACCATTTAGAATAGGGACACTTCCTCTTTTTCATAGTGTTGTCACCATTACTGTCTCTGCAGCCCCACAAGGCAGGCAGAATGTGGTCTTCTCTCTTGGCAATGAGGCCTAGGTCTTGGGGCCTTGTTAGCAATTTAGATTCGAGAATTCAGCATTTATCCAGTAACCCCTTGGGGGTAACAGCGTGCTCGCCTCTCAGAACAGCACAGAACCTGGGTCTGTTTCGTCCAGAGGCTATGCTCCACAGTGTCACTGAGAAGGAAAGCACCCAGACTGGGTGGCTGTGGAGCTGGGAGTATGTCTTGCTTTCCTTTGTGACCTTAGAGGAGAGACACTGCCTCATGCTGGCCTCCAGGAAGACTGAATGAGTCAGCAGGACTGAGGTACATGGTTGACAGGCCTGAGGGGTGGGTGTGCACGTGTGTTTGGGGGAGGGGCCAGGGTCTGCCCAGGGGCTGAAGATGGGTCACCTGTAGTCATCTGCAGGCCATCATCCCACTGACAGGCAGAGCATGAAGAGCCTGGGGCCCAGCCAGGAAGGGTCCTACAGAGGAAGTATCTTCTCTGGAGGTGGGAGGAGTGCCTGGTCTCGGATCCTGGCCCCACGGGCTACTTCCTGGGCGGTGTCTCCCCTGTTCTGACATGGCACTGAATTTGCTTTCAGTGCTCAAAGGTGAAGAGGAGGGAGGTGGGCCTTCTTGACTCCCTCTGCTCTGAGCGCAGCCACAGGGGATTGCTTTCTTTGGTGAGTGGTAGATGGGGCCAGCCCATCAGAGGGATGGTGGATATTCAGGGGCCAGTGTAGCCACTTCTGATAGGAAGCCACTCTTGACCACTCTGGTCTCAGAAAGCCTCTTTTCCTTAGAATTCAACAAAATGCTGGACTTCTTAGTTATCTATTTTAGAAATATATAGACTTTTAAAATGTATATTTTCCCCTTCCGGTTGCGAAAGCAATCTGGTCCTTCCTTGTGGTAAGCGTTCTGGAAGCAGTAGGTAAGACAGCACATGTCTGTCAGACAGGGCACCCTCATGGAATGCCCACTTCAAGCTTTTCCTCAAGGAGAGCAGTGTGGCTGGCAGCCCTGTCCCCAGCTCCCTTTCCCCCTCATCCTGAGTCTCCTGGAGAGGAAAATGGGGCAGGGCAGAATCACCTCTTCTACATCTGAGCTCTGTTCCACTCTTGACCTTTGAACTCCTCTGAGTGCAGCATGTTTTCTGGATGAGGAACCTGGGAGTTGGGGAAGTTAATTCAATCACACAAGTAGGAAGTGAGGAAGCTGGGGATCGAATCTTTTCCTTTCTGGGGCAGGTGAATCTCACACCTGCTGGCAGGATGTCACCTTTGGGAGAGCCTGGAATGGAAAGTCATGAGGACAGAGATGGAAGGGAAGGGAAAGGGGGAAAGGAGAGGAGGGAAGGGGATAGAAAGGGGAGACTCAGCTGACTTTGCTGGAGGGTGTTTCTGAGCACAACGGCTTCTGTGCTGCTCTGAACTTGCTGGGACCTCACCCCTCTCTCCAGGCCTCAAGTTTCCTCACATGTAAACAAGACAGTGAAAGCTCGAAGGTTGCTCCCAGGCCTCTGATCTCTTGGTCCCCAGGGCTCTGGATAGGAGCAAGACTGAGGCAGCCTCCACACACAGGCCTGGTGGGCCAAGAACCCCAAAGCACTTTCCCACACGTGCAGCACGCTGGGCCCGAGTGCTGGTGTTTAGCCACCAGGTTGGGTCTCCGGAGGCAGAATGGAAGGAGCCGCCCGCCACCAGGGTCTGTGCACACAGGACTGTACAACCAGTCTCGGGCAGGTCCCAGGAAGCGGGAGGTGAGGTGTCCAGGGCCAGCCAAGGGACCACGGGTGTCTGTAGCCCGGCTCTCTGCCAGGACGCCCTACGCCCACCCACAGATTCCTGTGAGCTCACACAGGACCTCTCCCTGAGTCTTTCCCAGATTCATTCAAGCGTCCTCTCGTCCAGATCTCGAGGGACTGAGCCCTGGGCAGGAGCCAGGGGCCTAAGTTCTGATTCACGGCCAATGGTGGTGGCCGTGGGAGGGGCTGGGACTCATCCTTCTCCCTTTCTAACCAGGCGGTGGTTTCCTTGGCTGTAAAAAATGGTCTGGGGTCCTCCAGCTCCTGGTGATTTGGTCTGTAAGTGCCTTGCTGTGTTTATTCACGCAATAGTGTGCTGAGCACCAATGGGCAAGATGTGCAAAAAATAAGCCACATGAGGTGGGGTCCCCAAATACTGTCATACAGAACAAGGTCCAGGCTGGGCATGGAGCTGGGCAGGACAGCGGGGAGGTGAGCACCAGGCAAGGCCAGTCTGCTGGAGGGGGAGAAGTTGGCAGCCTGGCAGGTTGGCAGCTCCAGGGCCCCAGACCAGTGTAGCCCCCCACAGCTGGGCACTCTGTCAGTGGGTGGCTTTGTGTATGTGTGTGTATGTGTGTGTGGGGGGGTGTGTTTCTTTCTAGGCTCCAATCCCCTGGTTGAGCCAGGTAGAGCTGGGGCAGGAGAAGGGTTAGACAAGCCAGATAGAGTCGGGGCCAGAGGGAGATGAGACGATTCTCCCCCAGTTTTGATTTTTGTTAACATAAGTAATGTGTGAATGCTTTTTTATGAAATAGTGAAATGTTAAATCCGATAAGATGAAGTTCCTGTTTTAACCCTTTGGGCCTGTCCACCCCACATTCACTCTTAGAAGGAGACCTGCCCAGTGTGTTGTGGGCCCTGTAGGGCCCCGTCGTTCAGGCCTACCTGTTTTTTTTGTCAAAGCACAAGTATTTCTGCCTTGTGTGCTTCCCACAGCCCTGTGACTTGGCCTCCCCTCTGTTCTTCTCAGATGGGTACCCACAGTCTCTGTGCTACCCCCACTCGTGGGAGCTGAGATTGCTTCCAGGCCTTTGGAATCACAGCAGCACTGCCCTCTTTTGCTCCTGTGTGTGTTCTTGGGGGTGGAAATGGGGCCAGGACCTTCTTATTTTGTAGACGAGCGGCCGCAGGCTGAGACTGGGCAGCTTGGGCGGCTCTGGGGCGGGCCGCCCCTTAGTGGGAGGTGATAGCTGGCTGGAGCACAATGGGGCAGCGTCAAGGCCCGGACCAGCGCCCGGGGGTGACGCCAGGGCACCCTTAGGCTGACGTGCGTGGCCTCCCGCTTCCCTGCAGCCGTCTGGGGGCCTTTGCTCAGTGGGGTGGGTCCATTTTTCTGGTGTGTTTTAATAACATAATTATAGGGAGTATTTTTAGGTTCCCTCTAACCGGCCGGCTGTTTACCAGGCTTCTATCTGCACACTGTTTTCTCCGTAAGTATATATAGCCGAGGCCACTTCTCCTTCCTCGGGTTCAGGCTAAAGAGAGACCGTGGCCACCTCAGCCAACTCCTGTGGTTTCTTTTACCAGTGAATGGGCGGCTGAGATGGGCCCAAGAGCCAGCCGGCTCCTGCAGAGTAAGCGGGGGGCTCAGGGGCCATGCCTCCACCCCAGGTCCGCCAGATGGGGAGGAGCTGGCCCATGCAGGGAGCAGGGGGAGGTTCCCAGGTGTGCCAGCTAGGCCCATCCCTCCCCCAGCTCTCCTCACTTCCCCTGCCCTTCGAAAGCCTTCCCAGGGATCCTCTGAGGGGAAACAAAAGAATAAAACTGCCACATAAACATTCCTCGGGCCTGTGGGAACAACCGGAGGGCTATGATTGTGGCCAGAACTGAAGGGCAGAGACGGAGAGAGCCAGGTGCAGGCTCCCCAGGCAAGGGGCCCTCTGAGGAGGAACTCCGCTGGCCTCTGGCCTGCGTCTCGGTCTTTCTTACCTCCTGGAACCAGCAAGGTCTGTGACCTGTCAGCTGGGACCCAGTCACACCCCGGCTCCCCCGCAGGGCCTGGGTCCCGCTCTGTCGCTGTGTGGGCAATGCCGCCGTCTCCCTCCATTCTCCTCTGTCACCCGCTCCCGCCCGTTCGCTTGATTTCTATTTATGGTTAAAATGCCATTAAAACAGCACATCATTATAACAACCTGAAAGGAATTTTTAAAAGGGAAATGAAATCATCCATTCACTACTCTTAACTAAGCTGTTTTATCTTTCCTCTTCCTTTCTCCCATAGCCGGGGGTAATAAGGACCACTGCCACCCCATAGCTAACAGGAGCTACTGAGTGCCAGGCTTTGTGCCACCCATGTGTCTATATCCCCTTCTGGTACAGGGGTTGGGTGCTCTTGTGCCATTTCACAAAGGAGCAGGTTTCTCAACTGCCTGACGTCTTTCTGCAGGCTCGCGTGCGCCCTGACAACTTAAGTCCAGGTGCAATTCGGATGTGGTGTGCTAGTTGCCTTTTCGAGTGTGAGATCATCCTAGGGCAGCAGCTCCCCAGCCCCTCCTGAACTCCCCGCCGTCCATCTCCATCTGCTGTGTGACCTCCCTGAAGTTGTCTACCCTGTCTTCTCATCCTCCAGCTGACCGGTCCCTCAGGCACAAACCTCTGATCGTTTCTCTGACTCAGTGTCGACTCGTCTCCCTACCCATCTCTGCGACCTCTACCCATGTTCACTGCCATTGCACCCTGGGCTGGGACACACATGTGTACCTCTCTGTTTTCCCTGCCCCAGGCTTTTGGCTCTGTGTCTAGATGCATCCCATGGCCAAGTGGCCTGAGACATCTGAGCATCCATTCCTTCACATAAAACCCCAAGAGCTGCCACTGCCCACCTCAAAAACCCTGCTCCTCAGCTTGGCACATGGCCCCTGGTCTTCTAGTCTCCCCTCAGTGAGTCACCAACTTTCCTGTCTGCTGCTGGTAGCGGCACTCTACAGTGAGCATGCTCTCTTCTAACTGGTGACATAGGGCCTGGGGGTGATATCATGTACGTAGATGGCAGTTGACACTGGGTCTGTCTGCCCCCGAAGCCAGGGTTCTTGCTGTGATACTTCTGCTTCTCAGGGAGCCCCAGCCTGGTCCCCACACCTTCAACCTCTTAGTATATCGGGTGACTCCCCAGTTCCTTCCTCCTGCTGTACCTACAAACTCCCAGCTTCTCTCTCATCCCCCACCACCCAGAGCTCATTATTGCCCTGAGGCCCTGTCAGCTGTTCCCTTTGTCACCATCTTCCTGTGGCTGCCCCTCTTCCCCACCAGACACTGGGACACTCTGCTGCCTTCTGCCACTTTAATTTACTTGGCAAATATGTTCGAAGAACCTGCTTTAAGCCAGGCCTTGCTTTAAGCTTTGGTGGTCTTGACACAGTCCCCAGTAGGGGACAGCATCTGGTCCATGCATTGTTTTTAACTGAAATATCATGAGCAAATACTAAAGTGCCCAGATCTTTAAGTATCCTGTTTGGTGATGTTTGACAGTTGAGTACATTGGTGTAACCACTTCCTCAAACAAGACAGAGGACACTTCTGCCCCAAGGGTGCCCATGTCCCCTTTTGATCACCCCCCATGATTCTCTGACTTCTGTTACCGTAGGTCAGTTTTGCCTGCAGTTGGGGTTCATGTTCAAGGGACCACCAGGGCCATGTGCTTCTGCGTCGCCGCCTTTGTTCATGGCAGATTCTGCAGTTGGTCCAGGCCGTGTCACTGTACCTTCTTTTTTAGTGTTGGTTAGTGTTCCTCTGTTATATACACCACATTTGTTTATCTGTTTTCCTGTTCTGCGTTGGTGATTATGAGCTAGGCTGCTAGTTGTGCATGTCTCTCTGTGGACACATACTTGAATTTCATTCACTCCTACACACCTGGGCGTGGGGTTGCCAGGTTCTCCAGGTTGCGTAGTTTCCGCTCCCACGCAGCGGGAAGGTTCCAGGGCTCACACCCTCCCCCAGCACATGGTGCCGGGGCCTCTGATTTTAGCTGCTTTGTGGGCGTGGGGTGGTATCTTTAATCTGTATCACCGATGTTAATCACCTTTGATATCTTTTGTGAGGTATCTCAAAGTCTTTCACCCACCTTTAAAAACGGTTGTTTGTTTATTTCTGACTTGCGGAAGTTCTTTATGGCTTCAGATTTTAGGTCTTTATCAGCTGTATGCACTGCAAATATTTTCCTCCACCTGTGGCTTACCAATTCTAATCGTTTTCTGAATGGTATGTAAGAGTGGGTGTAGTCCGTTAGCTCATGATGTGCTCTGTTTAAATGTCCAGCTTCCCGCCAGAAGAAAGTCAGCTGTGGCTGGGTGCCTGGCACGTGGGACCTCCCTCAGTATTTCCTGATGGGTAGCTAGGCCGCTCAGACAGGGCTGGTCTCCTCCTGCGCTTCCTGCCTCTTGCCTTCGCCTGCGCCCTGTGCTCACTCCCCACCCTCAGCTCTCAGATCCCTTCCCAGAGCCTTTGTCCTGCTGTCTGCAGGAACCGTGCCTTGCTCACCAGTTCTTGTCCTGGGTGTCCCGGGCATGGCTGGGTCTCTCACTCTGTTGTCTTCGGCAAGGCCTCCCCTGGGCCACCTGTTGGATGAAGTGGGTTCCTTTCAGCCAGGGTAAAGTGACAGTCCAGGCCTCCTGGCCCACCATTCCCTGCGGGTCCCAGAGATGCAGTGGCCTGCCTCGTGTGTCGCCTGCTCTACCTTCTGTTTCCCCTCAGGGTAAATTCCTGGAGTTGGACCACTGAGTCCAAGGACAGCACGGTTTCAGGCCCCGTGGATGCTGCGCTCGAGTGCTTGGCGAGTACAGCACTGCCTGGCCCTGGGAGTCCTGTCTTGTTTGATCCCCAGGGAGCCCTGTGTGGCCCTAGCACTCTCCTGCATCTCCCCAGCAGATGAGCTGCCTGAGTCCTCAGGCAGGACGGCCGCACATCTCCGGGGTCAGCAAGAGTCTCCTGCTTCCCCTCCTGTCTTTCCAGGACCCAGCAGCAGAGCAAACACTCATGCCTGTTTCTCTTCCGGTTCATGCGGAGAGGCACCGGCCTGCTTCCCCGACACCAGTGCCCAGGTGGCGTTTTCTCCACCCCCATGCCATCCTGCTATCAGTGGTGGTGCCTGTGTTCCCCTTGGGCATGCTTGTGTCCTTGCCGATGTTGTTATGGTATTGTCAGGGCCCGATCCTGCGGTCCTCCTGGTGGGAAGGGGAGGTAGGCAGAGGCTGTGATAAGCGGCACCGCTTGAGGCTACACTCTCTGATACTCACAACAAAACCACCAGCTCCTGAGCTTGGGGCCACTTCCAGTGGGCTGCAGGAGCTGCATCCAAGACCTTATCAGTGGGTGCAGACTTTCCAGATGGGGAGAGGCAGCCAGGCTGGTGCCTCATCTTTGACGATCGGGAGTGGCGGGTTAGTGATGTTGGAGGGATGTGAGGGACTTGCAGCAGGTATGGGCAGTCCAGGGAAAGTGGCTTGAAGCCTGTTGTGGGCCGGGGGTGGCGGCAGCCCCATTTGTTCAGGAGCTGGCTGTGTGATCCGGCTCCTGAGCATGTTTGCTCTGTGACCTTGACAACAACCTCTCCTGCCTCGCTTTCCTCATCCTGGCAAATGGGCATATCTGTGACCTCGTGAGAATGAGATTAATACAGAAGGAAAGTATAGACCGTTGTCTGTCTGGAGGTCGCTCTACATGAGGTCCTGGATGCTGGAGGATGGTTGGTGAGCTTAGGGTCCCTCTGTGTTCTCTGCCTAATGAGGCCAGGGAACACTGGCTTGTCTTCTTCCTTCACATGGAGATGGCACCCACCTGCCATTCCACTGCTCTGTTTGGCCCTATCAGATTATTGCCTTTAGCATCTGGGGGACTTCGATGGCTCTGTACCCCTAAGGTTGCAGGTGGAGACACTCCAGTGTGGGGGAGACGCTGTCTTAATCCTTCCAGAGGGAGGCAATACTTATACTGAATAAACAAACCCCAGGCTTGCAGGAGGCACACACAGAGGGAGTCTGCTCCACTCACAGACTTCTGGCCTCTTGCCTGACCCCTGCCCACCCACCGTTTCCTTGGAGTAAGGCTCCTCTTCTCTCTCTACATCTCCTCCCTTGCCCCCAAACTGGGTTGTCCAACCTTGTGTCCCACGGTCCCCCATTTGGGTGTCTCTCTTAACTCTCTACTGTTGGACTGCCACGTTGTCCACTTGTTCATGCCACCCTCCCCCCCACCAGGTCCCCGTCCTGGAGAGCAAGGGATGAGGGCTGGAAGCCAAGTTATCTGCAAGGACAAGTGGGGGACACGCTCCTCTGGAGGCCTGCCCTGAATCAAGGAGCCCCAACTGAGAGGAAACCCCCTGACCCTCCAGGGCTGGAGGCGTAGGAGGCAGATGGAGAAGTAATTAATTGCTGCCTCCGGAGGAGGCTCAAGAAGTTTCTGGGCTGGACAGACTGCATTACATTCCAGAGCCTGAGAGACACTTCCAGGCATCACGGGGGCCAGGAGCCTGTGCCTGTGTTTGTGTCTTTAGGAGGTGTTGCCCTCGTGCCTGCCTATGAGGTGGGGCTGAGGGCCTTTGAGATGGGGTGGCCCCTGTTGGTGGGGCAATGCTGCCGACACGTCTTGGCCCGGGTGGCCTCAGGAGCTCAGCCTTTGCGTGGGGTGACTTTAAGGATGTGAGAGCTGGCAAAGGTCAGCCTTCAGAGGAGGAGGAGGTGGCAGGGCCCTGGGCCATTTCATGGGTAAAGAAGCCTGGTGCTATGTTTCTTTTTACCCTTTTGCCAGACTGGGGCTCTCTTCTCACAAACCCAGGCCTGCCTGGGGGCGAGGGACCTGGTGGTATGAGCACAGCCTCCAGGGTACTCAGTTCCTAGTGTCTTCATCAGTTGGTTACTTGTAACTTGAGGCTGGTTTCCTCATTGCACTATGTTCTCATTGGCAGCTCCTGTTGGTGGCCAGGCCACAGAAATGTGCGTGGGCGCACCAGGCACCAGGCAATAGGCGCATCACCAGCCTCCTCGCTTGCCGCCGTGCAGAGGGCCCAGATTCCTGCTGCTTTTCCCCAGCTCTGACTGCAGACATAAGCTGTCAGCTCATGGAGAAAGAGATCCTGAACCCCAGAGTCTCAGCCATAGTGGGATGGTCATTCTGGTGGCCGTTCAGGGAGTCAAGTCTCTGGCCAGGATGGCCCCAGGGCATCAGGTGTGCGGTCATAGTCAGCCCGTGTCACTTCTGTGGGTCCTTGCTCTGCTCCAGCCTGCTCTCTTGCCCTGCTTTGTTATCCCACTCTGTGCACTGGCGGAGCTTGGGGGCCACCAGGGCAGCCTCAGGACCACAGCTGGCCCAGACTTCTGCCTCATTCCGCACACATGGGGGGAAAAAGAAACTTCGCCCTCCTAGGTTCTTTTGGCTGGTTTGATAATCAAATCAACATGACATAGATTAACACGAGAAAATAACCGAATTTAATTACATACCTACATATGGGAACCTCACATACATGAGAGGTTCATAGATAGAACTAGAGAATGAGGTGTATATGACATTCTGAGCTAAGGATGAGGAAAGGCACTTTGGGGCTTCAGAGGGGAGGAAGGTCATTGCAGGATGATAAGAGCAAATGGTCAGTAATTAGAAGTTTGCCCCGCCCTACAGATCCGTCAAAAAGTTTACCTCTGATAATATATTATGGGAAAGGCATATAATTTAAGTTCTTCTGGGTAGTTAAGGGGGAACAGAATTTTCTCTTGAGCCTGCCAGGATCTCACTTGCTTTTATCTCAAAATAACCCACTTATCACAGAGACACATCTTGAGGTGACTCATTCTGCACCCCTACAACAGTCGCGGGGGCGATCCAGGGTACGGCTGTGTTGGGATTCAGGCTTGAGCACATACATAGTCCCTGAATGCTCAGCAGCTGTTGGGCAGCGAGTCTCACAACCAGTGGTTTAAGAGGCCACATGCCCCTCTCTGCCTGCTGGAGCGGCAGGCACCCTCAGAGCAGAGGCAGTGTGATGGAAAACTCCCAGGCCGAGCTGCTTTTCTCTTTCCCCCTCCCATCTCAAGCTGGTCCAGTCAGACTCAGCTCCAAGTCCTCCCTCTGTTGCTGGACTCCCCAGGGCAAGCCAACTCAGCCTCTGAGTTTTGAACGCTTCACCTGTAAAAGTGGAACCTAACCCCTTGCTTTGCTGCAGGCAGGCCTTCTGGAGCAGAGCCACGGGCACAGAGCCTGCTCCGCCCGGTGCCCAGCACCTGCAGCCACCCTTTCACTCATGGGGTCTCTCCACAGCCGGTTGTTTTAATCTCCACTTGTAAGAGTTTTAGCGCCTGCCCTGCTTGGCCTCCTGGCCCTGGGGACAACCCATCAGGTGCGGTGGGTGGAAGTACCTGGCTAAGGCCACCTGAGTGAGAGGCAGGGCTGATGCTGTTTTCCCACACCCTCGCTGCCTTGGCTGCAAATGCTATGACCAGCCTCTTAGTCACCCATCTCTCAGGGCCAGCAGGGTTGCGTCCGACATCATCGCGAAGCCTGCCTAGGATACAGTTGCACGCCATGCACTTTAACCAAGGAGCTCTTCGTTGGAGTCCTTGAGCACATCAGTGGCCTCACCAGTGAGGAATCCAAGGCACAGAGTCGTCCGGCAGCTTGGTGACGTCTTGCCGCCAAGGCAGGGGCTGGCGTGGTGACTGTACCCAGGTTTAGGCCTGCTCAGACAGGAACAGTGGAATCTGCTGGGTCTGGCTGAATCATGGGCTGCTGGGTGCTCCCATGGGACAGTGGCAGAGGCACTGTGTGGCCGACGTTGTGGGCTTCTGGCGGAGCATTCTTCCCAGCCCAGGCAGGAAGGGAGTGGTCCAGGCAGGCTCGCCCCGGCCCACAGCCTGGATCCCCGTGCTGACGGCCACCTCTCCCAGCTCCTTTGAGATTTGGCAGTGGGGAGCATTTTCCCATGCCCTCCTAGAGGAAGGGTACTCCATGCTGAGGACCATCACCAGCCTCGGCTGAGAAGCTCCAGGCGGCCTTACCAGGCAGCTCCCTGCTCCCAGGACAGGGTTGGGTGTTGACTGATGGAAAGGAGAAGACGGGGTACCCTGGGCAGCCCCCTGAAGCCCCCCTGCCGGTAGCGGGCCCTGGTAGGCCCTCTCCTTGGCTTCCTACTGTGTTCGCCATGGAGTCCTCTTGTGGCCTCTTGGGGCAGCCGCTGAGTCAGCTGTGTTGTAGGGATGAAGGTCACAGCTTGAAGAGATTAAGCAAGTTCTAAGTCCCGCAGCTGGAAAGGACGGGAGCCAGAAGTGAGCTCTAGGGCCTGTGAGGCTGGGCAGAGGAGGGTGGGTGTGCGGTTGGCATCAGGCCACAGAGGACACTTCAGTGGGTGTGGGAATGGGTGTCAAGCTGACCCTATGGGCTGCCTTTGCCTGCAGGTTCCGCTCAGGCTCCGCAGGACCCATTCAGACAGAGACTGAGAGGATGGAATTGTCGTATTTGGCTGGTAGAGTGGGTGGGGAGGGACCCCATCCGTGAGGCCGGTGTCAGTGAGCATGTCTGTGTGTGGGTGGAGGAGGCACTCTGAGTGGGTTTCTGCAGGCCCGCTGGGCAAGTGCAGAGATGCCAGGTCTCCCTGGCCCACCTTGGGCTTACCTGGCCCTCACTGGTTTCCTGCCATCAGCTGTAGCAGCTGGAGACACTCAGAAACCACGTGTCCCGTCCGTGTATTAGTGAGGACACCGGGGAACATAGTGCAGCCTGGGGAACTAGGGGCAGGGCTAGCTCAGTGCCATGTTCAGCCTCTCCCCCTTACGTTGACTGGAGTCTGCCAGTTCCTGAAGGCTCGTCCTCAGCTTGCAGGAGGCGTGCCCATGGTCAGGGTACGGGGGTGGGGGGTGGAGGGAAGGTGGGCGCAAGGCCTGGGTCCAGTCTCAGGGCTCCGAGGCTTTGGGCGGGTGGTTAGCATTTCTAAGAGCAGCCTTCAGCCATCAAGCTCAAGCACTGGCCTGGCCCCAGATGAGGGGAGCAAGCACTTTTGGTGTTAATAAAGAAAACAGTGCTGTGCTATAGCAATAACCAACATGCCCACATGGCTCTACACAGGGCATCGCACTTGGAGATGGACGCGGTTGGCATCCCTATATTACAGGTGAGGAAACTGAGGCTCAGAGAAGTCACGCAGCCCACAGACATGAGGCCAGGCCCCAAAGCAGGGCCTCAAGGCTCATGGCGTCTCTGGCGCTTTCTGAGCTGCCATCGTGGGCAGCTGCCTCGATATGACAGGCCTTTCGAGAGCGGGGTCCAGCTGATATAGGGGTGTGTGGTTGAGAGTCAGTCCTCTCCTCACTGCTGAGAAGGGGCCATCGATCGCCAGCCCAGAGTGGGGGCTGGGGGGATGAAGGCTCTGAGCCCGGGTGGAGCTGGCAAGGGAAGGTGGCTCTGCCACACTGGACCAAGGGAGCCCTCCTGCCTCTTGGGGTCTATCTATCATGGCCTCTCGGGACCCCTGAGGATGTCTGCTGCTTGCTCTGCTGTTAGGAATTAGATTAGTTTTCCATAAAAACAGGATGTGGCGGGTGAGATGGTCGCGTCGGTCTTTTTTCTCACTCCTCTTTTTCCAGGAACTGAATGTATAGCTGTAGCCAGGACTGCCCTGTCCCCACCCGCTGCCTTCCCCAGGGTGCAGGGAATGTCGCTTTCTGCTCTTAAGTGGCTGTTTAATCGGCTTCTCCTCTCATCTGGGAAGCTTATTGCATCTCCAGGAGCCAGCATGCCGATGGTGGTGTGGTATGAGGGCCAGGCAGGGTGCAGGAGGAGGGGCTACAGGGCCCACCCAGCAGCGCTGGAATGGCCACTATGCCACCAGCTGGAGGAGGGCACGCCGTGCTGGCCCTGTCTGGAAGTCTGTGATGCTGGACTGACCCTTGGGTGATGATGGCCTGTGGGAGCTAGCAGGCACCTTGTCCCCTCCCCCCAGGAAGACACCCCCACAACCTAGAACTTCAGAGATTCGTGGGTCCCACTTTGTAAGCCTCGGCCTGGGAGAGTCCTCTGAGTTAAGGAGGTGGTGGAGAGCTAGGTAGGGGTGAGGCGCATGCCTGGCCTGTGCACACTGGCGTGGGGGGCCTGCATGTATGAGCTTCATGGCTGCTTCAGGAAAGAGTTGTATGCAAGCAATGGGCGTGTATGGGAAGGCTTGGGGGCTGGTACGTGTTAGGGAGTGTGGGTTTTGTCCTGCTAGTGGTGACAGGAGCTGCAGAGTCCGTTGACTTACCTCCTTGTTCTGAGTTCTGTGAAAAGAGCTGCTACTTCCCGGCTGTAGGTGAGAAGATGCTCCACAGTTAAAGACCCAGTTCAGAGGAAGCTGGTCCAGCCTGGCTTTGTCATTCACTGGTTGTGTGGCCTTGGCTTGTGACCTGTGGGGACCTTCCCTCCTCAAGCACAGTCCCTCCTCGTGAGCAGACAACAGTGGGGCCTCCTTCCACCATAGGCTCCTCCTTTAAGTGCAGGGCCTGACGACTAGTCTAGGCTGAGAGCTAATGGGATCCCACTTTGGGGCATCTGAGAGATGAGGGGAGGGGAGCGTGGTTTCCAGCAAAGCCAGCTTCCCCCTCAGCCACTCCTTGACAGGCTGGAGCTTCATGCTGATTTAAGAGGGGAGAAAGCCCTGGGGCCTGCTTATACAGAAAGACAGGTCTACCTGCTCCCACCCTCATCCTGAGCTGCCCAGACCTCTGCCCTCCTCTACAGGATAGCATTGGGCAACTGGCCCGGTCCTCTGTTCTGGTCTCCTAGGAATTGGGAGTGGCCAAGATGGGCTCGCAGACAAGGATGGCACCTCTGTGGCAGCACGGGGCCTGGCCCAGCAAGGCCAGTGAGCTTTGAGGCCCCAAAGCGGCCACAACCCATGTTTGGAATGCCCCTTAGAAATGACCCTGGATAGAATCCCAGAGCTCAGAAGTGGCTCTGTCCTGGAAGAATATCTCAAAATTCACAAGTGTTTTTTTCTAGAAGAAGGAAGAGAAGTGGTGGTGAGATGAGCAAAGGGCACTTCAGGATAAGCAGTAAAGTTTCATTCAGAAAAATATACATTGGCCAAAGAATGGAGTCAGAGACAGACAGCTGGTACCAGGAGGCATGGGGCTGGATGTTTTTTATTTTCTCTGCATCTAAAAAACTTGAAAATGAAGAAAAGGAAAGTGAATGTTATATGAGCTGGTCAGCAACCTTTCATGCAAAGGGAAAACTGAGGCCCACTTCTAGCCTGCTAGAGCCCAGGGTTCAAGCTTGGGGAGGCCACCGGCCATCTTTCCAGACTCATGCTGGTCATCTCCTTGGATGCTTAGAGCAGCGTGGGCCCGCCCGGTCCTTGTTCCAGGGGCTGATTTCCTGGGGGTGGGGCCAGGCCGGTTGTTATGAGCGGACTGTGTTGATTTTTCCCTTGGTCACTTCATGAGCTTGTTGAATTTCCAGAGAATGCGTGGGGCGCCCGGCACCCTGTCTACCTAGCCCTGCAGCCACCTGGGCCTGGACCTCAGAGACAGGCAGGCCAGCTCAGTGTTCACAGTGCAGAACCTCAAAACCAGCTGAATCAGTCAGGGTTCCCCGGAGGAACAGAACCAATAGAATACAGATAGATAGATGTGACGTATAAGGATATCTATGCACGTATACATTTACACATGTGTATATACATGTATATACACATGAGATAGATTTGTTTTAAGAAATTGGCTCACACAGTTGTGGGGCTGGCAAGTCTGAAATTTGTAGGACAGCCCAGCAGCCTGGAAATTTAGGCAAAAGTTGATGTTGCAATCTTCCGTCCAAATTCCACAGGGCAAGTGCCTGGAGAATTCCTTTTTCCCCAGGGGGGGCCTCTGCCTTTGCTTTTAAGGCTTCTATCCAACTGGCTGTGACCTACCCACCTTATGGAGGGTCATCCACTTTATTCAGGGTTGACTGATTTAAACGTTAATCTCAATCCAAACAAACCCTCACAGCAAACACAGACTGGTGTTTGACTAAACTGGCGCCCATGTTGACATGTACAATGAACCAACACTCCCACGCTGCTCTGTTACAACCTGCAACTCTTAGAAAACACAAACTGCGAGCCGATTTGCACATAACTTCTCTGGTCACACTTCCAAGCTTTTGGGCAAGTCCCCTGACCTCATGCCCTCATTCAGAGTAGAGATAACCTATCAGGTTCTCCAAGGACACCCAGGTGTCACCTGTCATCTGGTCCTCACACTGGCTCTGGGAGGTACTGGGAGTCACACGTTTGTGGGGTGCCTACTGGGGACAGGTGCTATGCTGGGGTGGGCGTCCACTGTGGAGCACGGTGGTCAGAGGGCAATGTCCCATTTTACATAAGGGGAAATTGTGACACAGGGTGGGCAGGCTGTCTCCTGCTGAAATATGCAAAGATAATGATAGCCCCCTTCTTAACACCCAGACACAGTCACCAGCATTGCCATCCCTGGGGAGGTCTGGTTCTGAAGGGACCTGTAGTCCCCTTCCCCCACCTGGCCAGGCTGGTTGCCAGGTGGCATTTTTTCCTGGGTATTGGTAAGGTGACCAGGCTCTGGAGCCATTTGTACAAGACTAGACAAGCCAAGGGACTTGGGGTACTGGGGGGGCGCCTGCTGAGTCCCCAGTTGGGCCTCTGAGTCAGTACCCTAACCTCTGTGCCCAGAGCTAAGGAGGAGACATGGGCTCTGGCTCTGCCTAGGGTAGACCTCCCTTTTGGGAAGGTGGCCCTAGCCCCAAGGAGTGGCCACCGGAAGGGGTCAGCAGTCCAGAAGCTCTTTGGAAGCCCCTGCTGCTTCTGGGCCCAGCTGCTGTGGGCCGTCCTTAAAGTGGACGTGTCTCCACTCACGGGGAGGCAGGACTTGTAAGAGGGCAGCAGGCGGCCAAAGGGATAGGTGCCCTCCACCACATAACCAGAACAGAAGATCAATGTCCTTCATGGAGAGATCCAGGTCACACTGTCGGATTGGACACCACCCATCAAAAGACGGGTTGTGGCAAGAAGATTGTGATGAATAATCATGTTGCTTGTTCCTTCTGAATTGGAAGAATTACACACCTGTGTCCTTCCGGTTCCTGAGTGCAAGTTCTCAATCTGTATGTCACATCTGCCTCCCTTTGCGGGGGGTGGGGAGTAGGGGGGTTACAACACAGACTGCCGGGCCTGCCCCCGAAGGTCAGGCATGCCTCAATCTGCATTGCCACCAAATTTGCAGGTGATGCTAATGAGAATCCCACTTTGAGGACCACAGTTCTATGGAATGGGTTATGCTAAATTTTGTCACAGTAAAGAACTTGATGGGAAAATGCTGTGGCCTGCTGGCTGAATGGGACTTTGGGAGGGTCCAATCTCCTGTGATGGAGACCTAGATAGTATGTCTGGCTTGTGTGTGTGTCACAGCAAGTCCCACCTTGCTGCCTGCTCCCTGGCCTCTTCCGAGTCCCCTGACAGCTCCTGCTGCATTTCTACCCCAGGGCCTTTGCATCGCATGTTCTTCTGTGGGTTTGTTTCTTCAGCTCAGGCTCCGTCTCTTCACATCACTGGGTTTATGACCACACCTGATGCACGACTGGCTGGTACATGTATGTTTGTTATTTTGGGGGCCTGCAACAGATGTGGACCCCACACCCTAACTCACATCTCGTGTTTTCTTACAGTGTGAGCCAGCCCACTGCACTGGCTGTGGGTGCTCCGTAGGAGCTCTATCACCTGCTCTCTTCCTCTGCCCTATGCATTGAGGAGCGAGGTGGCTGCCCTCACCCCGGGGCCTGAGTGGCTCTGGGTAGGGCTTTTGTTGAGGGCAGTCAGTGCTGGGTGGGGTTCTGTCTCTGTGAGAAGATTTGGGTGGCCCAGGCTCAGGGTTTGGATAAGAGGCTTGGATGAGAGGCCTGTGTCCTGGTTCAGGAGAGTCTCCTGTGCAGCATGGCCTCATCATGCCCATCATTTCAGATGCCATCGATGGCGCCACCTCTGTAGAAACCCCCATCTGTGGAATGGGGCCACCTCTGTAGGAACCCAGTCATATCAATTAGCCTGGAATTCTGGGGTAGGAGTGGGTGTGGCCATGGCTCCAGGTCCTGGAGGTCTTTACTTTTTTTTTTTTTACCCAGAACTTAACACCAATCCTTCTCTGTGCATATCAGCATGGTCCCAGAGGCCCCTGGACTCGTGGGGTCAGGCAGATAGTGTAAGGGGACTGTCCAGACCAACCTCCTTTGCACACCCTGGAAAGCAGGGAGGTGGCTGTGCCTCTTCAGTTTTACAGTGAACTCATTCCTGAAGCCAGCATGCCCCGCCCCTCATACTCACCCTTGCTCTCAAGAGAGCCCTCGCTAGCTCCCGCCCCGCCCCCCACCATGGGCGCATGCCTTATGGGTGTCTCTTATTAGATCCTCACAGTCACCTGGAGAGGTCAGGGCCAGAACTGCTGTCCTCACTTTCTAGATGAGAGGAGGGTTGCAGAGGTGAAGTAGCCATTTGCCTGTGGCCTGCGGCCAGCTCTGCTCAGGGCCACCAGCCTCAGGCCTTTCCCAGCCTTTTCAGCCTCTTGCACAGAGGAGCTGCTTGCTTGCCCACCCGCTCAGGCACAGCGGCCTCATCCCAGGCGAGCGTGTCAGCCGCCAGCTCACTAGCTGGACACCAGGCAGACCTGAATCATAACCTGGAACTACAGGCTTCTCCTGGCCCCACCCCCGAGCTGCCGTCCTATCACCACAGCTGTTTCTCGCTGTGCCCCCCTAGACGGGTGCCCTCTGTCACAAGTCCAACCATGGACGCTGGCAAATGGTACAACAGGAACGCTTTGCTGGGGCAGAGCTCAGGGTCCAGCTTGGCAGTGCTCACAGGGATGCAATGAGGACCCTGTCTAAACTGGTGGGAGTCAACAGTGCCCTTCATGATCTGGGGATACAGTTCAGCTGGGAGCCCCTTTTCTTGAAGCTGTTGGGGCTGGGTCCTACCTGTCCCTGGGGAGTCTTAGTGGCAGGGGTCTGGGAGGGTAGCGACCTGAGGATCAGGCTGGAGCCCTGCACACACGGGCTGACCCCCTTGGAGAGGTGGAGGGCGTCAGCGTCCCACCTCTCTCGTGAGGCAGGAGGGCTCTCTCTACTGGTTTGGGGACCCCGTGACATAGGCTGAGTGTGTCACCCACTCACTGTGGCCCTTCGTGCAGGCCCCAGCAGTGACCTCTTCCTGAGGGGGATGAGGGAGTTGTCAAACCGCAGCCTGTGCAGAGGTGGGGCCCACCACACATCAGGGCCCCAAGTCCATAAACTGATCCCTTCCCAGGCACCCTACCCTCCTGCCTGTTTACCTGTGTCAGCTGCAGAGATGTCCAGGCAGATAAGAGCCTGGTCTCCTCCCACCCTGGCAGTGGAGGGGAGGGGGGTTCTGCACAGAGGTCCCTCCCTGCGGAATGCGGGCCCCACCCCTGCCCTGGAATCCGGCTGTGGCAGGGCAGCCAGTGTTGACCCTTCAGGGGAACTGAAAACATAACAAATATGTGCTCTCCTCACAATGGGCCACAGTCAAGGTCATCGCTGTTTTCCTGGGACCCTGGAGGTGAAGCGGGTCTGATGGAGGAGCTTCCCAGCCGTGCCGGGGAGAGGGGTCTGAGCCGCCTTGAGGAGTACAAAGTGCCCCTTCTTGCTCACCTGAGCAGAGAGCACCCTTCTGCCTGCTGTGGGGGTACGGGAGGCGACTCTACTCGTGGACGCTTTTTGGTTGGGAGGCCTGGAAACAGTCATTGAGGCCAGGCTGCCTGTGCCCTCAAGGAGCAGCTCTCGTCAGCATGCATCACTCTGGCCTGGGCTTCATCAGGCAAGGCAGTGCTGGTTGAGAACTGGGCCTCAGGTGTTCAAGTCCCCACTGCTCTACCTGTTGTCACCTTGGGGAGCCGTTTCCTTGCAGCCTAGGCCTACTCATCTGTGAAATGGACACAGCGGTATCGGCCTGGGCTTGTGTAGGAGTCTCGTGGACGATGCCTGTGGCATTGTTGCTGGTGGGCTATCAGGACCCCCAAGACTTGGTTCATTCCCCCTACTCTCTTTTGGGGCTATCGCAGGCACAGCGCCTAACCTCTGGGACTTTTGACTCCTGTCCTACAAAGTATAGGCCTTCTGACTTCTGCTGGGCCCCGTGGGCTGTTCCTGCTCACTGGGCAGGTAGCCATCCCCTCCTACCCCCCATTTGTCCCCTGTACTGTCACGTGTCTGCAGCTGCCCCTCCCTCAACCTCTGGAACAGGTGGTTCGCCGACAGCCTGGGGCTGAGCGTGGCCAGGAGGTGGCATGCCACTGGTGCTCTTTAAACCCACAGGGATTGAGCGGGCGGATTCTGGTAGGCAGCAGTGGCTGCCTTGTCCCTTTTGTGGGGTTCCTCTGTGCCCAGCCCACAGCAGCCACCAAGCCCCGCTAGACCCTGGGCACTCACCATGGCTTCACAGAGCTGGTGTGGGGAAGACGCTTGACCATGCTCACCCTGCCCTGCGTGGGTCACGTGAGCTGTAAAACCAAGCATCCCGATGCTGTGCTAATTAACCTGGACACCGTGCTAGTTAAGGTTGCGCCATGGTGCCCAGGCTTCGTGGTAACACAATGTCCCTTAACTGTCAAGGGCCCCTCCTTCTGCCCAGGCTGCCCCCTTGCCCATGTCAGTACCTTGGTCCTCATCCTCTGTGGACTTCAGGCAGACGTAGCCCTTTTCTGCCACAGGCCTCATTCTGTGAGACGAAAGGGATTCTTGTGACAGTCCCTGAGTTTTTAGAGCTTTGCAAACTGCTCTAGAAACCATTCCTCTTCATGCCTGGGTCTGTGCTACACTCTAAAGAGGGGTGTGCATTAGATGCATGCTTCGTTGTCCTTCAGAGCTGGGCTGGGCAGGGAGGCAGGAATGCCATGCAGGGTCCCACCCCTGCGACTGTCCATGCTGTGGGAGTGAAGCCTCCGACACTGCCAGTGTGTGCCCAGTGCTGGAGTTGCCAAGGGGACAGAGGGCCTGGCCCTTCGTGAGGTGGGCTTCCGGGGTGGTGAGTGCTGCAGGTGGGACAGGGTCTCGGGTGGGCATGTATTACAGGGTGCATCACAGAGGGTGACGAGCAGGAGGCGGGGGATTTGAGGGGCAGATAGCTGAAGTGTCGGGTGTTTCAAGAACACTGGCAGGCTTTGCTCGGGCTGTGGGCATGGCCCGTGAGGGAGGGTCTGGGCCAACCAGGCCTCCTTCCCACACTCCACGTTTTGCGTGCTCACCAAGGGTCCCTGAGTGCCAGAGATCTGAGATGCCGGGCTGCACTGCCCATGCTGACCCCGACAATAGTTCTTGTCCTGAAAGGTTAGGGGACACTTTGCTGACTAGGCCAACCTCGCCACCTTTCCTCTTCCTGCAAGGTGGGGTCGACCTAAGCCCTGCTCACCTCTGGGCCTGGGTCTGGGTTCAGTTTTTGCACCCTCCCTTGGGGGAGGGGGGCATGACAGATGTGAATACCTGAGCACTGTGGGAGCCACTGTGGGAGTGTAAGGCCCAGCTGCCTGGGCACCTCCAGTGGAGGGCAGGGGACAGCCGAGCACGGGACAGCCGGGCACTGCAGGTGCCCCTTCTGCCACATCTGTGTTCCCTCTAACTCTTCCTCCTCTCCTTGCCCCTCCTACCTGCTGGCAGAAGTTAACAGAGAAGTGTTTATGGGTTTCTCCTCGAAGCCAAATAAGGTAGAGCAAGCAGTAGGCTGGGGGAGGGGCCAGCGGTGGGACCAGGATCACCACTCCTGGCAGCTGTCCTGGCAGCTGTCATCTGGGGAACCTGGGCCTCCCATCTCTGGGCCCTCCCTGTCCTCTGAGGAGTCTCGCCCAGTGGCAGAAGACCGGCCCACAAGGTGCCTGCCTGGTCAGGAGACCCCGAATCCAGTCCTGCTATGGCCACTGTCCTCTGGGAACTCAGATGACTCATGTCCTTCCCAGCCACCAGCCCCTTCAGTGAAAGGAGAGCCTAGGCTGTGCGACCCAACGTCCTTCTGTGGTATGTTTCCTCCAGTCTTCTTTATTTCCCCCAGTAAGTCCATTTGGCGATGACCCTAGTAACCCATGAGAGAGTTCTCCTTGTAAAAATGGAAACCTCATAGATGGAGCCGGTGACCCTTCCGCACAGGTGAACGTGGGCATTGGCTCGGTATTGATCTTTCTAGGCCTTTTTATACATCTATATACACGAATACTGTTTGTGTTTTCGTTTTAGTCTTATGTGAAAAGAATCATAGTGTGCATAGATGGGCAACTGGCTTGTGGCGTCCAGCAGTGCCTTAGAGACTGGTCCACATTAGTTCTCTTACTATGTGCTGGGCACTGTTTCACACGGCAGCCCCTGCAGGGTGGTAGTTATGATCCTTCTCACTTAACAGCTGAGGGAACTGGGTTCCAGAAAGACCCCTCTCTCCTGCAGAGCTGAGTGAAACCACCAGATCACAGGCTCCAATGCTATTTCACAGATCGGGGAACCGAGAGCCAGAGGAAGGCTGTGACAAGTTGCCTTGTTCCTGGCAAGGGGTCTGTGCCACTGAGCCTCCTCCTTCTAGAACTTTCTTCTGACTACTCAGCCCTTGGCCATCAGTCCTTTCCTCTTCAACTTAGCAGTTCAGCCCCAGGCACTTGGGGCCTCAGCCCAGGAGAAGCACAGTGGGAAGAAGAGGAAGTGGCCTTATGATGGGCGAAGCCCCTGGACTCTGGGCCCTGCTCCCTCCCTCTACTCATGTTGACTTTATTTCCTCCATGTGCCAAGGCTCTGGCCGTCCCTCAGAGGAGTCTGGTTGTCCCTCCCCTCACCTTGGCGGGAGGGTGGACAGCTCTGCCCTGGTCCTGGTTTCCTGCTCCCCTGCCCACCAGCTATCTCCTCAGTCTCGCTAGTCCTAGACTAACCCCCCTGCTCCCCATCTGCAGACTGTCCTGTGGGCCAGTATGGCAGCCCCTGTACCCTGGCCTCGGGGTGACCCTCATTCCCCCGCCTTCCATACTCCGGGCCGCTTAGACCCACACTATTTCAGGGCGTGGGGGGTGCATCAGCCCCAGTTCTTGGGCTCCCTCAGTTTCCTCACCTGCGAAGTAAAGATAATGATAGCGTCCCTTGCAGGTGCACGGGGACAGTGACGGCGATGGCCATGGTGTGTCCACCAACCGTACAGGCCTCACCGCCTCTCCCTGGGACACGGGCAGTTCCAGCCGTCTCCCTCAGAACCACTGGCCAGCCTGTGGGTCACAGGGCAGTGTGGTGTCATGCTCAGGTTGCTGGGTCTGTTTCCTGGAACTTCCCTGAACTGCACTAAAAATAACCACCCCAGAGGGTTGCCGCGAAGACCCTGTGAACAGCCACATGGAGGTGCCTGCCCGTCACCATCACAGCCCTCTGTGCTGCGCAGTTTGCTCCACTTTATAGATAGTGAAACCAAGGCTCAGAGCAGGTGGCCCTCACTCAGGCTCCCGCAGGAAGGACGGTGCAGGGACGATCCAAGCGGATTCCAGGGCCTGGGGGGACGTGTTCCAGGAACTGCATGTGACCTGGGGTCTCAGGTGTCTGACCTTCCCTGGGCAGGCCTCCAGCTCCCTGTGGCCTTGATTGCGGTATCCAGCCCTCTGCATGGAATGTCCCAGCAGAGTGGTCCTGGATGTTTGTGACTTTCATTGCTGGCCCTCCTCGCCTTCCCTTCTTGACCTGGCACCAGCCGAGACTAGGGGGGCAGTCTGTCCTTCTAGGCCTCAGTTTCCTCATCTATAGGACAAGGATCTGATGTGCTGGGTGAGGGTCTGAGAGGGGTTAAGCTTGTGCTAGTTGGGGTGAGAGAGCTCTTTCCTGCCCAGCATTGCTTTCTCTCTCCCTTCCCCCTGCCCCCCCCCGCCCCCACCCTCATCCTATTGTTCCTGGCTCAGGAAAAGGCATATTTCCCCCATGAGGTCACCATCCTGGCCACTGGCAGCTCCCTATGGGGAAGTGGGAGCTGCCTGGCAAGGCAGGTCCTGTCCCCTCTTCTCTGCTGTCTTTGGTCCCCACCTCCTCCCCCGGATGAATCCTTCCTCCTCTGCTGAAACCTGGAGCTGACCAAAACCTCCTCTATGCCTTCTCTGAGGTCAACTGGCCTTCAAGGCCAAAAGCAATACCACCTCTTCCAGGCAGCCTGCTCTGATGCCCTGGGCTTCCTTGGTATGCACAGTCACAGTGGGGCCATGTTCATGGCCCTTAGACCAGCAACCCTAATGGACAGACTCATAGTGTTCCAAAAGCCCTGGACGTGGAGCCAGGAGTCTGGACCTAGGGCCTGGCTGCACCCCCCACCACAGAAGCCCTCCCCTCTGAGAACCTCTGTTTCCTCATCTAAACAATAACAGAGTGCAAGAGTTGGCTCAGGTTTTGCTATTGAAGCCAGTTTGCCTCTGCTCCCGTGCTGGCCCGAGGTCACTCTTGCTCTGCTGGCTGGCCTCTCGCCCGGTCCCCTGTCCCTGATGACAAGAGGAGGTCAACAGGGTGGGAACATCACCCAGCCCCTACCCTTAGCCCGCTCCCCCCAGGCTGCCTTGCTAGGGCTGGGAGCCAGCAGCCCAGCTTTCCCAGCTCATGTCCCCTGGGCCGGCATCCAGAGCTGTCCGGGCGCCACCCGATGCCCAGTGCTAGCTTCCTGGTAGGGCTGATGGCAGAAGATAGAGTCAGGGCAGCCGACCCATCTCACAGCCTGTCTTTGGGAGAGCTGGCACACTCTGGTAGGGCAGGAATGGCTTGAGTGGGCTGTGCTCTGAGACATCCTGGGGCCCCTAGGAGAGCTAGAGCCTCAGTTTCCTCATCTGTGTGAATGGAGACACTCACCTCCCAAGGCACTCTCTGCTTTTCACTGTCTAACTGTTGGATGTGTCCTCTGAGCCTCGACAGTGTCTTCCTCTGGGCAAGTCAGCTGTGTGCTGAATGAATAACTGGGGAGGGCATTGTTACCCACTCCGGGGCAGGCCTTATGCTGGGCTGTGGCACACACGGATTCCCCCGGGGTGGGGCAGCAGCCCGTCCACCCTGTACCAGGCCTGACAGGGCTGAAGTGCAGTCCATTCCAAAGAGCTACCCACACGCTCCCCTCTCTCTGACTCTTCATCTCCCATTTCCTGCTTTTGGCAAACAGAACTTCTCTGAGATTCTTTGCCTCCTGCTCAGCCTGGGGGTGGGGAGAGGATGGGGGAGGCCTGGCTCCAGAACACCCCATGGCTCCACTGACAGCAGCGGACTGGGTTCGGGCCAGCCCCTGCCCCTCAGGCTCTGGTTTCTGAAATCCTTCACTGATTTCAAGGGCTGCGGATTTGTTTATTTTGGTAAAATATACATAACTTAAAATTTACCATCTTAACCGTTTTTTAAGTGCGTAGTTCAGTGGCATTAAGTGCGTGCTCAGTATTGTGCAATGATCACCACCATCCATGCACAGGATTTTCTCATCATCCTAACCTGAAACTCTGTACCCATTAAACACTAATTCTGCATTTCCCCTGTCCCAGCCTCAGGGTCTCTTACAGAGCCCGGCAGGGGAGACCGCGGGCGACATGTGGAGGTGAGAACCTGTCCCTCTGAAGCTGCGCCTCTGCTGCCAGGAGCTTCCCTGGGGGCTATTTCACATTAGACGCCCTGTCACGGGCTTTGTGCACGCCATCCCTGGTGCAGGCATCTGGCGTCGCTGGTAGATCAGAACATGAATGCCGGGGGTCAGGGACCTGCAGAACAGGTCCTCAGGAGAAAGTTACTCTGATGGATGAGCGGGGTGGGTGTACGAAAGATCGGATGGACAAATGGGTAGGTAGATGGATGGGTGGGTGGGTGGATGGATGGATGGATGGATGGATAGGGGAGGGTTCCACCTCTCTGGGGACGGGGCTGGGGCTGGCACTGTGGTGGGGAGAGAAGCAGAGCCCAGTAGCTCGAAAAGTGCAGTTCTGGAAAACGAAAAGGAACTTTAGAAGGCTTCTTGGCCATAAGTGCATTTCTTTTTTGCCTCTTGGGCCAGATGAGATTGATTTTTTTAAAATGAAAATGTATAATTGTTGAAAAACTTTAGATTTAGAGTTGAACTGATCACTATAGCTAGTGTGTGTAATGGAAAGAAGCATCTTAACTTTAGGGACGGCTCTCCGGGGAGTGGGTGCATGCTGCAGTTTCCAGAAAAAAAGGCGGGTAACCCCGAGTTCAGGACCACAGCACCAACCATGTGGTTCTTTGGGGTTCCCACATGGTGGAGTGATAGAAGGGGCTTAGGGGGTCAGTGCGAAGGGACCGAAGCCAGCCAGTGTCCCAGCCCTGCGCTCTGCACATCGCATCTGCGATTTGGTTTAAGCCTCCTGATGACCCTTCGGGCAGGTAGTTTTAACCCCATTGTACAGATGCAGAAAGAGGCTTGGAGGGTGAGCCGGCTGCAAGGGTCACAAGGTTGGGGTGAGAGTGGGCCTGGCTGTGAGGCGGTGGCTCCGTGTCCGGGCTCGGCAGCTCTGTGGGGGCAGTGCTGGCTCCTACTGCCTCCACCTCCTCTCACTTCCTGATGCCTGGGCTCCTCGGTCCCGGGGGCTCTGGTGAAGGTGGAGAGGGAGGTGGGCCGTGCTCCCTCTAAAAGACATCCTGGGGACCCGACTCTTGATGAGGATGGGGGACAGGCAGAGGTGTGGGCAGTCCCCCGGCACCACCAGTGACCATGGGCCTGGGTGTGAGGTCGAGTGTCAGCGGGAAGCTGCCAGAGTCTCAGTGGTCCGAGTTATTTGAGGAGTTCCTCTTTTGTCTTGGCCTCCAGGGTGGGACCACTGAGGGAGTCCAGCTATGGCCTGTCCCAACTGCAAAAGCCCCAAGAACCAAACCTCTAGCACAGGAGGACATGCCATCGTCTCCAGCTAGTGACTGGCAGCGAATAGTGCCACCTCTGCAGCAGCAGCTGCCCTCAGCCCGGTTCAGATACCTTTGTCTCCAGGAGACCCTGTGAAGGTCATTGTGATCAGGGCAGCTAGAGGCTGTGAGGCAAGCAGGGCCCAGGTCATGCCCCAGGGGGACCCCATGCTTGGAAGGCGCAGTCAGGGTGTAAAAGCATCTCTCAGATGAATACTGCCTGTTGGCGTCCTCCCCAGAGGCCTGTTATTCTGGCCCATTTTGTTCCCAGAGGAGATGACCTGGCTCTGGCTTATTTTAGCACACTCCACCTGGCCCTGTCACCTCCTCCAGGGAACATGGTCTGTGTAGCCACATCCACAGCCGAGCTCCAAGTCAGTGTTTCAGCCCTGGCTGTCCAGACAGCTGCTAGGGGGTGGTCTGAGAGATGGTTGGGCTCACGGCTGGCACTTGGGGGTCTGAAGGGCTGAGAGTGGAGGTGCAACAACAGCCCCCCCGCCTCTGGAGCCAGCTTTTATTCCATGCCTCTTGGTGGGAAGGAAAGGGGTTGAGTCCCACTGCTCCGTCACAGACATCTGGGCCGTGGGCACTGGTGCCTGCCAAGTTCTGCGCTGTCCTCTGGGCCTGGGTGGGCAGGGCTGGGGTCAACCTGGGCCAGCTCGCTAGTGGCAGTGACTGAGGAGTGGCACAGGCAGAGGGGCCTGAAGCCCTGGGGCCCTCTCCAGTGGTGCCTACATGCTGCTGGCCCCACTGGGCAGCGTGCAGTGCCTCTCGGGCACCCCAGGAAAGGCTGAATGGGCCCCAAGTTCCTGTGATGAAACCATCAAACATGTAGCATCTCCTTATCATCTCCTGATAACCCTCAGTTCCTGGGGTGGGCAAATGAGGTTCCTCTGGACACCCTGCTGCACTTTGTCAAGTTAGTGTCAAACAGGGTGAGACTCTGGAAAGTGCCCACAGGGTACAAAAACATGTTGTGGAGTTAATAAGAGGAAAAGCGGGAATGAGGTGTTGACACAGAGGCAGAGGCAGGGGCCGGGCCAGACGCTTCTTGCTGGGCAGTGTTACTCATGTGGTGTGAAGGATTCTGGGGAAGGCACAGCCACAGAAACTGATCAAGCGGCAGGGGCAGGGCTACTGCAAAGGTGGCACGCTGCATCTGGGGAGAGCGGGGTGCGTGCGTCCCTGTGGCTATACACAAGTGAAGGCTCCGAGAGCTGGACCCCAAAAGCCAATTGTACTGTATGTTAATTGAAAATATAAAATTTTAAGAAGAAGTAAAAGCAAGTTAGGAAGATCGGTCACTACCTCAGTGTCTGCTCACAGGAGGATGGACATGGCGCTGTCTGCGCCTGGGACACATGGACAGGACGTGATGAGAGCCACACGTTTCTACAGGGAGCAATCCCCAAAACGTAACATTGGCGAGCAGACTATTAGTGGGACTGAGTGACAGAGTGCAGGCACTGAGTGACAGGAAGTGTCGGGCGCTGTCTGGGGACACGGTATGACAGTGGACGTGCACTGAGTGACAGGTGGCATGTTGCACATTTTCATGATAGGTGGCGTGTCATATGTTCAGCACTGTGACTTGTACATGCAGGGAGATGGGCCACTTTGCGGGGATGATGAGCACGGCTTGGGGGGGACAACATTCTGGGGGGCAGTGTTGTGGAGGCAGTGTTGTGGGGAGTGAGGTCGGGGGGTGATGCAGGGGGCGCGGGGCTGATCCTCCCATGCGCGCGGCCGTGCTAACCATGCGTCTCCCCTGCAGCTTGCCTGCTCCGCTCCAACGCGCTCTCGCTGGTCTACCTGCTCTTCCTGCTGCTGCTGCCCTGGTTCCCGGGCCCCTCCTGGCACAGCATCCGAGGTAAGGGCTGGCAGTAGCTCCTGCCTGGAGATGGGCGGCGCAGGGCTCGGAGCTCTTTGTCCACATGCACCCAGCCCAGTGGGAGGGAGGCGCTGGGTCCTCTTCAGAAACCCTGGGCAGCGGACTTCCTCTCTGGCTTAACAGCCATGGGTAAAGGCTGAGCGGTCCCACGTCTCATTTTCATCAGAGACCCCTGCTACTTTCAGAATCCCTTTTCTGACCATGTGTTACAGGGACATGCTGAGGGTCGTTGAGGGGATTCCCCTGACCCTGGGGAGTCTCAGACCCAGGGCTGAGGGCCAGCCAGTCTTCCCACAGGCCCCCTGTCATTCCCTACCCTGTCCCCAGCACTGTCCATGCAGCCCCTCTGTCCGGCGAGTCTCCAGCCAACCCTTAAGGCCAGCCACCACACTGGCTTTCCCTGCCCCCCGACCCCCGTAGAGTCAGGCTCCATATGTGTTCACCTGGCGCCCCCTGGGGCTTCGGGTAGCCAGGGACACTGTCTCCATCAAAGTCCTGAGCTCCTGGAGGGTGAGTCTCAGTCTGTGTAAATCACACAGATGGATGTGGGAAAGCCCATCGGGGGGCTATGCCCACAGGAGGGTCTGGACAGTGGGGCCCACAGTTCGGAGCGACCTGAGAGGGTCTGGAAGTAGACAGGTCATTGCCCCATCTCAGGATCCTGTGTAAGAGGGGGATGGGGCGTGTGCAGGAGCCCTACCCGCTGCCCAGCAGCACACAGGCAGGTCCCCTGGGGAGGGGTATGCAGAGCTGCAGCAGATGACATCGGGCTAGATGGCAGGAGGGGCCCCACCCCTCATCCTGGGGCTTCTACCACCCACTCTCCAGGTACTTCAGTGTCCATTTTTGTCCCAGCTTTTCAGTCAGAAAAAGTGCTCAGGGACCTGTCCCTGAAGACTGTCCTGTGTCCCTGGGTGGGAACGGCCGTAGGTTTCAGAGGGTGGAGAGAGGAACCCAGGCTTAAAAGAGGGTCCTGGGGAAGCAGTTTGTCGGCAGCATGAGCCCCAGTGCCCATCAGAGATGGGTGAAAAGTCACCCAGCAGGCAGGCTGAGGGTTTGGCTAAGGCCATGCAGGGAGACAGGCACTGCCCTTGGGAGGTGCTGGCGGCAGCACACTGGCCCCTTGGGGGCCTTAGGAGCCTCTGAGTGTCCTGTGGCTGCTGAAACAGTCACCGCACTGAGGGGCTGGAACGACGCGTGTTTGTTTTCTCACATCTGGAGCTCAGAAGACCAGCGCCATCTCCCGGGTCTAGAATCAGGTGTCACAGGGCCGGTTTCTCCTGGAGGCTCCCAGAGAAAATTCATTTCCTAGTCTTTTCTGGCTTATTGGTCCCTGGCTCCTCCCTCCATGGTCCAGGCCAGCACCCTGACTCTGGCCCTCCTCCTCTCTCCCAGGGTTAGGACCTGTGATTGCCCCAGGCCCACCCAGGGCCCCAGGATCAGCCCATTTTAAGGTCAGCTGATTGACAACCTGGTTTCCCTTCTCTGTGTAAGGAAACTTATTCATTACTGGGCTTGGACGTCCCATGTGGGGGTCATTCTGCCTCCTGCAGGGGGACAGGTCACTCCCTCCCTGGCCCATCACAGGCTCTCTCCACCGCATAAGGCTGCCTCTTTGCTTGTGGCATTTGCAGGAGGCACTAGTCTTGGAACACAGGGAGAGTTCAGGTGCGGAGAAGGGAGGGGCCCCAGCTTAGGCAAGTGCTAGGAGCTGCTGGGGACCAGGCCAGACCCCTCCCAGGGTGACTCAGCTGTCCGCCCAAGACTCTCAGCTCAGGCCAGCTGGGCCCCCCTCCCTCCCTGGGGGAGGGCCTGCTGGGCAGAGTCTGCCACCTATACCATCCTCTTCTCTCCGTGGAGCCAGTTCTGTCTGTTCCCAGGCCCTCAGCTAAAAGCCGCTTGTCGGTAAATATTTCAGTAAATATTTCATCCCTTTTACGTGACTGGAAAACACTTTCCTCTGATCAGTAGTGGAGAAAGTGCAGGCTCGGGCCAGGGCAAGAGGAGTCCAGAGTAGGGAGGAGAGGCATTGGGAAGACTTCCCTCCTGGCCTCTGTCTGTCCATCTGCCAGCATCAGAGGCCCTTCAGGGACGGGGAGACTGTGGGTTTTTCCGGGCGGGAAAGAGGAAAATGGGAAGCCTGCCCATGCCTGAGTGCCTGGCCGAGGGTTGTGCAGCGTTGGGCCTTAGCACCGGCTCCTGGAGGAAGGTCCGATGCTGTCCAGGGCCCCCATGGGCACTGACCCCTGACCCCATCCCCACGTGGGCATCTGCCTGAGCCAGGGGGAGCTGGGGTGGAGCTCCCGGTGCAGGGAGGGAAGGAGAACGGAAGTGTCTGCCTCAGTGTTTCCTCAGGGAAGTTCCAGCACCTTCCTTGGTCACTTTGGCCGGCAGTGGGGGCCACCGCACAGGGGCTGGGGCTGTGGGCATGGGCCACGTGCCCACAAAAGGCCGGGTGGAGATGCAACAGAAGCTGTAGGAAGACCATGGGGTCAGTTCCCGGTGACCAGATTAACATTTAGGGACTCGAAGAGGCCCGTCCCTGCCTTGGAACAGAACCCACCTGAGGCTGCCCTGCCGGCACCTGGGCGTTGCTTTAACTCAGGTGCTTGCACAAAGGGCCTGGCAGGCAGGGCCGTCTGGTCCGCTTCTCAGGGCAGTGCACCTGAGGATCCCTAACGTCTGCTGGATGAGGAGATGAGGTGCCCTGTGTGTAATTCTCGTCATCCTCGCCTAAACAACACGTCTTGTAATCTCAAGCCTATGAACAGAAGATGCCCCCACCCAGGTCTCAGCGGAGCAGACGATACATCCCCTCCCCCAGTAGGGCCTCATGGCTCAGACTTTGGTTTACGCCCTGCCCGGTCTCTGTCCCCACCTCTCTGGACCCTCCTCCATAAGATGGGGCCTTGGACAACTGGAGGACACCCCTTCCCTTGGCTTCTCAGGGCACTTCTTGGAACACTCCTGTGCCACCCTGAGGGATCCCAATGTACACCCCACTCACCTTG
>NW_024349801.1:2238070-2246973 GCF_902729225.1 Pteropus medius
GGTGGGGCCTCTCGTCACAGCCCAGCTCAGCCCCAGGGTTGGCACCACACCTACAAGGGGCCTGGGCTGCCCCAGAAGAGAGCAGTGTGAGTGGGCCCTTCATGGGCCACAGTTCAGGTGGAAGGCTGGGGATCTGTGAACTGTGGCTGGGAGGTGGACAGTGAGAGTCAGGACCCTGCTGAGGGCAGGGACCCTCTGGAGCCTTTGCAGACTGAGCAGCCACCATCAGGCCCATTTTAGGGAGTTCATACCCAGGGCTCCTGCTCTGGGCCAGACAGATGCTCTTTTATAACCACCCTTTGGGAAGACCCCACCTTCCTGAGCTTCTGCAACCCACAGCCTCTCAGCCCCGCTCCCTATTTCCTTGGAGATTCCTGCCTAAGCCCGAAGCCCCTAAGTGGGAGCCCCAGCACCTTAAGGAGGGGCGATGTCTGTGCCCACCCCTCCCCCACCGTGCACAGAGGTCGGGGGCACCGGTCACGCAAGGGCAGGGCTTGTCCTTCCATGGTGCTCCTTGCTCTTTCAGGCCTCCAGTGTCAAGTCCCAGGAGAGAGGACAGGCAGCAACAGTATCAGATGGTCTAATGCCCTCCTCCCTGCTCCCGCAGCTTCCCCCCCCCCTGCCCACTAATGGCACCCGTTCCTCCCAGCACTCAGGGCCCGTTCCTCCCAGCCTCGTTGTCCACAGAGACCTGTTTCCAGTACCTCTAATGGGCCCTGGCCACACCCCTTATCCCTCCCGAGCGGATGCAGGAATCCCTCACCTGCCTGACCCCCTGCTCTCACCTAGAGCCAGAGCTGTCCTCTGGGCTTGCCCATCCCTGCTGCCCACTTGTGAATTCCCAGGGGGACTGTCTGCTCCCAGTGCAGCTGGGCACAGGCAGGCGAGAGCATCCTAGCTTTGATAGGCGGTGCGTTGAGTGCCAGGCAGGGCCTCCCATCAGGCCAGGCCAGACTCCAATTCCCGGAGGTCAGGCCAGCAGATGTGGTGGGGGAGCCGATCAAGTGAGGGGAGCAGGGGCTCGGCAGGGCCCCGGAGGGATTCCAGATGCCATTATACCCCCAAGGAGGTATCAGTAGCTCAGGGCTGAGGACAGGGGACTCTTAGAGATGGACGTTTGGGGATGCTGGCAAGCACGTGGGGATCCACGGCCATCCCTGGAGAAGACGGTCAGGTTGGAGCACTTGTCTCAGTGGGGCATCACTCCAGGCACATGTTTCCCAGGGGTGCCTCTTGGACCCGCCCTGCCTCTTCCAGCTGGGCAAGAGGAGCTAAAGTCACCGAGCCAGGGCTCCAGCCCTTTGGCTCTGTGCTGACTCAGGGTCCAGGACACTGTGGAGCCAGCCAAGAAGCGAAACGGGAAGGGGAGGGGAAGACGGTGGGAAGTACTGACATCTGATGTGCCTGCTAGGCGGATGTCCAGGGGTCCTGGATGAGAAGGCTGTCAGGTGTGAGGCAGGTAGGTGTTCCGGTCACTTTCCTACTGAGGGGCTTTCACCCTGACTCGTGGGCCCTGCCATGTATGGGAGCTCATCAGTCTGGGTAGCTGTCAAGGCCGGCCTCAGGTCTCCATAGCTTGGGAGCAGGGTGAGTCCACAGAGTGGGGCAGGGGCTCTCCCACCACATCACCCATTGGGACTTCCCAGATCTGTACGAGAGGTGTCATGTAGGCAGGCTGGGCAGAGGGAAGGCCGAGCCGTGGTAGGGAGGAAGCTCTACCTTCTCACCCTATGGCTGCTGTGAGTTCCTAGTTGGGAGGGAGTATGGGCCAGCCTCTGGAAAGTTCTCCCCCCACCCCCGAGCCCTGCACAGCGCCCACTGGCAGCCCAGCTCTGTACTCCTGTGGAGAGGACCATGGCCTCTCCCTCCTCTTGGCCTGGGGCTCTGAGCAGAAGGGCCCAGCCAGGGCCCAGGGCCAGACTCTCCCATTCATTTTCCGTTTGTTCTTCCCGCCAGCGAGCTGTTTCTTCCACCAGCTCCACCCTGCTCTCCCTCTTGCTCACCCCTGCCCACCACAGATCAGAGGCTGCAATCGAAGGGTCAGAATGTCAGGGCTTAGAGGGACCTAGAAAGGAGTGAAACCGAGAGGTTGTCGGGATCCTACCTGGGTGCCTCTCTGGGCTGCCTAGGGGAGTCCTTCCCCCAATCTGAGCCTGGCTTTCCTTGGCAAAGTCAGGCAAGACGGCATGTGAATGACATGTCACTCAGCAGTTTACCTGCTAGGCCAGCCCTAGGGTAAGGGAAACAGGCCAGTTCTGAGTCTCTTCAACAAATAGTGATTGTGCTAAAAGACAGTGAACAAAATGGACAGGGGCCCTGAGCTTGCCAGCCTCTGGCAAGAGAAAGAGGGCTGGTTTGATGGTGACCCCACCTGTCCCTGGGAAGTCGAAAGAGGGGCCCAGCTGCTCTGTAAGTGTCAGCAGCAAATCAGATGGCTGGCAAGGGTGAGGACTTGGGGGCTTCTGCCAAAAAGCCAGGGACTAGAGAAGGAAGCTGCCCACTCCCAGTATCCTTAACCCAGGATTCAGAGCTCAGAGTACAGCAGTCAGAACTGAACAGAGGTTTCTGGTCCTGGCCCCTGCACAGAATGAGAGCTGCCCACCCACTCGCGGGGCAGAAGTGACTCCAGGGCTCCCCGAGTCCTCTCTTCACGTGGGCCAAGGCCGCCCAGCTCTCTCCCTGCAGCCCAGGTCTCCTTATCAGGTGGGCTGAATCCTCCTTCCCAGGGAGCAGGGTCCAGACATGGTCGTGAATGCCTCTTCCTGCCAGGCTCGAGGCAAAAAGAGGCACTTGTCCAGGGCTGCCCCTGCCTGTGCTCACGGGCTCCTGGGCCCATCTCTACCTTGGCTTCTCCCTCCACGAGGTCAGGCCCTCAGGATGATGAGGCTCTCAGCAAGTGGCCATTGTTCCTTTCTGAGATGACTTGTTCTATACACATGTTGGAAGCATTTAGCTCCATGATACCCTCCCCTGCAAGAGGGCAAGGCTCACCCCGCTTTCATCGAAGAGCCAGGATCCCAGCCTGCCCTCCTCTACCCCCTGATCCCGGGGCACGATTTCAGTCCATACAAGGTGGGCGAAGCAGCATTCTGTGGCCAGGGCCGAGCAGAGTGACACAGATGTTTGTTGGACACGTGAACAAACCCGAAGGTGTCTCCCCAAGCCTAGAGGGCTTTTCTAGTGCTGGCTCCTGCCCCGCACTGCCCCATAGCCCCAGACAGCAGGTGAACTGCTGTGCTCAGCTGATTCCTTGCTTTGTGACTAGAAAAGTCACTTCATCTCTCTGTCTATAAATTGGAGGTCACGATAGTGCCCACCTATGGGGCTATTGTGAGCAGTCAGTGGAATGGTCCAGAGCACTGAATGAGATCAGGTGCTGACCCCCAGGACACACTCTTTGTGTGTCCAGGGCTGTGTACTGGCCTCATCCCTCCCTTTCTGCCCACAGGTCACACTGGCCGCCTCCTCCGAGCCCTGTTGGCCTTCAGCCTCCTCTTCCTCGTGGCCCACTTCACCTTCCAGATATGCCTGCGCACCGTGCCCAGCCTGGACCAGCTTCTGGGGTCAAACTGTGAGTCCTTGAGGGGTGGAGAAGCGGCTGCCCAGGGGCAGCAGGTTTGGGGGAGAGCTAGTGTCCTTCCTGAGCTAACTGAAGCCCTGCAAGAACCTTGTGTCTCCATGGGGAGGTTGGCTGCCCTGCCTCACCCATGCTTTGCCCTACGTGGGCCACCCCCTGAGAGCCTGTCCATGACTTATGTTTAGCCGAGATGGCCCACGTTAAGTGCCCCGGTAATGGCTGGCTGTGGGGCTGGGCTAAGCACTGGTGTGGTGCTAGTTCCAGAACCTGGAGTACCGCTCTTGGGGCAGCCCTGGTCTTCTCGATGTCTCTCCCCTCCCTGCCCCTCCCCCTCTCAGTCAGCATCTTTCTCCAGTACCTGCTGGGGCTTAGAGTCTCAGCCTCACTGCCCCGCGCCCTTGCACCCCTTGGCCTGTTGGCACCCAGCCCTCCAACACCATTGATGTCAACCCCCTGGTCTTCAGATGAGGGAGCCCCAGGTTCCCAGGCCTCCTGCCTGGCTGGGGTCTCCCACCTCCAGATCCCCAGGCTCCTGCCTGGCACACTCAGCCAGGTGGGCATGCAGGTTGCCTCACCAGACTTCTGGTTTCGTTCCCTGATGAGTGTGCCCCTCCTCTGTTTAGAAACTGGAGGGAAGTTAGGTGCCTCACTGTGTGCCAGTCCTGACCAGGCCTCCTCACTGCAGCCCCTAAGGAGCAGCTGGCCCCAACTGATGGGTCTGAGAGCCTGGTCCAGCCTCCTAGCCACATCAGCTCTGCTGAGGCCACACACTGCCCAGCTGGGCTGTGAATCCCATTCTGCCAGGCAGAGCTAATGGGCCTTTGATCCGTCTGGCTTTCCTGGCTGGGTTTCCGTCTCCCTACCAGAAAAGACAATGTTTTCAAGCATCCCAGAAACCAGCCATAGGAGTCCTGGAGACCAAGGGTTCCCTGACTCTGGAGATTCGAGGGCCTCCTGTTGACTGGAGGGGGTTTTTCAGGTTTCACCCTCTTGACCTGGTTCCCCCGCACCTTTCTCCACAGGCAGCCACTGGGAGAACCTCTCCCGACTCGTAGGGGTCACGAGGTAAGAAACCCCAGGGGATTTCCTGGGCCCAAGAGTGGGATCCCCCACTCCATGCGCCACCTCCACTGGCACCTGCCTTCTTGGGCCAACCAGTGGGCTCTCCTGCCCTTCACAGGCTGGATCTGAAGGATATCCCCAATGCTGTGCGACTGGTGGCCCCCGACCTGGGCATCCTGGTGGTCTCCGCTGTGTGCCTTGGCCTCTGTGGGCGCCTCGCACGGGAAGCCCCGCAGAACCAGTGTGCCCGGGAGCCGGTGAGCTGTGGTGGGCAGGGCACAAGTGTGCAGGGGTGGAGCATCCTAGAGCTGCATCCCAGACACCTGAGGACTATTTTACTTTCTTTTTCTGTTTTTCCTTTTTTTTAACAAATGTGGGCTTTTAGTTGTAAGAATCAGTACTGTGCAAATTATAAAGAGGTAAGAAACCAGAGGGGAGAGAAGGTACGTTTCCCATGGGTGTGGGGTACACTAGCAATGCAGCACGTGTCCCTTTAAAACCTGGCAGGGCTCCTCCTTGGGGGACACCTGCAGAGATCCCAGACAACATCTGTGCCTTTAGAGACTGTTCTGGAGGAGATTCTTTGTGGTCACAGGACAGTAGGGAGTCAGCAGTGCTAGAGGATGGTTTGTGCCAAACATCAGGGAGTCCTTGGGACGAATGGACAGATGGACTGATGGACACAGAGATGGACATTTGAGAAGCCTCACCCACAGCATTGTCAGCAGGCTCGTGGGCAAGGTGGGGGCCGTGTAGGCTCAGAAGCCAGCAAGGCTCTAAATCAGAGACGGTCCTTAGAGGGTCCCGAGTCTTCCCTTCGGCAAGACGTGAGCATGGGGCCCTGATGTCCCCCTCGGTTGAAGGCTCAGCACTCTTCTGACCTGTACAGGGTCTGTGGCCATGAGTATGGCCTGGTCTCCAGGGCTGGGTGGGATCTGTGACAGTCCAGGGGTCCGGGCACCAGAGCCTCCCAGTGGCCGTAAGCCCCTTCCATACCCCCATGCCTTTGTCCAGTAGCTGAGGCGTGTGGGGCATGAGGACCTTGACCTACAGAGGAGCCCAGAGAGAGAAGGCAGCTTCTCATAGCAGGTCAAGACGTTCAGCCTGCAGCTGACTCAGCCTGCTGCCCTGCCCATCACTGCCCCATCCCACCAGGCAAGGCTGGTACCCCCATTTCAGAGGGGGATACAGGGACTTGGAGGTCAAGTGTCTTTTCCAGGTCTTTGTGGGGGGTTAAGCCAGGGCTGCGACTGCCCTTCTGCTTGCTCTCAGGGTCCCCTCCTGACTGGGTCTCCCTCCTTTCCCACGGGGGCACGTGGGCACCAGCAAGTATATGGGCCAAGGCCGCCTCTAGTCTCCTCATTAGCAGAACTAAGGCTTCCTGGAACAGCTCTGCCGGGAAGGGGCTGGACTGTTCTCGAAACCTGTGGGTGAGCAGGAAGAGTCAGCCTCCCACCCCACGCTGCCCATTGGGGCTGGACTCTGGTCCGCCGTGTGACTGGGACAGCTCACCTTTGCCTGCGCGCCCTCAGTGGCATAGAGCCTGCGCCATCCTGCCGACCTAGGTGCAACGGGTGTGGACAGATCCTGGAGCACGGCAGTGGGAGCACCCTTCACAGGTGCCTACTTTTAAAACCCAGAGCTAGGAGCAGCCCAAGTGCTGCGTGACACTGCCTGGCAGGGCCACATGCACACATGGTGCACACAATTGTGTACGTGTACACATCCAGATTGTCACACCCATGCACACGCATGCTCTGACGGGGTGAGATGGGCTGTGGCAGGAGGTAAGGAGACGAGTGGACACTTCTGCCTGTCATGGCCTGTGGAACCAGCCGAGTCGGAGCCAGGGCCAGGGCTGGCTGGGCTGGATGCCACGGGCAGCCCCAAGCACCTGTCTTTCCACTCAGCAGCTGCCTCTGTTTTTCCCACTCCCAGAAATGCTCATTTTTCACAGTCCTTCTCAGAAGCTTTCCCAGGGTCTGGGCCAGGCTGTGGGCGGGGGTGAGCTCAGGCCAGGCTGCTGTACCTGCCAGTGGCTATCTCCTCCATCTGGGCTGGCTGGGGCCTCCCACTCCTTGCATTCCAGGGTCTAAAGGGGGAACCCTGATTACACATCTGACCTCAGGGGCCTGGGTCCTGCTCTCATATCTTGGTCATGGATACCCTGTAGCCCTTTCCCCCGGGCCTGCTCCCTTCCTTCCTTCTGAGTACAGCCCAGCTGCACCTCCCTGGGGACTCCCCACTCCTGCAGGCTCTGTGAGGGCAGGACCTGTCTGATTCACCTCTTCTGTCCAGCCCCCACCCACCCCTGACAGACTGGAAACAGTCTCAGAGGTTCGGTGATTTGCCTCAGGCTGCACAGACGAGAGGTCGGAACTGATATCTGACCAGGTCACCTGGATCTAGAGCCTCTGCTCTCAGTCTGGATGCTTAGTGCTGCCTCAGCTACTAGGAAGGGCGTTGTCAGGGCACTCAATGTACAGATGGGGACCTGGGGGGGCAGGCATCTGACACAGAGTCCATGATCTTTCTGTCTCACCCTGGCTCTCCCCTGCCTAGGAAGCAGCTCCATTTCAGGAAACCTGAGGTAGGGCTGGGGCAATAGGCCCTGTTGGATCTCTGTCCCCACTGTTGACAGAGGAGTCCTGGAAGGGCCATCCTGTTTCCTCCTGGGTGGTTGGCCACCTCTGTGTCTCCAGAGGGTTGACCTCTAGAGGAGTTGGCAGGATGCAGCAGGAGACCCCAGCACCTGGCTATGCCTCACAGGGTCCATCTGTCCATTCTGCAGAGGCCCCATGGGGAGCAGAGGGTGAGCAGGGTGCAAACAGCCATATAATTTGGGAATTCCTCTGAGCTTCTGCTTCTTATAAGGAAAGTACTACTTCAGCCCGTGGAACCAAGTATAACAGGTGTAAAGGGGCTCTGTAAACTGTAAAGTGAAGTGCACACATGTGCATGTACTGCTTTCCTTTTTTCTAAAAATCCCTGCTTGGGCCCTTTCAGGGGCCAAACTGAGCAGGATCAGGGGCTTTCAGGACACATGCAGGAATCTGTGAGGACTATCTGTCCTGGGGGGACAAGGGGTCGGGGTGGTCTAGATGGGGAGATAAAAAAGAGGCCCTTGAAGGGTTACAGAATAGTCCAAGGTCAGTCTGCATGGGTCAGTCATCGCGTGTGCCGGGGCTTGGCAGGAACTTGTTTGGGGCTGGGGTGGGCCACCTCCAGGAAGGCCTGCCAGGGCTATGCACTTGAGTGAGGCAGCGGGAAGGTAGTGGGCAGACCGTGGGCGCAGAGGGTGGCACAGGTCTGTGCTCAGGCTGGCAGTCCGTTGGCCCTCAGAGGAGCAGCCCCTATTCCTCCCTAGTGGCTTGAGTGCTGTGCCTCTGACCCCCAGCCCTCCCTGTGACCTTGGCAGGACGATGATGACAGAGATGTGGACACCGGCTGCCCGGCAGGGCTGCAGGAATCTCTTGTGCTGGCTCCCAAGCGGAGGTCACGGCTGGCCACCCGGTTCCGGATCACAGCTCACTGGCTGCTAGTGGCCGCCGGACGGACCCTAGCCATAGTGCTGCTCGCGCTGGCAGGTACCCACTGGGCAGAGAGCGGGGATCCTGGCACTGGCTGTCATACTGGGAAGGCTTTTGGCACCTGCCAAGCTCCCTGCTGACCAATAAGATGAAGGTTCCACAGCCCCAGCCAGGTATGACCCTGCATGCCCCTGTCTGGTCCTGCAGGCATCGCCCACCCCTCGGCCTTCTCCAGCGTCTACTTCCTGGTCTTCTTGGCCATCTGCACCTGGTGGGCCTGCCACTTTCCCATCAGCCCCCTGGGCTTCAGCGTACTCTGTGTCATGGTGGGATGCTTTGGTGCTGGCCACCTCATCTGTCTCTACTGCTACCAGATGCCCTTCGCCCAGGATATACTCCCACCTGCCAGCATCTGGGCCAGGTGAGGGCTCACCCACACAGACCCATTTTGTCCCTTCGTCCTGGACCTGCCCATGTGCCCTTCCCCTCAGCCAGTGGTCAGTGCCGTGTCTTCTCTGCATAGGGTTTTTGGTCTTAAGGACTTCGTGGCCCATACGAACTGCTCCAGTTCCAACACACTGGTCCTTAACACCAGCCACGACTGGCCCGTGTACGTGAGCCCCAGCATCCTGCTGCTCCTGTACTACACTGTGACCTCACTCCTGAAACTCCGCACACACCACCCCCCAGACCAGGTGGGTGCCTAGGGCTGGTGCCCTTCTCTGTCCTCATAC
>NW_024349801.1:2247284-2331098 GCF_902729225.1 Pteropus medius
GGCCATAGCCCTTGGGTGGGGTGAGGAGCTGAGCTCTGCTCTGGTCTCTGCAAATGAAGGAGGCTGCCAAAGTCGAAAAACGGGAAGTGGAGCTGACTGAGGTGGACCAGTGGCCCCAGGGCCAGGCCAGGGCTGCAGCCTCCAAGGAGGAAGGAGCTGCCCAGGTGAGGAATCCAGGCTGAGTGGTGGGGCCAAGTCAGCCTGCCCACGGGCTCAATTCATTGGGTCTTGGCTCACCTCTGCAGCACATGACACCCACGCCCATGGGGCCTGACCCTGAGGCCGACAACTGCATCGTGCATGACCTGACCTGCCACAGCCCGATCCAGCAGCGCCCCAGTGAGTAGGACACAGCCAAGACAGCCTAGTAGACATGGGCACACTGGTGCTGCCCCCTGGTGGCCACTGAGTGGTAGCGCCATGTCAGCCTCTCCAGCTGTGCCCATCTGGGGCCATGAAGCTGACTGATCCCCAAGACCCTGTGGAGGGTAGGAGGGACCCCATGGCTCCTACCCGCTCCCTACCTGCCTCCCAGTTCCTAAAACACTAGACTGCTCTGCCTTGGGCTGGCCCCAAGGCCCACGGTGGCTGTCTGTCATCCAGGTGGATGCTGGCCTGGGAACTTTGTGTAGCAGCGTCCCCATTGGGAGGGCTATTGTTCTTAAGCTTTGATTTCCATTTTGTGAATTGCCCCTGAATGAAGCAGGAGCTGAACTGCTGGACTCAGAAGCCGGCACCCTGGGGACTTGTATGCCCACAGCTGGAAGGGGGTCAGGGCCATCTTGTCCATCCTGTCCCTTCAGAGCCTTGGAAACTGAGGCCTGGAGAGGGGTGAGGACTGACCAGGGTTACACAACAGTTGGGAGCAATGTGAGACAGGAGCCTGCCTTTTCTGCCCCCGGGGGCCAACGAGTGCCAACTGCTGAGCAGGTCCCTCCTCTCACCGGGCTCTAGCACCCTGGCCACATTTTGGGACAAAATCAGGTGTGAGCAAGGGACTCTGGCCTATTGATTTTGGAGCTTCCTGAGTGACTCCTGTCCCCTGCTCCGTAGTGCGCCCCAGGCTGGCTGAGCTGAGAGAAACATCACCACTCCACGGCCTGGGTCACCTCATCATGGACCAGAGCTATGTGTGTGCCCTCATCGCCATGATGGTAAGGAGCAGCCTGCCCGGGTTCCCTCACATGTACCAGGAGGCAGATGGTAGCCCATGTTTCACAGCCCAGTGCCACCTCACCAGAAATGGATGGAGCTGTGTCCTCCTGGGCCAAGAACCACCTGGCTAGCCCACAGCTGTGTGTATGAGCACATGTGTGTGTGAGCATGTGTGAATATGTCTGTGAATTTGAGCATGTATATGTTTGAATGTGAATGTGTGTGAGTGTACACGTGTGAGCACTGTGAGCATGTGTGTGAACATCTGCAAATGTGTATGAGTGTGTGTGTAAATGAGTGTCCACATGAGCATGCAAGCATGTGTGTGGATGTGTGTGTGTGAGCATGTTTATGTGTGTGTGTGTGTGCATACATGTGGTGGTAGGGGGCGTGTGTCCTGTGTTACTGTGCTTCAGACTGACAGGGCATGTTCGCCTTCCTGTCTGAGCCCCTCTCTGGGGGCCCCACCCCCTCAGCATCCTGGGGGAGCAGGTCAGTGCTGGGCTGGGCCGGGTGGACTGTGCAGCCTGCCCACCAGCCCCTGCCATCCAGGTGTGGAGCATCACCTACCACAGCTGGCTGACCTTCGTGCTGCTGCTCTGGGCCTGCCTCATCTGGACTGTGCGTAGCCGTCACCAGCTGGCCATGCTCTGCTCGCCCTTTATCCTGCTCTATGGACTGGCGCTGTGTGGCCTGCGCTATGTGTGGTCCATGGACCTGCGTTCCGAGCTGCCCACCACCCTGGGTCCTGTCAGCCTGCGCCAGCTGGGGCTGGAGCACACCCATTACCCCTGCCTGGACCTCGGTGCCATGGTGAGTGCCTCCCACCCCAGGGCACCTGTGAGCATACACTAGTGCCTTGGGTTTCTGCATGAAGACCCGTGACAGTACCATTGTTCATCATCTAGTTCCCTGTGGAATGGGAGCTCTGGAAGGGTGGGCCTGTTTCTAGCAGTCACCATCGGGTTCCCACTGGCCAGCCCAGAGTAGTTGCTTGAGTGAATGAGTGATGACCTTATGTTGTAGCGGGCACGGTCCCCATCTCCCTGACACAGGTACCTTTAGTGTTGCACGCTGCTTCTGGGTCTGAGTCTCAATGGGTTCATATCTCACCATGCGAGACTTGTGAGCCCATGTGCATGCATGTGTATGCAGATGTGTATGCAGAGGTGAACCTGTGTGCACACACACATGTGAGCCTGTGCATATGTGAATGTGAGCAGATGTATGAGCCTGTGCGTGCAAATGTGTGTGCTTGTGTGTGAACTTGTGTGCAGGTGTGTATGTGACAGGCTAAGCTTTTGCCTGCAGGGGGCTGAGCTGGCTGCCTCCCTACTGAGGGTCTTTCCTCCGCCCACATCTTCTGGGGCTGGACACTGGCTTTGGGAGGGGTGCCAGGCCACCTGGCCCTCAGTGACGCCGCCTCCCCCCGTCCCAGTTGCTGTATACCCTGACCTTCTGGCTCCTACTGCGCCAATTTGTCAAAGAGAAGCTGCTGAGGAGGAAGAAGGTGCCCCCTGCACTGATGGAGGTCACCACTGGAGACACAGGTGAGCAGTCAGGGCAGTTAGGTCAGCCCCCTCCCACCTGGTCCTAAAGTCACACCTCTGACCCCTGGCTTGGCCCACAGAGCCCACAAGAACGCGGATGCTGCTCCAGAGCCTGGGGGAGCTGGTCACAGGCCTCTACGCCAAGTACTGGATCTACGTGTGTGCTGGCATGTTCATCGTGGTCAGCTTCGCCGGCCGCCTCGTCGTCTACAAGATCGTCTACATGTTCCTCTTCTTGCTCTGCCTCACCCTCTTCCAGGTGCCTGGGGTGGGCAGGGTGGGACCCTCAAGCAGCTGGGCCTCACTGCAGGAGGGCCTCACACACCCTGTCCTTGCAGGTCTACTACAGCCTATGGAGGAAGCTGCTCAAGGTGTTCTGGTGGCTGGTGGTGGCCTACACCATGCTGGTGCTCATCGCCGTCTATACCTTCCAGTTCCAGGACTTCCCCATGTACTGGCGCAACCTGACGGGCTTCACTGACGAGCAGTGAGTTGCGGGTGGGCAATGGGACAGGCAGGCGGGTGGGGTTCGGGCACGGGCTACTCATTTCCTCGGGCCCGAGGCTCTACACGGGGGAACCCGGGGGCCGGGCAGTGCTGACGGCCCACCCTCCCCAGGCTGGGGGACCTGGGCCTGGAGCAGTTCAGCGTGTCCGAGCTCTTCTCCAGCATCCTCATCCCCGGCTTCTTCCTGCTCGCCTGCATCCTGCAGTTGCACTACTTCCACCAGCCCTTCATGCAGCTCACTGACCTGGAGCACGTGCCCCCGCCCAGTGCCCGCCGCCTGCGCTGGGCTCACAGGTGCGCCTGCCCCCTCCAGGTGGCCCACCTCCCCTGAGGGTGGTGGGCTCTGGTCTCAGCTCATGAGAGGGTGAGGGGAAGGCTTAGAGGTCTGCAGAGTATCACCCACTTCACACTAGTACAGAGAAGGGCCTCGTCTACGAGGAGACAGGAGGCTGGTGTGACCTGGGACAGCGGGAAGTCCTTGGCCACCACCTTCGAATGCCAAGGGGCCTCAGATGCTGGATGTTTTTTCCAACCCAGTGGAGGCTCGGGGGTGGAATGTCAACTGGGATGCATGCTCTGACCCAGCAGCTACAGCACAAACACGGGTCACCAAGCAGAGGCAGGAGGGGGTGCAGGCAGAATTTGTCAGCCCCCGTAGGTCAGGAGCACAGGTAGGAATTGACACCTTGGGGCCCTGTCCTAGGCAGGACGCAGTGAGTGGGACCCCACTATTGCAGCAGGAGGAGGAGGAGGCCCCCCGTGATGAGGGGCTGGGCACAGCTGGCCTCCACCAGGCCCCAGAAGGTAAGTCAGGAGGGGTTGAGTGTGGACCCAGAGAGGTGAGTGTGGGGTACCAAGGAGCCGGGCCACTGGGTCCCCTGTGGATGCGCCCCAGAGCCTTGTCTGTGTGGAACAGAATAGCCCCAGGCCCCGAGTCCCTGTCCCTTCTTACTGCCTGTCCTCCACCCCAACAGTTGCAGCCAACAAGTGGGGCCTGGTGGCAGAGCGACTGCTGGATCTATCCGCCAGTTTCTGGAGCGTCCTCACTCGCCTGCAGGTGTTCGTGCGGCGCCTGCTGGAGCTGCACGTCTTCAAGCTGGTGGCTCTGTACACTGTTTGGGTGGCCCTGAAGGAGGTGAGTGTGGGACACACACCTTCCTATTCTGCAGTGGGGTTACTCAGGGCACCTCGCTGGCCTCTCTGGATCTTGGAGGCCCACAGGGGAGGGAACTGCCCCACCTTCCTGGCTCAGCCCCACCTGTTCCACCTGCCACCAGGTGTCAGTAATGAACCTCTTGCTGGTCGTGCTCTGGGCCTTCGCTCTGCCCTACCCCCGCTTCAGGCCCATGGCCTCCTGCCTGTCCACGGTATGGACCTGCATCATTATCGTGTGCAAGATGCTCTACCAGCTCAAGGTCGTCAGCCCCCATGAGTACTCCAGCAACTGCACCGAGGTACTGCCACCAGGCACCACATCCCTGAGCCTCGCAAGTCTCCTGCACCTCGGGAGCCGAAGGGGCTCCTTCTTCAGCTCAGAGTGAGGGACAGATGCAGAGGGCCATCCTTAGGGCCAGGGGCTTCCTGGAGGAGGTGTACTTCAACCTGGTCTACGGAGGACGCACTCCCTATGCCAAGGTGTCTGGGTTAGAGAAATGTCCTGACGTGGCAGACGCCCTGATGAAATAGAGGTCGTGGTGTGAGGTGACACCGAGGCCAGGTGTCTCCTGGGGTGAAGGGAGTAGAGCCTGAGCCAGGCCTGGGAGGGGAGAGGCCACTCAGAGCAGCCCCTACCCAGAGTTTTCTTTTCACTCACCCCTCGGCCTCTGCCTGCAGCCTCCCCAGCCCCAGTCACTCTGTCCCCTTCTCTATGAAGGTGGGTTGGGGGCTGACAGCACCCTCATGTCCCTGGCCAGAGGCAGCTGTGGTCTGGCCAGACCTGTTCTGGAGCTGTGGTTGGAGCAGGGGCCCAGGCCAGGGTCAGTGGCCCCTGGGGCCAGCGTCCAGTTACTAGCATCCAGGGAGCCGATGTTAATGCTGCCCGTGTCCCCCAGCCCCTCCCCAATAGCACCAACCTTCAGAAGATGGAGATCAACCAGTCCTTGCTGTACCGAGGGCCCGTTGACCCGGCCAACTGGTTTGGGGTGCGGAAGGGCTTCCCGAACCTAGGCTACATCCAGGTGAGGGCAGGGCCAAGGGGTCAGGCAAGGGTGGGATCAAGGGGGCTAGGGGAACATATGTGTGGGGGCAGGGGCCAAAGGGGCCTGACCATCCCCCTCCCCAGAACCACCTGCAGATTCTGCTGCTGCTGGTGTTCGAGTCCATTGTGTACCGGCGCCAGGAGCACCACCGCCGGCAGCACCAGCTGGCCCCGCTGCCTGCCCAGGCCGTCTGCATCGATGGCACCCGTCAGCAGCTGGACCGGGACCTGCTCAGCTGTGTCAAATATTTCGTCAACTTCTTCTTCTACAAATTTGGGCTGGAGGTGAGGCCAGGCGTCAACCTTCACCCTTTCTCCCCAGGCAGGGCTCAGCCACTTGGGGACCCATGCCACCCTCTGTAGGGCCTTGGCTGAGCATCTGCAATGTGCTGGGGACACGAGACCTATCACCAGGGGTGCAGAGTTCTCCTGGGTAAGGTAGGCCTGTAGAGCGAGGTCTGGGGGCCAGGACTCAGACTAGAGCCTGGGTCAGAGTCGAGACTCTGCCTCTAGCCTCAGATTTTCCCCCTGCACGGTGGAGACACGTCCAACCTCTCCATCCCTCCAGGAGGATGATGTGAGCTGCCATGGGCTTGGGCTGCAGGGTCCCACTCTGTTCATGAAACCCTAGTGCATTGAGGCACAGGGTGCTCTGCTCCCAGCCTGCCTGACCGCCCTGTGCTGCCTGTGGCCCTCTGAGCCAACCTGCTGGGCCCGAGGCTGCCTGCAGGCAGGACCGGGAAGGTCCCTTCCACCAGCTCCTTCCGTCTTTCATCCTCATCTCCTCCTCTCCACTCTGCCACCCCCAGATCTGCTTCCTGATGGCCGTGAATGTGATTGGGCAGCGCATGAACTTCATGGTCATCCTACACGGCTGCTGGCTGGTGGCCATCCTCACCCGCCGGCGCCGCAGGGCCATTGCCCGTCTCTGGCCCAAATACTGCCTCTTCCTGACGCTCTTCCTGCTGTACCAGTACCTGCTATGCCTGGGCATCCCCCCGGCCCTGTGCATTGGTGAGCAGGGCGCAGGCGGTGGGCAGGGTGTGGGGCATGAGCACTAAGTGATCCGGTGCACATGGCTGTGGCCACATGAAAGCGCACGGGGGTGTTTCCCACCTGCTGTGGGCTCCTCTAGACCCCGGAGTTGGCCTCAGCTCCCCTCACCATTACACGACCTGGCCTCCTCTAGTCCATCCCCACTCAGCCCCCAGCCCCACCCAGGTGCTCCTGGTGCTCCTTCCACGGACCCCGCCAGCTGCAGCCATCTCTCTGGAGTGGCAGTGCTGTGGCTTCTTTTCCATAGCATATAAGGTGCATCTGTGTTGATGTGTGTGTTGATACTTTGGTTTTTTTCCTTGGTTTGAATGTACTGTAGTTGGTTTGACCTTTCACCCGTGGAAGACATCTGGTGGTTTCCAGTTTGGGGCTGCGATGTATAGGTTTCTACGTAGGCATAGTTCTCATTTCTCTGGGATAAATGCCCAGAGCAGCTGTCCCATTTTACATTCCCGCCAGCAACGTATGTGTTATCCGGTTCTTCCACATCCGCACCAGCATTCAGTGTCACCACTATTTTTTATTTTAGCCATTCTGAGAGACGTAGGATGATGTCTCATTCTGGTCCATCCGTACCATGGCCCACCACTCAGGAAGGCTGCCCTGCCTACCTGCCTGCCTGTTATTCTCTAGATGTAACTCAGTTCCTCCCATGGGGACCTGGGGCACAGTTTATGCCTGAGAAACGTATACATAAGAATGTGCTAGAAGCTCTGGACCTGTACGCTCTTGAGACTCCAAGTGAGAGTAGGTGTGTTTTTGAGTAGGTGTGTTTCTGACTGTGTGAATATGTGTGTGTAAGTGTAAGTGTAAGAATGATTCCCCTGGACACTGGGCCCCTGGAGACTGCAAGCCAGCAGAATGGGACAGGGACGGAATGTCTGGAGCCCTGATGCACACCCTCCACCTACAGACTATCCGTGGCGCTGGAGCCAGGCCATCCCCATGAACTCTGCCCTCATCAAGTGGCTGTACCTGCCTGACTTCTTCAGGGCCCCCAACTCCACCAACCTCATCAGTGAGTACCCACCGCTGGGCCCCTTGTCCACACACGCCATCTGCAGCCAGCCTCATGGGAAGCCAAGGAGGTTTTGTATGGGGACAGGCAGCAGGCGAGTGCAGACCCTCCTCTCTAGCCAGCAAAGAGATGCCTTGTCCAGGCTTTGCCAGCCAGTCCAATCCTGTGGTTCCCCAGCAAGATAGGGGACATGCCCATGGCACTAAGGCACACCTCGCATGTGCACACCCAGCCACTAGACATGTATTTGCTTGCCAGTGTGTAGGCAGCTGTGCATGCAAGTGTGAATGTGGGGGTGGACACTGGTGTGAATGCAGGGGCGGACCCTGGTGTGGAACAGATGTGTACTAGGTAGACAGAGGGACAGACACAGGTGTGCATAGACTGATGTCTATATGGTATGAAGTCAGGCATACTTTATTCCTGATATGCATATGGTGTACATAGAGCCTCATGTACATGCACAGACAGGCAGAATGTGTACACAAGTGTGGTCTCCGACATCCATGTGCATATCCATGCCCATGTGTTCACATACACAGACATGTGTCTGCCCAGTCGCCCCCACCCCCACCCCCCGCCACTACATACACATAACCTATTTCTCTCTGGTCTGGGTACAAGGTCAGTGCCAGGAGGGATGTGCCCTGTGCCCTTCATGTGCCAGGCCTCCACATGGCCAATGGTTCTCGGGGTCAGTGTGGCAGGGCCGTCCCATGTGCCCACAGGTGACTTCCTCCTGCTGCTCTGCGCCTCCCAGCAGTGGCAGGTATTCTCAGCCGAGGGCACCGAGGAGTGGCAGCACATGGCCGGCGTCAACACCGACCACCTGGAGCCACTGCGGGGGGAGCCCAACCCTGTGCCCAACTTCATCCACTGCAGGTGGGTCCCAGGGCATCGCCAGCTTACGGAGCCCAGTCGGGGCTGAGGGCTCGCTAGGGCCGTGTAGGCAACTGGTTAGCAGAGCTGACAGACACACCTGGGCTCTGGCTAGGACTGAGCCTTGGACAGGTGCTGCCAGTGATGTCCTGTGGCCAGGACAAGGGGTGGACACCGACCTCACAGCAGAGGGGCCTTCTGAGTTCCTTTGGCCCGAGGCTGCGGGGGGAGGAGGGGTAACCGGCCCGCAGTGACATCCCGCCCGGCAGGTCCTACCTCGACATGCTGAAAGTGGCCGTCTTCCGCTACCTCTTCTGGCTGGTGCTGGTGGTGGTGTTCGTCACAGGGGCCACGCGCATCAGTGTCTTCGGGCTGGGCTACCTGCTGGCCTGTTTCTACCTGCTGCTCTTCGGCACCTCTCTGCTGCAGAAGGACACGCATGCCCGCCTCGTGCTGTGGGACTGCCTCATCCTCTACAATGTCACCGTCATCATCTCTAAGAACATGCTCTCGGTGAGCCAGCCTGCCCAGCTCCAGCCCTGACCCAAACCCTGACCCCGCAGGCTAGCTGACCCTCTTTCCGCCCCCAGCTCCTGTCCTGCGTCTTTGTGGAGCAAATGCAGAGCAGCTTCTGCTGGGTCATCCAGCTCTTCAGCCTTGTGTGCACAGTCAAAGGCTACTACGACCGTGAGTGGGAGAGGGCAGGTGGCTGGGAGCATCTGGGACACGTACCACTTCTGGGACCCCAACCCCTATCCCTGACCCACACTCCTGACCTATGTCCTTGACCCTGACCCCGACAAATATGCTTGACCTCCCGCCCCTGACTCAGGTCCCTAACCCCTGCCCCACAGCCCTGACCCCAACCCATGCTCCTGACCCTGATCACACCCCTTACCTGTGCTGGCGCCTGTTCCACAGCCAAGGAGATGCTGAGCAGGGACCAGGACTGCCTGCTGCCCATAGAGGAGGCCGGCATCCTCTGGGACAGTGTTTGTTTCCTGTTCCTGCTGCTGCAGCGTCGTGTCTTCCTCAGCTACTACTTCCTGCATGTCAGGGCCGAGCTCCAGGCCACCGCGCTGCAGGCCTCCAGGTTGGCCCCTGCCTCTGGTTCCTCAGGCCCATCTAGGGCAGGGCGCTGTTCCCTGATGCGACATGTCCCCTAGAGGGAGAACTGATGACCACAGGCCATTAGCGCTTCCTCAGAGGCCCAGGTGCACTTCATGTGCTCTCAGCCCCAGCTGTGTGTGGGCTGGTGTTTCCGTCCTGTTATTGCCCCCCCACACTGGGTTAGGGTGCACCCCACCAGAGGGCCTGACCCCCCTTGCCCTGTGCTCTGGTCAGTGAGCCGACGCATCTCCCTGTCCCTGGCTTCTGCAGCTCCCACGGCCAGGGAGACAGGTCTGCGGTCTGGCTGCTGCCTTTTCATTTGCATTTCTTTCCACCCCATGAGACTAGAGGCAGCAGGAGGGGTCCCCACCCTCTGACCGTAGTACCCGACAGGGTGGGGGTCATGCTGGGGAGCCAGCCCTCAGTGGGAGCAGGGAGGGGCTGGGTAGGTGGGCCAAGCCCAGAGGAAGGGGAGCCTTTCTAGCTGGAGCTTGGCACCCCCTGGGCCTCACTCACCTCTCCACAGGGGTTTCGCCCTGTACAATGCTGCCAACCTCAAAAGCATTGACTTCCACCGCAAGGCCGAGGAGAAGTCACTGGCCCAGCTAAAAAGACAGTAGGTGCCATCTGGGGGAGCTGGGTGGGGGCGTTTTCCTGACTGGCCCAGCACTCAGAGCCTTCTTCCACCCACAGGATGGAACGTATCCGCACCAAGCAGAAGAAGCACAGGCAGAGCCGGGTGAATCTTGGCCACCCCCAGGAACCCTTGGACCCTGACCAGGAGCCAGGTATGTGTGGATGGAGCCTCGTGGGCCCCTGAGTCCTGGCGTGTTTATGCCACTGGAGCCTGCCTGAGTCCGTGCCACGTGACGTCCCAAAGGGCTTCCAGCCCATCTGTCCTGTGCCATGTGGTCACTCTCTGTCCCCAAAAGCCACACAGCTGGCCTGTGACTGTCCGTTTGCACTTGTGGGCTGTCCTCCATCCCCATAGTACCACACAGCCTCTGTCACTGCAGGGACTCAGTGTCTGTCTCTGCTGAGGGGCCGCCCTCATTCTCCCATGCCTCTCCCTGCTGGCTCATGCTCGCCACCCCCTCCCCTCCACAGGGCCCAGCAGTCCAGAGGGCTCCTCCCCGCCACAGAGACAGTGGTGGCGGCCCTGGCTGGACCACGCCACAGGTACTGCCCCAACCTGGCTGCCATGACCACACCCTCAAGACACCCTCCCCTTCTCTCAGTTGCTGTCCACCTTTGGGGTGGATGGAGTTTGTCAGGTGCTGACCTCCAGCCTGTGCATGTTCCCCTTTCCCTGCGCTTCCCATGATCACTGTCATGCACACCCCCAGGCCTCACTCCGAGCCATGAAGTAATAAGGGGCTAGGTCTCAACTTAGCTGGGCCTCTGACAACAGGCTCTGTTCTTTTCTAACTCAGGGATTCAGAAGTCTGAATCTTCACTGCCCACCCCCTTCCCCAGCCCTGCCTCCTCTATGTTCCTCTCGTCCAGTCTCGTCTCGTTCCACGGCTCTGGCCTGTGTCCTGTGCATGTGCTTCCATCCCCTAGGCTGCTGCTTCCCGCCTCCAGCCACTGTGGCTGTCACTTGGGGGGAGGGTGGCATGGGGACCTTGGCTCATGGAGTCATAAGATGCTGAGGGGACCCAAGCTGGGCAACCCAGCAAGACCTGTTACTGGGCCCACTTAAACCCAAGAAATGAACTTGAAGGTCTTGTGGGTGTATGGGGGTGGGAGGGTGGAAAGCCCTTCCCTGTGTGGGGGAAGCCGGCTCTCAGCTCCACTCTGCCCACAGTCGTCCACTCCGGGGACTACTTCCTGTTTGAGTCCAGTGAGGAGGAGGAGGAGGCCCAGCCTGAGGACTCTAGGCCATCAGCACAGAGTGCCTTCCAGGTGATGTGGAGGGTCCCCTGCCTGCCATCCCTGGTCCATGGAGCACCAGGGCTAGGGTAGCACAGGGAGGACAGATGCCCCCAGGGCCTGTGGAGCCTGCCCAGCCCCATCCAGACTGCCCAAGTCCACAAGTTAGAAGGGACAGCAGACTATGGGGGACATAGGTCATGTGCCCCTCTGCCCACTGCCTCCCATGGGCCGGGCTCTGACCACCCAGGTCTGTGGTGGTCACTGGTGTCCTGGCCTTTGAGAAGGACTGAGTATGTTTGTTGGACACACATCTGTCTCCTGGGCCAGGAGACTCTTGTCCACCTTTAGGTCCCCGGTTCTAGCATGGGGCCCAGGTGCTGTGATGTGCGGGGTGGGCCGTGTGCAGAGCAGTCCCACAATGCTCATAGGGCCCAGGTGCTGTGATGCGCAGGGTGGGCTATGTGCAGAGCAGTCCCACGACGCTCATATCCTGCCCGGGCTCAGGCTGAAGGTCACTAGCTGGGCCATCTGATCCCCGGCTCCTCCTCCTCTGGAGCTCAGATGTGGGCCCAATGAGCCTTAATTGTCGGGGAGGCAGGGTGCTAACCCCGAGGCCCTGGCCTGCAGATGGCATACCAGGCGTGGGTGACCAATGCCCAGACGGTGTTGAGGCGGCAGCGGCAGGAGCAGGCGCAGGAACAGACGCAGCAACTGCCTGTGGGTGAGTCAGGCCGAGTGCGGATGGAGGGAGGAGATACAGGACAGCAAGGCACTGACCAGCACCCTTATGCCCAGGAGGCGGCCCGGGCCTGGAGGAGGAGTTGGCAGAGGGCCCAGAGGACGAGGTAGCAGGTGTGTAGGCCCCAGGGGCCTGGGGGTTGGGGGTCTCTCACTGGCTGCCTCTCCAGCATCCTCCTGCCAACCCCTCTCCCTGCAGGCCGCAGCCACATGATGCAGCGGGTGCTGAGCACCATGCAGTTCCTGTGGGTACTGGGACAGGCGCTGGTGGATGAGCTGACACGCTGGCTACACACCTTCACACAGCACCACAGAGCCATGAGTGACGTGCTGCGCGCTGAGCGCTACCTGCTCACACAGGAGCTGCTCAGGGTGGGTGCCACCATGCCTCAACCCCATCATACTCCCAACCCACGACCATGCCCTTCCACATGACCCTGCCCCTGTGCATGCCCCTGTCCCCACCACCTGACCCCTATGCCCCTGCCCCCGCCTCTCCCATGCTGGGGGATGGAGCAGAGCTGGGACCACCTCCACTGCCCTGAGCCTCCTCGTGTGCCCTGAAGGGTGGAGAGGTGCACCGGGGCGTGCTTGACCAGCTGTACTCAAGTGAAGCCGAGGCCACGCCAACAGGCCCCTCAGAGGCCCGCGATGCACCCAGCACCGCATCGAGGTAGGTATGGGCCACAGGGGCTCAGGCGGGAGTCAGGACCTACCCCATCTCCCTGCTCTCGGGCCCAGAGCCAGGGCTGCCCAAGCCACTGCACTCAGGGGCACATAGCCTCCCAGCCCCTTGTCCACCAGGGACCTTGAGGCCCTCCTGCCACCTCTGACCAGCCTCCCATTCCACAGTGGGCTGGGGGCTGAGGAGCCACAGAGCCGCACACCCGAGGACACCAGCAGCCCCCTAAGCACTGGCTACAATACCCGCAGTGGCAGTGAGGAGATGGTCACCGAGCCTGGAGCCTCCTTGCGCGGCTCCCAGGAGCTTCCTGTCAGCACTCGAACCCGGACACGCACAGCCAGTGAGCTGCTCCTTGACAGGTTTGAACAAGGGGTGGTGGGTGGGGGGCAGGTTGGGGCAAGGAAGGCGGGCCTGGGCTGGGGGTTATAACCTGCCTGAGTGTGGTCCTTGCAGGTGCCTACGAATCCCAGAGCTGGAGGAGGCTGAGCAGTTTGAGGCTAGGCAGGGCCGAGTGCTGCGGCTGCTGCAGGCCATGTACCAATGCGTGGCTGCCCACTCGGAGCTGCTCTGCTACTTCGTCATCATTCTCAACCATATGGTCACTGCCTCAGCTGCCTCCCTTGTGCTGCCTGTGCTGGTCTTCCTGTGGGCCATGCTGTCCATCCCTCGGCCCAGCAAGCGCTTCTGGATGACGGCCATCATCTTCACCGAAGTAGGCAGTAGCAGGAGGGGGGAGGTAGGGGTGGAGGCTGGCCCTGCCCTGCTAAGCCCCTCTTCCCTGCAGGTTACAGTGGTTACTAAGTACCTGTTCCAGTTTGGCTTCTTCCCCTGGAACAGCCACACGGTGCTTCGGCGCAACGAGAATAAGCCCTACTTCCCACCACGCATCCTGGGCCTGGAGAAGGTCGAAGGCTATATCAAGTATGACCTGGTGCAGCTCATGGCTCTCTTCTTCCACCGCTCCCAGCTGCTGGTGAGTGGCAGGCAGTGGGCAGGTACCTCTCAGCACCTCCCCATCACCCCCAGCCTGAGCCATTTTGTTCTAGGAGGTGAGGCTTGACACTGTGGGCCCTGGGGTAGGCCTGGCCATCTTGCCTGTCCTGCACTAGAGCTGCTTCGTGAGGCCATGCCGGCCTCCTCGCCACCCTCCCTCTCACGCTTCCTCCACAGTGCTATGGCCTCTGGGACCATGAAGAAGACTCGCTTTCCAAGGAGCATGATGGGGGCCGTGAAAAGGAGAAGGGGCCTGAGGAGGAGCCAGCTCTGCTGGAACTCCAGACCAAGGCGGACACAGGGCCCCAGGAGGAGCCAGGGGTGGCCAGAGATGCCACTGAGGATGATAGCCAGATGGAAGTGAGGGATGGGCCCCCGGAGCTGCCAGAGGAGCTCAAGCCCCGAGACAGGAGGCGCATCAGTCTGCGTTTCAGGAGGAGGAAGGAGAACGTAGAACCCAGGGGACCAGCAGCCATTGGTACACAGCCCTATCCACCCACAAGCACCTCAGCCCACCCAGTTCCCACGCTGGAGCTGCCGCCCCAGCCACATTCCAACCATGCCCTCTGTGTCCAGAGGGCACAGCCCCAGCTGACCCATTGCTGGTGACCCTGGGAGGGCCCTGTACTCAGTCTGCTGTTCTGTGAAATGGGGTGATAGCAGCCCCTTGGGGGGCTCTCAGGGTGGTCAGGAGCTGGGCTAGGTCAAATCCCCTGTGGCCTTCCATCAGTGGTGGCTGCTCCCCCACAGAATCCGAGGCCGAGGACAAGGAAGAGGCAGCTGCCTCTCAGAAAGAGAATAAGCGGAGTCGCGCCCGGGAAAAAGTGAGGGCGGTTAGGATCTGGCTGCAGACCTTCTGCCTGTCCCTGTGAGTGACCAGCCTGGGAGTGGCCCCAGCCAGGGGCGGGTGGGAGGAACCAAGTGGTACCAAGCTGATCCCTACTCCACTCCCGCTCAGGGCCCAGAGCGTGTACCGGCCCCTGCGACGCTTCTTCCATGACATCCTGCACACCAAGTACCGTGCAGCCACTGATGTCTATGCTCTCATGTTCCTGGCTGATGTCGTCGACTTCATCATCATCATCTTTGGCTTCTGGGCCTTTGGGGTGAGCTGGGCTCAGGGACCCCAGTGAGCAGAGCCCAGCAGCCACCCCAGCTCCCCCTGACCTCTGCTCTCCCGGCCACAGAAGCACTCAGCGGCTACGGACATCACATCCTCCCTGTCAGACGACCAAGTGCCTGAGGCCTTCCTGGTTATGCTGCTGATCCAGTTTGGAACCATGGTCATTGACCGTGCCCTCTACCTACGCAAGACCGTGCTGGGCAAGCTGGCCTTCCAGGTCATCCTGGTGCTGGCCATCCACTTCTGGATGTTCTTCATCCTACCTGCTGTCACCGAAAGGTGGGTGCTGGGGGCTTGGGCCCTGTCCTGCAGAGGTGTGCTTTTCAGTACCTGGCAGAGCCGAGCCTGGGTCTGGGGACTTTGAGGCTCCAGCTGCCTAACTCAGGTGGGGTGCCCTCACCTGAGCTTCTTGTCCTACTCAGGATGTTCAGACAGAACACAGTGGCCCAACTCTGGTACTTCGTGAAGTGCATCTACTTCGCCCTATCCGCCTACCAGATCCGCTGTGGCTACCCCACCCGCATCCTTGGCAACTTCCTCACCAAGAAGTACAACCACCTCAACCTCTTCCTCTTCCAGGGGTGAGTTTGGGTCAGCCTAGGAGAGGGTGGAGGAGCGAGGCTGTCCTCCCTCAGGCCCTCCTGATGGGTCCGCTGGCCTCGGGCAGGTTCCGGCTGGTGCCATTCCTGGTGGAGCTGCGGGCTGTGATGGACTGGGTATGGACAGACACCACGCTGTCCCTGTCCAACTGGATGTGTGTGGAGGACATTTATGCCAACATCTTCATCATCAAGTGCAGCCGAGAGACAGAAAAGGTGCCTGGGCCCACGGTGGGAGTAGCGAGGTGACACTAGTCACTCCCGATTGGGGCAGATGGATACAGCAAAAACCAGACAGTGCTAGTGACCCAGGTTCACAGCCCACATTAACATGAGGCCGGAAGGCCACAAAAAGCCATAGAGCATTTCTAGAACTCTTTTATGTGGCCAGAAGCAGCTTCTTAGAGAGAACTTGACCCTGTCAGGGAGGAGGCAGTTGGCACAATGGCCTGAGCAAATGCCCAGTGGAAGAGGCATCGCTATGTTACGTGAAATTTTCCTTTTTTAGGAGCTTTATTGTAGGATGATTCACATACCACAAGATTTGGTACTTTCTAGTACATTTAAAGTTGTGCAACCATCATCACAGTCAATTTTAGAATACGCTCATCACTCCAAAAGAAAAAAAAAAGCCCCGTATCCATTAGCAGTCCCTCTCCATTCCCCTCATTACTCAGTTCCCGGGAGCCACCACCTACTTTCTGTATAGATTGGCCTGTTCTGGAAATTTCATATAAATGAAATCACATAATATATGGCCTTTTGTGGCTGGCTTCTTTCACTCAGCATGTTATCAAGGTTCGTCCATGTTGCAGCCTGTGTTAGAATTTCGTTTCTTTTTAAGGTTTAGTAGCGTTCCATTGTGTGGATGTGCTACCTTTTGTTTATCCAACTGTTCCAAGTGTTGGATATGTGGGTTTGTTTTATTATAAAAAATGCTGCTATGGACATCCAGTGACTGCACCGTATCAGAGTCCCACCAATCCCTTCCACATCTCATCAACACTTGCTATTGTCTTTTTTCTTTTATCCATCATGTGGTTTCGATTTGCATTTCCCTATTGTCTAATGACATTGAGCGTCTTTTCCTGTGCTTGTTGACCATGTCCATCCTTCTTTGAAGAAATGTCTGTTCAGCAGCTTTGCTCATTTTTTTCCTTGTTTTTGTCTTTTATTGGGTTGAAAGAGATTCATAGATATTCTAGATACTTGATTCTGATTAGATATGATTCATAGATATTTTCTCCCATTCTGTGTTTTTTTTTTCTTTCTTGTTGATGTCCTCTGAAGCACAAAAGTATTTTTTATAATGGGCAGTTTAATTTTTTTTGTTGCTCATACTTTTCATTTTAGATGAGAATCTTTTGCCAAATCTAAGGTAACAAATATTTGCCTGTAAGAGTTCATTGATTTAGGTCTTACGTTTGAGTTAATTTTTGTATACAGCGTTAGATAAGGATCCACCTTCATCTTTTTGCATGTGATATTCAACTGTCCCAGCACCATTTGTTGGAGATTGTCCTTTCCCCCACTGAGTGATTGGCAGCCTTGTTTCCATGTGTGGGTTTGTTTCTGGGCCCTCGATCTTTCTGTCAATCTCTGTCCTGTGCTGCACTACACAGTCTTAACTGTGATAGCTCTTCGGTCAGTTTGGATATTCAGTCAAAATTTGACTTTATGAGGCCACTGGCTGAGCCCAAGACCATGGCCTTGAGGACAGGAGGGGCAGGGCATGGAGGACGGCTCCGGGAGCAGCAGGGAGGGAGAGCTCTGGGATAGTGCTTGTGGCCAAGGAACAGGGATGGAGGCCTGCACAAGGCAGGGCAGGAGGAAGGCAGAGCTGAGCAAGTGACCCATGCACCCTCCCACCAGAAATACCCGCAGCCCAAGGGGCAGAAGAAGAAGAAGATTGTTAAGTATGGCATGGGTGGCCTCATCATCCTGTTCCTCGTGGCTATTATCTGGTTCCCACTGCTCTTCATGTCCCTGGTGCGCTCTGTTGTCGGCGTGGTCAACCAGCCCATTGATGTCACTGTCACCCTCAAGCTGGGCGGCTACGAGGTGAGCAGCCACCTTCTGCTCCAACCAGGGGAAGCAGTGCAGGTGCAAGCTCTATGCGCACACTAGGGGCTCTGGCCAGGCAGACCCAAACCCCATTCCTCCGCTTTCTCATCCTCATGGACGGTTTAGAGCTTGGCCTGGGTGCTGGTCATCTGGCACCCCTGGCATCACGTCACCGTTCCCATCCCCAGCCCCTGTTCACCATGAGTGCCCAGCAGCCATCCATCGTGCCCTTCACACACCAGGCCTACGAAGAGCTGTGCAAGCAGTTTGACCCCCAGCCGGTGAGCAACCCCCATGCTGCATCTTCCTGGCAAGGGAGGGGACGGCTTGGAGGGAGGGTGGCCTGGCCACACCCCACTGAGGTGCCATCTTGTACCCAGCTGGCCATGCAGTTCATCAGCCAATACAGCCCTGAGGACATCGTTACAGCACAGATTGAGGGCAGCTCTGGGGCACTGTGGCGCATCAGCCCGCCGAGCCGGGCCCAGATGAAGCGGGAGTTGTACAATGGCACTGCTGACATCACCCTGCGCTTCACCTGGAACTTCCAGAGGTATGTTCTGGGCTTGGGCGGGGCCTGGGTGGGTTGTACCCCATGGAGGGTCATGCTGCACCCCTGCCTACAGGGACCTGGCCAAGGGCGGCACTGTGGAATACACCAACGAGAAGCACACCCTAGACCTGGCCCCCAATAGTACTGAACGGCGGCAGCTGGCCAGCCTGCTGGAGGGCACCTCAGACCAGTCAGTGTGAGTGGGGGCCCGGGGGACACTGGGGCACCAGGAGGGCGGGGCCAGGGCTGACCCACTGGACTCCTCCCCACAGGGTCATCCCCAACCTCTTCCCCAAGTACATCCGTGCCCCCAATGGGCCTGAAGCCAACCCCGTGAAGCAGCTGCAGCCCAGTGAGTGTGTGTGGGTGGCGGGGAGGTTGCTGGCTGTGGCCTCCACACCAGAAGAGGGTGGTGGCCCTTACTATCTCATGGCCCTGATGCAGATGAGGAGGCTGACTACCTTGGTGTGCGCATCCAGCTGCGGAGGGAGCATGTGGGCTCAGGGGCTGCTGGCTTCCTTGAGTGGTGGGTCATCGAGCTGCAGGACTGCCAGGCTGACTGCAACCTGCTGCCAATGGTCATCTTCAGCGACAAGGTCAGCCCACCCAGCCTGGGCTTCTTGGCTGGCTACGGGTGAGTGTGTGGTATGTGACATGTGGCCTGGGGGGTGGCTGTGGGCAACAGTCCCCAGGACTCATCCGCCCCTGCCTGACAGGATCATGGGGCTCTACGTGTCCTTTGTGCTGGTCATTGGCAAGCTTGTGCGTGACTTCTTTGGTGAGATCTCACACTCCATCATGTTCGAGGAGCTGCCATGTGTGGACCGCATCCTCAAGCTCTGCCAGGACATCTTCCTGGTGCGGGAGACACGGGAGCTAGAGCTGGAAGAGGAGCTATATGCCAAACTCATCTTCCTGTACCGCTCACCGGAGACCATGATCAAGTGGACTCGCGAGAAGGAGTAGGAGCTGGGCTCCTCGTGCACCGTGAATAAAGGAGCCAGCCCAGCAGGCAGGAGGGTGGTACTCCTCGGGCCACCAGAGCAGATACCCCAGTCTAAGGCCACCAGCTGTGACATGTCCTCCTGGCCCACTGAACCCTGATGCTGCTGTCAGAAGGAAGCTGTGGCCCCTCTGTGGCCCAGCACAGGACTGCTGTCCTTTCCCGTCGTCCCTGCTGGGCCCAGTGTAGCCCACAGCCAGCCACACTGGGCCAGGGGGCCCAGCCCTCCCTCCCCCACGTGTACTGTAGATTTTTCTAATTAAAAACATTTTTATTTATACAAATGGACAATCACATGCTGCCTGCCTGTCCTTGCATGGCAGAGGTCCCAGCAGGGTGACCCTGGGTGTGCATCCTCAGGCTCAACTCTCACCAGTGTGCACCTCGTCATCGCTGTCATCAATGAGATACTCCTGGATCTCCTGTGAGACCCAGGCCCTGGGGGAACCCACACAGTGGAAATTAGCCTGAAGGTACTCATGCCCAGAGGCCCCCCTCCAAGGACACCCCCAGCACAGTAGGCACTGGTACCTCTGGCTGCGGAGCTGGGCCTCGGCCAGGATGTAGGGTGGCAGGGGGTCCAGGGAAGGCTGCAACGGAAAGCCAGCATGGGCGAACGGCTGCGGGGCACTAAGCTGAGCCAGTGCCCACCCGCCCCCTCACCCCCAAGAGTGAGATGGCTTCCCCTATCACCAACACAGGGCAGGCGCCTACTCACCAAATCTTTCATATTCACACGGCAGCCGTAACACAGCTGCTCGATGACATGGCCTCGGGGGTCCTTCCTGTGAGAGCAGAGCTAGACCTGTGTGCCCTGCCCAAGGGCTTGGTCCCAGGTTGTACCACCACCCTCTGTGTAGCTGCAAGGGACCAGCCATGGGGTGGGATGGGTCAGGGAAGGGACTCACCTCCCACAGGGCCCAGCCCCCTGGCAACAGCCCTGGGTCCTGCCCACCCCTGCAGAACAGCAGGGTGCTGTGGGTGTCTCAGCTGGTGAGGTTGGGGGCTGCGTCTGGGAGAGATGTGAGGTCTGTGCTCCAAAAGCTGTGGCACTATCTGAAAGCAGAAATGAGCTGAGGGCACCTCAGGGGCTGTTGAACCCCAACACCCACTTACTGGTGCCCCTCTCCCTCCACCCAAGCACCCTAAGGAGACAGCACAGACCAGCAGTATCGATGTCCAGAGTGCACATGCAGAGCAGGCAGCGAGGGCCTAGGGGACCAGCAGCGCCACTGTCCCTGGGGGCCTTGACCAGCTTCTCACTCGTTCTGGGGGCATGAAGACAGGGCACAGAGGCATCATCGGTTGGCTGAGGCCTTGCCCATGCCCTGGGGTGGTAAGCTCAGTGCCCACCGCTCCCACCCCTACCCCAGGCATACACACACACCTGTACACAGTGCTGACTGTGGAGGGGAACTGGGCCTGCAGCCTGAGCATAAAGGCTTCCATCAGCCGGTGGATGCTGGCCTTTTCGGAGGCCTAGGGACAATCATATGGGGGGCTACAGGAGTGGCTCCGATACAGAGAGGCAAGGCAGGCTCCAGGCCTGGTCAAGGGGCCACCTGGAATAGGGGCCATGGGTTTCTCCATGCTGTCAGCCCTTGACAATCTGCCATGCTGGGAATGGAGTAAGCCAGGGCACACACTTCTAAAGTGTCCCTGTTGCTAAACAGACATTATTAAAATTTAAATTATGTTAAAAAAAAACTTGTGTGTCCCTGACAAAGGTCATCTTGCCCCCCATCATCCCCTCCCCCATGTCCATGACCCCCCAGCTGGGCACTTTGCCTTCCCAGGGACAGGGGCACCAGCATGTCCTCCAACTCAAAGGATGCCCTGGATATGCTCCAAAAATGCTGGGGACAGAGGAACTCCACTATGGCACCAAGTGGTAGGCACTGAAGCCAGAGGGCTGGTATGGACAGCTTGGGCTGCCAGAGGTATGCCAGCAACCTCTGCCCTGTCCCTGTAGCTCACCTTGGTGTCAATAGCCGGTGTGAAGACGGACGGGACACCAAACAGGCGGTTGTAGAAGGCGACCTCCTTTAGCGTGTGGTCACGCATGGGCCGCACCACCACCACGTCGCCATGTCGCTCGTCTGAGAAGCCCTGGGTGGGAGGTGTGTGGAGAATGTTCCTCACTGCACCTAGCAGACAGGCTTATAGACCCCCTCCTTCCCTGCCAGCCAGAGGGTGACACTTCCCCCTCCACTAGAGAGACCCCAAGACTGATTCACATGACACTACTTTCAAGTGAAGAGTCCTGAGGGGTAAGGGTAGGAGGGGCCCCTGGGCAGCCTGCCCCAGAGTACCGTGTCCCAGGCCAGGAAGGCTCCTCTCCCCAGTGCTAGGCTAGTCATGAGCTTGATAGCCAGGCGGGTGCAGCTGTCTCCCGTCATCACCTTGGAGTAGCCGTGGGTCCGGGCCACATGCAGGATCAAATGGGTCCTGCAGAGCAGGGCAAGGGACCTTAGAGGGGGTTTCAGGCCCAGGTGGGCAGGGCCAAGACACAGCGGGCAGGAGGGCTCACCGCAGGGTCTGCAGAAGCTCTTCCTTGGCTGTCAGCGTCTTCACTGAGTCAAACAGTCTGGACAGAGCCTCAGTCTGGGCAGCTGTGGGTGGCCCAGCTGGGCTCTGGGGGTCCTGGGTGCCAGGCTGGCTCTGCTGCTCCTCCCCCTGGGCTGGTGCATGCTGCTGCTGGAGGAAACTGTCCACGGCTACCTTGTAGGCTCCTTTGGTCCCCACAGGCTCCTGGGCAAAGTAGCGTAGCACGGATGGCGGCAGACTGAACACCTTGCAGGGTAGGTAGGGTGGAGGAGATCGTATGATGCCCATGCCCAGCTCTGTACATACTGGGACGGGGGGACGGGAAGGGGGAAAGGTGCAGGCAAGAGGACCACAGGCTAGCCCCAACAAGTAGGTACATTCCTTGTGGACACTCCAGAAGGCACCTCCAGTGGCCTTTTTTAGAGACAGGTCTACCCACCTCTTCTAAAGCAACAATGTGCCAGGGGAAGCCAACGGTCTGCAGGATCAGCTTCACTTCAGCCAGGGTTTTGGCTCTATCCTCTGGACTCTGTCCACAGACTGCTCCCTCTGAAACAGGCAAACAAAAAGGAGTCATGGCTTATAGGAGAAGAGTCCCAGGCAGGCACGACACGGTCAACATCATGGGAGAAATCCTTCGAGGTGGTAGTTTCTGTAGAAACCACATGTTGCAGACCTCTTTGGAGGAGCATTTTCAGAATGAGCAGTGGGTTCTCTGCAGTGGCTGAGAGGAAGGAAGGGGAGGGGCAGAGCAGATTAGCATCCCAGCTCCTTGGACAGTGAATTGCCTGTCTCACTCAGTGACAACTCACAGAAAAGACCAGGTAGGCGATCCCACCAGACTCTCTGATGAAGGCCTGACTTAAGACAACAGTGGTAGAGTTTGTTATTGTAGGAATCCTCAACCCCCAGGCTGCAGACTGATACCAGTCCATGGCCTGTTAGGAACCGGCTGCACAGGAGGAGGTGAGCTCACAGGAGCGTGAACCTTTTTGCGAACTGTGTATGTGAAGGAGCTAGGTTGCACGCTCCTTATGAGAATCTAATGCCTGACGATCTGAGGTGAAGCTGAGGCAGTGATACTAGCGCTGGGGAGAGGCTGCAAATACAAATTAACATTAGCAGAAAGGTTTGAATGCACAGAGACCATAATAAATCAAGTACTTGCAGACTCATATCAAAACCATATCAGTAAGTGGCAAGTGACAAGCTGCATCTGGTGGCAGGCTTTATAGTAGCGAGTTGATGTACTTCAATTGTACAGCTGCATCTGGTGGCATCTGATTCTACATTATGGTGAGTTGTATTTTATTTCATTACATGTTACAATGTAGTAGTAATAATAAAGTGTACAATAAATGTAGTGCACTTGAATCATCCTGAAACCATCCTCCTGCCATACCCCCACCCAGGTCCATGGAAAAACTGTCTTCCACAAAACCAGTCCCTGGTGCCAAAAAGGTTGGGGACCGCTGTTATTGGACATGTGCACTCTGCCTCCAGAGGAATGCCCCACCAGGACCTTGGTGTGAGCACCGCGCCAGCTGTTTCAGGGGGCCCACCCAAAGTGGCCCGGGTTAGGGAGGAGAAATGGCCACACATACCATCGATGTACACGACCCCTGGCACAAAACGCAGTCTTTTGGCAGAATCTCGACTCAGACCCTGGAGAGGGGTAGGGACAAGGCCTCAGACCACGGCCAGAAGCCACAGGACAGTTTCCCTGCAGACACCATTCTCTATCTGGACTGAGTACCCTCTGGGAAGGGGTGGTGACTCCCATCTGTAATAGACAGGCTGCACGGGGAGGCCGTATATCCTGACTCACTTCAAAGCAGCCCAGTCTGAACATCTGTACTCCCCCTTGTAAAACTGCCCTCCCCAATCTGTCCCTGCTCCTGGCAATGCCCTGAGAAGCAGCTGGTTCTACATGGCCTGCCATGCCCCCTACCCAAGCCCCTCCGACTGCTCAGCATGGAAAGGGGCAACAGGATAAAAGTGAGTCACCGCTGCTCAGAGAGAAGAGTGGGGCCAGGTGCTGGACGAATAACTGGGGGAGTAGGCGCTTATCTCACAACACCTGGTCAGGTTTAGGGGACTATGAAGGGAGAGCAGATGTACCATGCTGGGGCACAGACCCCTCCATAGCCTCAGACTCGTCACCAGTCCCTCCAGTCTGCACCCCTCGCAAGGAGTGTGGAAGGTCCATGTGTGGCTGGGTACTCTGGATGCAGCTTCCAGCTTGTGCACCTTTTACGTAAACATCCGAGAACCTTCCAAGATTCCCAGTTCGGGGTGGACTATTCTCTCTATCTCCAAGCAAGAGCCCCTCAGTGCTGACCCCCCACCCTCAAACATGGTGGGGCAGCAACCTGGGCCCAGGAGGACAGAGTGGAGACGCACCTCAAGGACCTGCCAGACCATGGAGCTGGATGAAGGCCCCCCAGACCATGCCAGGAGCACCTGAAAAAAAGGAACATTATTAGAGGTTACCGCATCTCCAACGTGAGCTTGCCCACCCCCTGACCACTGCCATGGACATCCCCATGGATCTATATTCAGAGCCAAGGTGCAGGGCAGCGGGAGAGGTTGGTGGGATGTAGCTGGGACAAGCCATCTGTGGGAAGGGTGGTAGGGGCAGAGAATCAGGGCCTGGGGGTATGGGCTGTCCAGCTGGAGATCCCACATAGAAATGACCCCATACTCTACCTTCTCTCCCGGAAAGATCAATCGGTTCTTCCCAAGCACAGCTCTGAACTTGTGGACATAGAACACCTTAAAACAGTCTCTGCAACACAAACCACCACTGGCTGCAGCTACACTGCCCAGGCCACCCACCCTCCACGTTCACGCTGGCCCCACAGGTCAGCAGCCTGATGCTTGCTTAGTTACCTTTTCCCTCTTGTACCAACTTCCATCTTTAAAACCAGCATCTTGACATTGAGGCTCCACCAAGAGGCTGGCGTAAAGGGGTTCTTGCTGGCTATGGCTGCCGGGATGAGCCTCATACCACATGGGGAGGCCCACCTGAGTTGTCCCCACAATCCTTACCAGTGTGAACCAACGGCTGAGGGGACAGGAGCCTGGGTGCCACCTGCAGACACTCAGAAAGGCCCAGCTGGCGGAATGGATGGACCCAAGCATGTGCAGGGCCAGAATACCCCATCCTCCCCTAAACAGAGTTGATGACCCCTTCCGAGACCACCATGAGGAGAAGCACCATCTCTTGGGGTGAAGGGGAAAGCACTGACTGGGCTGCAGAGGCCCAGCACCCTGAAGCTCCACGAAGGCCTCTCTCTAGCACACTGATCCCACCCAGAACAGAAATGCCCAAAAAGCCCCAGCAAACATCGAGTCTTGAGCTCTTCCCCAAACCTATAGATCAGAACTTCCAGGGCAGGTCCTGGGAATCTGTGTTCTTGATAAAATTTTTGGCTGGTTCTCAGGCTCACTAGATCAGAGATTGTTAACTTTGCACATTAGAATCACTCTGGCCAACTACATCAGAGTATGTCAGGACAAGACCCAAGCATCTGCATTTTAAAGCTCCCCTGGCAACCCCAGAACACAGTCAGGGTGAAGAGCAGTATCCCAAGCAGAGGGCAATGCTCCCCCAAGAGCTGCCCCACACCTGAGGCTGTGCCTCCTGTCTGCTCCCTTCTTCTTGCTCAGACATCCTGGTGTCCACAGCAATCCCCACTTATGAGGGGCTGACCAAACACCCCACAGGTCCTTTGAGGATGGTAACTCAACTCAATGTTTAACAGCAAAATGTGGAGCTCTAGGGACCCCAGGTGACCAGCAACAAGAAGTGACTCTCAAGAAGGTTGGGGTGTGATGGGGCTCCCCGACCAGACACAGATGCTTGACTTTGTCTGCTCAGTGTGTGTGTATGGTTGGGGGAGCGCGGGGGAAGCACTCTGTGGCTGCTCCACTCCATGTCCTCCCTGCCCCACTAGGCTCCCAAAAGAACATTCCCCCTCTGGGTTAGGCCAGGGTTTCCCACACATGCTGATCCTCAGAATCATTGAGGAAACCAGCTCAAAGTCTAGATTGCCAAAACCTACAACCTGGAAAGTCAGCTTCGCAACTTTTCCTGTGACTGAGCAAGTAGGAGAGGGGGCTCTGGGCCCAGAAGGAGCCCTGCTGGTCCTGCCTAGAGCTACTGCAGCCTCTCTTCCCCTTCTCAGGGAGTTCTCTAAGCAGATTGGAATGACCATCATTTTTAGATGCTCTGAAGTGATTAAAGCAGTGGCTTCTTTACTTAAAATGTATTTCCTGGTGGCACACACCTCATTCTACTAAGCACATACCAAGTCTACTACACTCCCAAAAGATGGTTAGACAAGAAAGTTTTTAAAAAACAATTTACTCAGTCCCTTCAGTTTCTTTTTTGCAACATTTTAGAAAGCAGAGTCCAAACTCTTGGAAACTAATCTAAAGATGTGAGCCCGTCACTCATTCAATAATGTTCATTTGATAGACAAAGCATGCAACGCCACCAGGAATTAATAGGGATAAAATGCGAGACCAGCCCTGCCCTCTTGGAGCTATGAATCTAGTAAAAGTGATTATAGAAGAGTTAAGATTTGAGGACTATGTGACGGGGCCACAAGAGAGTTTCAGAAAAAACAACATGCTGGTGCCCAGGCTCTTCTGGGAATAAGTCTCTGCTCTTCTGCAAATGACACTCCCCACCCGCAGAACTGGAGAAAGGCTGGACCTGCCTTCCATCCTCCTATCACTCACAAGTAAAACAGGCATTGCACAGAGCACCTGTCCGAGATCCCAGGATGCTCCAAACTGCTCCTAGATGTGTTCCAACTGCCCTAAAATGTTCATCCTGCCTACACCTCATGCACTCTCATTGCCAACTCTCCCCATAAGCTCCATCACATACCTTCCTGCCACCTGATCCGCGGTTGGATGCTGGGAGAATGGTACCCACACAAGAAACCAATACTTCCCCACCAGTGCCAGTCTCCAGGAGCAATGTTAGAAGCAAAAGTAAAATTATTAAATGCTTTAAAATGCAAGAAATAAAGCCACAGAAATGAAGGCAATCTTGGCTGCTAAGCAAGACTATTTGCCAGGGTCTTCTACCCACCTCCAGGCCTCACCTGCAGAAGGCATCTCCTGCTCGGATCACCACCACAGGCAGGACGTCCTTGCACTTCATACACTTCAGCTCACGGCTTTGGAGACATGGGACGGGGGAGAGAGCAAGACCACAGATTATACACCCGCTTCCCAGCAGGCTTCGGAAAGTCAGTGTCCTGTTTCTCACCCCAAGCTGGTGTATGGAAGAGGTCAAGTGGGAGGCTGTACACACACAAACCAGGGCTTGTGTCTTATCCAAACTACCAAAAAAAAAAAAAAAAGGGCCCTAGAGGATTTCAGTTTGTTAAAGCCGGCTCAGAAGGCACATAAAGGCCACCTCTCAATCTCTGCAGGGCTGGCAGAGACAACTTGCTGTGTGGCCCTAGAGGGGAGACGTGGAGCCAGTGGGTGGAAGCAGCAGGGAGGCCGATTTCCTCTTCTAGTAAAGACAGCATGATCAGCGCTGGAGCAGTCCCACTGGCTGCAAGAATCTGAGGTGCGAGCGAGTGGAGAAAGCCCCTCCCTGGGATGGTCACCACCAGCTTGACAGGCACTCCCCAGGTGCTGCGGACCGAGGTCCAGCCCCTACCCGGGACCCCAGGACTCCTGGGCCCGGCCTCAGCGGTCTCTGAGCTTCCCGGAGCGCGGCGGCTGGGACTGGCAGCAAAGCGCGGCCCGGCTCTCGGGTCCGGGTTCGCCGCCGGCCAGGGTCGCCGGAAACCGGAAAGGCGGGTGCGGCGCCCAGTTCTTACCCAGACCGCGGCCGCGGCAGCTCCTCGGGCGCTGGCTCACCGAACTCCTCACCCACCTGGCACATACCGGTGCTGGATCGCGCGACAGACAGCGAAGGGACCAGCGTGGGGACGCGCTCTGATGACGTCACGCGCGCGCCGTCGCCCGAGCCGAGGGCGGGGCGCTCCCTATGACGTCAGCGCGGCGCCGTCGCGGCCGTGACGCGCGGGCCGGGCCGGGCCGGGCCGGCCGGGACAGCGGTGGCGGCGGCGGCGGCGGGCCTGGCCCCGGGATGGCGATGTTCCGCAGCCTGGTGGCCTCGGCTCAGCAGCGGCAGCCGCCGGGCGGGCCCGCGGGCGGTGACAGCGGCCTGGAGGCGCAGTACAGCTGCCCCATCTGCCTGGAGGTCTACCACCGGCCTGTGGCCATCGGCAGCTGCGGCCACACGTGAGTGCTCCGGCCTCCAGGCGGCCGCGGGGCCCGGGCTCTGCCACGGGGAGGGGTCCGCGCCCGGCCGTGAGGGGCCCGAGGCCTACGGCAGCTCGGCGCAGCCTGGGAGCCCCGCGCGCGGAGGACTCGGGGGCGGGGGAGCGGGGGCTCCCTGTGCAGCGCTGGCCCTGCCTCCGGGGCGCGTTCATCTGCCTCAGCCCAGCCTCCTGATCGCCAGCCCCGCGCACTCGACCCGACCACCCTCTTGGCACACGGGGGCGACCTGCAGCACTGCCCGGTCTCGGGGTCCCGGATCTCCGGGAGTGTTTATGTCCTCAGCAAGCCTCCCCGGGTATTCAGAGGGCAGCAGGTGCGACCTCTGCGCCAGTCGCCTTGGATTTGGTCCTGTGAAGACTGAGTGGGCGGTTGTAAATAAATGTCTTGTGGCTCTTGCTGTCAACTCTTTCGGACCCGCTGTCTGCTTGTCTAGACTGTTGAGAAGTTCCCTAAAGTTAGGAGAGCGGCTTGCCTGGGGTCTGGTGCTGTTTTGTTTTGATGAAGAACTTGGGTTACATCCATCAGGGAGCAGTCAAGCAGGCTGGTCCTCGGGGGACCAGTCGCCAAGCACCTTGCTAGAGTTTCTAATTGCACCAGGGCCCACAGTGGGCTCCTGCAGGGTGTTTCAGGAACAGAAACCTGAGGATGTGGCTCTCCTCCCAGCTGACAGCTGCACTCAAATCTTCTTGCAGCTGCCAGCCTTGTTGGGAGAGAGCTGAGATCAGGGTATCTCTGCTCTCTGACTCTCCCACGAGACTGAATACAGCTCTTGAGTAAAATCAGCAAGATGGGGAGAGGGGGCTGGAGGGCTTGGCTGCCAGTAGAGCTGCTGAGGAGGTGGGGCTTTCACTCAAAAAAGGGGCTGAGGTATACTCTGGCTGTTAGGAGGCCTAGAATATTTGCAAACAAAGATAGCTGATTTGGGAGGCTCTTGATACAAAAGGGGAGCTGGAACTACTGGGTGGGCGAGTGTCTGCTTGTCACCCAGGGAGGTGGCAGGGACAGTGTCAGGATCCAGGAAGCCTTCACTTTCCTTTCCTACCCCCCATCTCCCATGTCAAGCAGCACAAGAAAGCACTGCGGACTGGTTTTGAAGGATACTGCACCTTACTTTTTCATGCTGCTTGTGACATTTTGACAGGGGCAGCCTCTGAACAGGACTTGTTTCTTATAAGAACATACTAGTGGGTGTTTTAAGATGTGTTCTGCATCTTTCAGTCTGTCATTGAGAGAACTGTAAGGCTTATCCTGGTCCTAATATTTAGAAAGACTTTCCTAGGCTTTGGGTGATGCCCCCTTGGCACTAACACTCACCCAGCCATGGGCCGCAGTGTTTCCAGTCTCCAAGTCTGTACAAATATGTATTTCTTCTTTCTTTTTTTCCAAGTAAGTCTTTTCTTAAAGACTTATTGAAGTGGTTTTCAGAATACAGAACTACATAGAATCGTTGTGAAACATCGTCTATAAATGCCCCTCCTCCCATGCTTTTCATGGCAGAACCTGACCCATCTCCTCCTACATCTAAGGCTAGTCCTGCATGAACTTCTACAGCTTCTGCCTTAAAAATACTTTCTCCCTGGCTTTCCCTACTGGCTTGTTTTCCTGGTTATTCTGTCTCTGCCTCTTACTTTCCCTAAGTTTCTTGCCTGGTGTTGTGAAGACGTGTGCAGATGAATACAGTTTTAAAGGTTCCGCCTTTCCTTTTAAAACTTTGCTGGTGGTCTGGTTATTTCCTTCCATAGCTATCTGAATGTAAGCAGTTTCCTTCCACAAAATAGATTTTCTGGTGGTGAGAGCAGCCCTATCTGGAGCAGGTACCCCTGCTCCAGCACCCAGACAGAAGGAGTCATAGGGTTTTGAGCAGGACCCCTCTCAGTGGAACTTGTGGAAGAGCTCTCAGGAACTCCCCAGGGACCCCAGCGGAAGCTGGTTTTCTGTCACATTTGAGGGATATCCTGGATAGTGAGCCATAGCCAGAACCAAAAGCTGTACCGCTGTTTCTAACCCTCTGATGGACCATCCCCCAAGGGCCTGTGTTTGGGGCAGGGTTCAGCCCAGGCTACCTCCAGCCTTTATAACTCTTCTTTCATCCCTTTTGTCAGTGCTGTCACATTTGTCACTGTATCTAAGTATCCCCACATGCAGGTTGTTCATGAACAGAGGTCATAGAAAAATTTAAAAGCTCATGTTTAATGGGAACCATAGGAAATGATAATAATAGATGTTTTCTGAGTACTCTCTGCATGCCACAGCTCAGTGAGGCAGATACTGCCATTATTCCTTTTGTACAAGGAAAACGACACACAGAGAGGCCGAGTAAAGTTCCCAAATGTCACAGCAAAGCCAGGATTTGAGCTCAGGTAGTCAGGCCAAGCCAGCCTTGTAGCCACTCTCCCCTACCACCTTCAGTAGTCCCAACCCCCTTCAGCATTGCCCCCTCACCACCACTTGTATTCTTGTAATAGCCACCGCAGACCCTGGGGACTGCTGAGCCTTTACACTCCTTTGCCCGGCTGCACCCAGGCCAATGAGCTGGCTTCTGTAGGCAGGATCCCAGAGGACCCAGGAGTTTCTGTCACTCTGGAGAGCACAAACCTTGGACAGGCGCATGGAGGCTTGGGCCCACAGGCAGCTCACCTGGATTTGTGTGTGGGTGAGCCAAGTCAGACGGGCCAGGACGTGAGTGAGTGAGAGAGTGACCACCCGGAAAAGGCTTTGGAAGTCAGCCTCTGGGCTCAGGACAGCTCCAGGTGCTTGGGGCCTGGCCTGCTTGCCATCCTGGGTCTCTGAAACATTGGCCTACCCTGATGTACGTATGCGTGCGCAAGAAGCCAGGGTGGGAGTGAGATACATTGGTGCTACCGCTACAGCCTGGGGTCCATGCAGTAGCTGTCAAGCTACTCCAGCTGTGCCCATGGGCTTGGGAGGGACGAGCAGACCCCTCAGCTGCCAAGCTGCCCTACACCAGCCCCTCGGGCAGATGCTGGCAGGAACCTCTTGTGAGAGAAGCAGGCACTGTTAGTCTACTGTGGCTCTCAGCACACCACAGTGATGATGCCGGAAATTAGGCCATGAACTTGGCCACCTCGTGGACACCCGGTTCTGCCTCCAGCTCCTCAGGGACCATGACACGAAGACAGGCAGTGCTGCGGGGCTGGTGGGTAAGTCCGGGGGTCAGGCAGGGGGCTGTGTATGCCTTCCCAAGATTTCCAAAGCTTCTCTGCCTCCCATTGGAGGACAGCGGGGCGCCCTCCACCCCAACATCCTGTGCATCTCTTGTCAGAGAGCTGCTCCTCTTGAGGCCTGCACTGGGTCCTGCCTTCTGCTGATGATGTGGTGACGGCTTGTCCCAACGTGTGGCCCTGTGTCCTTCTGCATGTGTTTTTACAGTTTTATCAAGATACAATTTCCTCATTTAAAATGTACCGTTCAGTGGTTCATAGTATATCCACAGCACTGAGCAACCATCACCACAACCAATATTACAACATTCTCATCACCCCAAAAAGTCACACCCTAAATTCCCACCCCCCACAACCACTAACCTGCTTTCTGTGGATTTGCCTGTTCTGGACAGTTCACGTAAATAGAATCACACACTACGTGGTCCTTTGTGACAAGTTTCTTTCACTAAGCATGACGTTTTCAAGGTTCCTCCAAGTGGTCACATCTGTCAGCACACACTGTGTTATGGCTGAGTTATGTAGTCCATCACAGGGATAAGCCGAGATCTGTGTGTCCGTCACCCATCAATGGACATGGGGTTCTTTCCTCTTGGCTCTTGTAACTGGTGCTATGTGAACACTCATATGTGGATTTCCTGCAGCCTCCCCATTGTGACCACCTAGCCAGCACTTTCCTCCAGAGACTGGGCGAAGTAAGCAGCTTCCCCCGGGGATTAGGCTAAGCAGATCCTGGGACAGGTGAGAGGGACAGCTTTGGAATCCTCACCAGAGCACCAGGGGTGGGTGTGTGGTGTCTTCTTTGCACGTCTGCTGTGATACCTGGCAAGCTCTCGCCAGGTGCAGGACGTAACAAGTGGGCTGACCTTCCTCTTTAAGACAGGGGTTGTCAGAACACTCTCTGATGGCCTCAGGTGTCAGGCCTAGTCAAGCCTTCTCTTGTGTGCCAAGGTTAATTCATTAATTTGAGTGGTGACCAGCCAGGTGGTAGCAGCACTGGAAGCCAGCGTGTAGGAGGAGGGCCTGGGGTTGAGCAGTAGGAGGAACTCTGGATCCCTTTTGGCTGCCTTTTCCTGAGAAGGAGGTGAAAGTCTGATGGCAAAGGGAATTCTGACCCCTTAGCTTAGCTGAGTCCTCTGTACACTCAGGAATATTCTCAATCCCTGTGTCCCATACGGCTTCTGCCCACCATGGCCCAGCCTGCTTCATGCACACAGGTGGGAGTAGAGGAGCACATACCTTGGTTTCTTGCAGATTCATTGCAGTCTGCAGGATTACTACCTTTCTCATGCATCTGAACCCAGCTGCCATGATGGGGCTTAGCATGTGCTCTTCTGGGGCTGTGGAGGCTCCAGTTCCAGGTTCCATGTCGCAGCTGTGTGGTTCCCCACAGCACTTCCTATGAAGCTGGACCAAGGTGGTCCTGTGATCAAGCGCCTTCTCTCTCTCTCCCCTGCTGACCAAGTTTGTCCCCGAATGAATGGCATACTCTTCTGCAACATGGGGGTGGTTATAAATTCCAGCTGAGGGGCACAGGGAAGGAGGGCTCACTGCACATGCAGCGTACACGGGATGTGGCATCTCCTGGGACAAGTGCCTAGAATTCAGGGTTGCAGGGAGCCTCTGGTGCCCAAATACGTGCCCAGGGCTGGGAGCGTCATTGCCGGGCAGTCAGGAGCCCGAGCACAGCCCCTTCTGTCAATGCGCGTCTATCCATTAAGGCCTAGCAGGAACCCTTCCTGCCTGGGGAATGGGCTCTGTCCCAAGACTGGTGTTGCTCACCTGCCAGCTTTCACCCTGATCCGTCCAATGAGTCCTGGGCCCCTGGGGCCCTGCAGTTTCCTCTCCTGCCATTGTCAGTGATTTTACTCCCCAGAGCTTAGTGGGTAGATGGTCTCCAGGGTCCCCTGTGCTGTCTCTGTGTCCTCTGAGCCCCCTGAGGTTTTGTTATCGCTAGGTGGCGGTGAGACTGTAAGGCTGAGCCCCAGCCTCCTACTGTAGCCAGAGCTCTTGCTGGGACCAGGGCCTTGGGGTCAGCACAGGTCCTATAGAGCCACAGCTGTAGGTCTGCCTGGCTCCAAGATATGGCAGAGCATCCCAAGAGCCCACGGCTGGGAGGGAACCCTTTAGCCAGATGGTGCCCGTCTAGCCAGTGGGACTCGGGCTCAGAAGTGACTGTCTCCAAGAAATACACAGTTGGCAGCAGAGAGTTGCTGCCCCATGTGTGCTGGAGCCCATGCCCCCTGCCCCCTGCCCCCTGCAGGTTCTGCGGGGAGTGCCTCCAGCCATGCCTGCAGGTGCCATCCCCTCTGTGCCCGCTGTGCCGCCTGCCCTTTGACCCCAAGAAGGTGGACAAGGCCACCCATGTGGAGAAGCAGCTCTCCTCCTACAAGGCACCCTGCCGGGGCTGCAACAAGAAGGTACCCCACCCTGAGGGGCTTCCTGGGCCGGGAGGGGGCTTTGGTCTGGTACTTGGGGCCCTGGTTCTGTCCTCCAGCAGTGGAACTGGGCTCTTCCCTTTCCTGCTGAGGACCTGAAGGCTCTGCTCAGCCCCTCCCCCACAACGCTGAGCCCTGCTTCCCCTTGGCCCTGCTGTGTGTCACATGTCGCAATCCCCCACCCCACTGCCTGGCTCAGGCTCTGGGTCACTTGTGTGCATTGCAGCTGATTCAGGGACACTGGGGCTGAGCCAAAACCCACCCCAGATGCGGCCTCGACACTCCAGTGATCCACCCACTGCAGTTGGACATAGGGAAGAGGAGGGCAGCTGGGGGCCACAGGCAGAGTGGAATGCATCAGCAGCCTCTGTCACCCACCCTGGCCTGCCTTTACCATCCTGACCCAGGAGCCAGCCTCCCTAAATCCACTGCTGCCCCAGGACGGAGAGGTCCTGCCTCCCGGCGTACTGGACTCAGAACTGTTTTGGAATTTATATTTTAAGACTTTGCCATCTCTCTGGTGAACAAGTTCTACCAACTTATCACAACGGAAAGCAGCCCCTGGTTGCTTTACCCTAAAGGTCGAAGGTCTGAACTGAGGCTGCCCCAAGGACCTCGGGCTGCTGGGGCTTCCTTCAAGCTCAGTGCACCCCTCCCCCAGGCTTCTCCCCTCCTATAGTTTCGTATATGAAGCAGCCCTGGGCAGAGCCAGCATCGGGAAGCCATTTTCCTGTTACCCTGGACACTCAGGGACTGTACCCTGTGCTCATGGAGGCAGTTGTCCCCCACTCACCCTCCCTTGCTGCTTCCTCAGTTCTGTGAACTAGCCTCCTGTTTGTGACATGTTTATCCCCAGCCTCTTGGCATTCATGACATGGCAGGAGGGTGGTGCCCAATCTGGTTGACCAAGATTCCCCACCTGCCCGAGGGAGTTGGCGCTCCCCTCCCCCTTGCCCTTCTCTGAGCTGGGTCTCCCCTGGGCCAGAGCTCATGACTCAGGTGGCCAAGGAGAAGGTTGTGCTGTGTTTGGTTTGGTTCCTTTTGGTAAGGAGTTTTGTCAGACGTTCAACTGTCTAAAAGGATTTTGTCTGTTGGTTCCTGTTGTGAGGTATATTTTCCTTAAATGAATGTGTTTCCTGTTCCCTCAGGGTTTGTACCTGCCCTTCTGTACCTCCCCAGGGAACCCAGCTGGGGCATGCTCCCATCCAGGGGCTGCTGACTGACACCGGCCCCCTGTGCAACCACAGCAGTGCTTCCCTGGGGTCTCAAGTCTATCTCCAGCCATCAGCGTTTCTTCTCCAGCAGGGACACTGGGCCCCGGAGAGAGGCCCCCAGGACCCGCTTACGCATGCTGCTGGGCCATGAATGGCAAGAGCAGGACTGGCCCGGCTTGCTGGCGGTCCTCTGATCCTCTGGAGCCTGAGATTTGCCCCCACTCCCCCACTGCCTGACCCCCGCCCTGCCTCTCCTTCTAGGTGACGCTGGCCAAGATGAGAGTGCATATTTCCTCCTGCATGAAGGTCCAGGAGCAGATGGCCAACTGTCCCAAGTTTGTCCCTGTGGTGCCTACGTCCCAGCCCATTCCCAGGTAAGCTGCCCTGCCGGGGGTCCTCAGAATCCCTGTCTGTTGTGGGGGCAGCTTCTGGTCTGCATCACTAGGTGGGGGAAGCACTGCTCTGCCCTGAGAAGCTGGGAGTGGCTCTGCATCCCCTCTATAGAGGTCTCACCACCCTGCAGGAACAGAACCCAAAGAGGTCCCGTGCCAGGCCATGCGTCACCTCCCAGCAGGCGAGGGCGGTCCCCAGAAAGGCTGGGGCTGGACAGATGCTTCCTCAGGGCACATGGCCCATCCTCCCCCTGCTTGCCCGTCCATGTCAGGGAAGGAGAGGGACCAGGACTTTACAAGGCACAAGTAGCTCCAGAGCAGTTGTAGGGGGATGTAGAGGGGGGCAGGGCAGAGGACCTCACCTTGGCCAAGGTCTTCAAGACTCTGGCTGAGTCTCCTTCCTGCTGGCCACCCAGGGTTCATGGAGGGGAGGGCAGAACACACCCTTGGCGGGGGCATGCAGGGCCAGGCTGCAAGAAGGTGGGCAGTACTTGGCCCAGCCACCGCTCACTCCTCCCTCCCCAGCGCTGTCCCCAACAGGTCCACCTTCACCTGCCCTTACTGCGGCGCCCGCAACCTGGACCAGCAGGAGCTGGTGAAGCACTGCGTGGACAACCACCGCAGTGACCCCAACCGCGTGGTGAGCATCCACAGCCAGCCCACCCGGGTGCCCAAGCCCCACTGTCCACCCAAAGTGCCTTCCTGGGACCCCTGGGTGGGGGCCCACTGCCCACTCTGGCAGCTTCACCCCAGCGCCCCCTGTTCCAGGTGTGCCCCATCTGCTCGGCGATGCCCTGGGGTGACCCCAGCTACAAGAGCGCCAACTTCTTGCAGCACCTGCTCCACCGGCACAAGTTCTCCTACGACACCTTCGTGGTACGTCTCTTGTCCCCCTCCCCCACCCGTCCCCTGCCCCAATTTCCCACCCTTAACCAGCCTCAGGCTTGCAGCTCAAAGGGAACTGGACACACAAAGGCCTCCCTGGGTTTCTGTGGGAGCCACCTGTGGTTTGGGTGCTGATGGCAGTCAGGTCTGCGTGGCCACTACAGAGCTTCAGCATCTGCGCAGAGCAGTCCGTGAGGGCCCCTTGGTTCTGCAGGGTCCCTTACCAGAGAGCTCTCTACACATGGGGGAGCATCTCTGGGAGAGGCAGCCACAGGTATGGTGGCTGTTACAGAGGCACCGGCTCCCTGCCAGGACAGAGTTCCATGGTGGGTGATGGGCTGCCCTTGGGTGCTTGTTGGAGAAAAACCAGAGGGACTTCACCACCTTAAACCTCTCCTCTCCCTCTCCCACCCGTGTGGGTCGGAATTGCGCCTGCCCCAGGCCGACAGACCCTCTTCAGGCTCTTCCTCCTGCTCGGCCCCTCCTCACCCAGCCTTGTCTTCCTGTCCCCGCCAGCCTCCAGGCACCTGGGCCGGTGGCGGGGGGTGTCAGGTAGTGGGGGATAATCACTTGTGTTCCTATCTGACCCTCGGGTCCCCATGGCTAGAGGTTTGGAGCTCTCTGGCTTTCCCGCTCATCTCCGAACCCGTGTTTTCAGAGGTGAAAGGCTCTGAGTTCCACCCCTCCCACAGGCCTGCTGGGCAGGGTTCTGCTGGGCAGGGTTCTGCTGGGCGGGGTGTCTGCTGGGCGGCTGCAGAGGCCCCATGCTGCCCTCAGGGAAGCAGAGAAATTGGGAGAAGCCAGACAGCGGTCCCACATGCGGGCAGCCTTTAACCTCCCACAGAGCTGTTGCCACAAACACGGATGACCCCATTACTGTGCAGGGCCTCGGTCAGGGCCTCGGTCTAGGAGACTAGAAGTGGTAGCACTGTTCTGTTTGGGGTGAGCCGACAGAGGAGGCGGCCCTGAGAGTCCACTGGCACAGCTGGGCTTGTCTGGGCCCTCTTGTCCCCCAGCCCATGTCCACTTCCTGTCTTCCAGGACTATAGCATCGATGAGGAAGCCGCCTTCCAGGCCGCCCTGGCCCTATCTCTCTCTGAGAACTGAAGGCACAGCCCAGCCACCAGGACCAAGCCTTTCCGCCTCGAGGGACAGGACTGTGCTGGCTCTCTGTGGTCCAGCGCCTGCATTGGAATGCGCCTTTTGGGCCAGGTGAGGCCTCCATCATTGCAGGAGGCGAGGCAGTCCCCAAGATTGCCAGGGCCCAGGAGACTGCTGTCCCCTCACCATCAGAGGACAGCTGCCTGTGCTCCTGGCCAAGCATGGCTGGTTTCTTCGGTGCTTCGGGCCGAGCAGGTGGCCCTCGCAGGGCTGGCCTGTTGAGACTGAGAGCGGTCGGCAGTCTGTCTCTCTCAAAGCCATGATGTCCTCCCCGTATGGAGGGGGAGCCCCAGCGATACACCCGACCGGCCACCAGCGTCGGCAACACTTCCCCCCGCACACCTGGTACTGGCTTTGTGATACCTAGAAATTCTGGCATTTTTCTATATTATCCAGTGTGATAACCTTTTCACATTTTATAGAGCAAAGACAAAGCAGTTACTCTTCATATTGCAATACCTGTGTTTGACTAGGAACAATAGTATTTTTATGGAACATTTACAAAATTATATTTTTTAAAAAAACGATCAAAAATAAACAGTTGTGGGATCAAGCTGGGGAGGGAAGGAGAGATGGGGCAAATGTAGGAGCCAAGGTGAACTGTGGGCTTTCGGTTGTGAGCACGGGACGAAGGTGGCCATGCCCCAGGCCATCCTCAGTGTTTTCCAGGGTTCCTGTGGTTGGTTGTCGTTTCCCTTGGATAATGACCAGGAAGAAATCCCAACACCCTGGCCACTTGCAGTGACTGCCGGGCTGTTCTGAGGCCTCTTCCTGCTTGGGGTCTTGGCCTCAGCTCTGCTGTTACCTTTCCAAGGCAGGGCCACCCCCAGCGGTGGCAGAGTTGGGGGCAGGGGCTGGGAGGGAGGTGGGGCCTTTGCAATGTTGGGCTTGGCTAGAAAACACTTGTCAGTACTCTCGTTTGGTTCATGGCATAAATTATTGCTGTCTTTCAAAAAAATTTAAATAAAATGTTTCAAAGCCTCTATAGCAGCCTGGACCAGTGGGTTTCATTCTGTAAATATTAAAAGCGGATGGCTGGTGTCGAGTCACTGCAACTTTCCTTTGCATGAGGCCTGCAGATGTGCATCTGTCCCCAGGCAGCTCCAGCTCAGAGTGAAGATGATCACCCACGAAGAGGACACAGCAGCCAGGAGGAGTGCCATGGGGCAGCTGTCCTGCCCAGGCCCTCTCCCCTTTTGGTCTCTGCCACCAGCAGTCACCAGGAGGACCAGATCCTTCTGTTCCTCCCATGAGCACAGTGCCTCCACAGTACACGGGAGGCTCCTCAACCTGTGCCCCTTACTCCTGGCCTGTGTCTGCCTCTCCCAGAGCAAGTTCTTGACCTGCATCTGGTCCCCCGTGATAAACTCAGGCACAAGTTTTCTGGGTGTTGGTGTCTTTCACCTCCTTCCTGGTCCTGAGATGGAGTCTGCTGAGGCCGGTAGGCTGGGTACCTCTCCGGCCTCCCTGGCTGGGGCTGGTCTGAATGGGGTCTGTTCTGGTGCCCAGAGGTGGCCATGGTGGCCTTTGGAGTGGTCTTTGGGATACCCTTGGGGTAAAGCCCCACAGTTCTGCAGTCCCCATGTGGTGGCCATTCTCCAGGTTGCTGGTTCTTGGCATTCCGCAGCCTTCCCCACAGCCTTCCTTGTGCCCCTGTATGTGCTCTCAGCCCCTGAGCCTCACACAGCCACTGGAAGGTCATGAAGAGCCATTTAGACATTGGTGCCCGGCCACCATCACTGTCACAGTCCCTACTGCTCCCCAAGTCACTATGAGCTTTTCGAGCTGGCAAGAATTACCTGCTGGCCAGTGTCCTGACGGCTGGTCATCAGGGCTGAGTCCTGCACCTGTCTCGCTCTCCCCTGTCACCAGGCTCCTTTACCAGGTGGGGCTGTGTTCTAGACCATTCCTCTATGAAAGAGGTCGGTCTCCTGAGCTTAAAGCTGTGGCAGGGCCAGGCAAGCAGAAGTCTCCACAAGCAATCACTCAAGGGGAGAATGTAACTTGGGCTGAAGTTACCCCTTTAGAAGCAGTTGGCCTCGGACACCTTTGTTAGGAGCCACTGACCCCCCTCTCCTCTGACTGTCTGACCCCACAAACTGGATGCTGGGCTCCAGGGAGCAGCAGAGGCACATGACAGCCTGTCCTTTTCATCGCCTTCCAGAAGGAGGCCTGTGATGCAGCACACCCCAGGAGAGCTGTCTGAGTGTAGATGCAGCTTCCTCCAGGGCTGACAGGAAAGAAAGGGTGATACAGCAGCTGAGGTCCCCTCCTAGAGGAGGCTGAAAAGCTGGGACCCTGGGATCTTGGTCCCAATGAGGCCCTCTTGCTCCACCCTGCTGACTGGCCCACCAGGCACACAGCCCCAAGCACAGACTCAAGGCCACACTCACTGAGGGGACCTGGAGCCAGCTAAAGCAGTACTGGGACCAGCTGGGCTCTGGTTGCTGGTATAGGTGCTTCCCCTCCCTCCTGCTGCCCCATCTCCTCTCCACCCTGCACCTTCTTCCCCTCATGGGCCTCTCCTGCACCCATGTCCAAAGTACTGACCTCCTCCAGGAGAGGCCGAGTCTCCCCTTGGCCAAGACCCTTGTCTCTTCTTCCCCTAGAACAGCCTGCACATCCTGTCTGGACATGCAGTGGCTGTGGTTTGGGGCTGTCCACAGCGGCCCATGTCTTGTCCCCAATTAGGCCTCAAGCTCTAGAACAGGGCTGGTATTGGTGTGTGTGTTCACCCCCTGGCCATTAGCCAGGGCTGTCCACACCTAGACAGCCTGCCACCCACCCGCCTTCTGGGGGATAGTACGGTGCTGCTCCCACAGGCCCAGGCCGCTTAGTCGTCATGGCCCACAGTGCCCAGGAGTCCTGGAGGCGGCTTTACGGCGTCTCGGCAGGTCCTGACCTCACCATGCCCTTGATTGCCATCTGCCTGTCTGGTAGATAATGGCTGGGTGATGGGGCAAGATTGGGCCAGAGAGCCACACGGGACACATGGAGGCACAATGGGCACACAGGGTCCCTGGGGCCTATGGGACATATGGGGAACATGAAATACATGGCACTCAATGGACATATAGGGCACACAGGACACATGAGCCATACTACTGCTCCAGAATGGTTCCCAGGGGAGGGCATCAGCATGAACCCCATATGGTGGGAGCGCATGCAACCTGGATCAGCAGACCCACAGTGGGAGGGACAGGGGATACCTCAGGCTGAAGCCACTGCACCAGCAGCCTCCTCTTACTTTGGATGAAATCCGAGGTGGAGCCAAATGTCTGAAATCCATGTAGTGGTGCTTCCCAATGAGAATGGAGGGCCTGGACCACAGCTGAGACGCAAACCACAGACCCAAGCCAGCCCCTCGTGTTCCTCCCCAGGTCCCACCACAAATCTGCAGGGCAGCCAGAGGCAGAGCCGCCACAAGTCTGCATCATAGGCCTCCCAGTGCCCTGAGTATGAGCTGACCCAGGGACTCACCACTTTAAGCTGGGAGTTCCTAAAGTCAGGGTCCCTTCTACCTTGACAAACGCAGGGACCAATAATCCTCAGCAGCTTTTCTCTGCAGCATAAAGTCAGGCAGACTTTATATCCTGGGCCCACTCATCTATGCCCTGGGGTGTGCCTGACTGGAGGTGACATGCCCTTTCATGTCAGGTACCCTCTACTGCCTAGAAAGTGCCTACAGGTTCCCAGGTACCTGCGACCTTGTGGTCTGGGGCTAAGGGGAGAGGCGACCAGCCCGCCTAAAGGCAGGACACCACAGCACGGAGCCCCCTGGCTCAGGCCGGTCTCCCTTCACTAGCCTAAGACTCTGGAGAACTAGCTGCCAGCTCTGGGCACTCATGGGCAGCAGTGTGGACACACAGGGTGGGGCTGACAATGGTCATACAGGCTCACTGCAGAGAGGCCTTCTGGCAGGCTTGGCTCAGCCTGGGTTTGCAGGACTCCAGGCGAGTCTTTTCAGGAAATACAAGTGTGCACAGGTGCCTGGCACCAGAAAATAAACAAACGGGTCTACCTGCTCTACCTCATCATCAGGGGGCCCAGCACACCTGCCACACAGAGCCATACCCTCCCCCAATCCCTTGGACATGCAGAGTGGTACCTTGGGGTTCATCTAACACAGGGCCATCTTGATTTAGGTTCACAAGCCCCGGGGAAAATAGACTGAAGTCACTATTATCGTTTCGGAGATGAAGTAAGAGATTCCAAAAATGTGCCATTAGAGGCGAAGGGCCTGACTTGGCCCCAGCATGGGCTCTTCCTACAGACACACTTTAACAAGCCCCAAGACATCAGTGGAGAACAAATGCCTCCGCCCCCAGGGTCTGGTGAGAGGGAGGGTGTGTCTTCATGACCCAGCTGCAGCCAATCTGCCCAGACATGGGGGGTGGGCCAACCCCATTAGAGATGACTCTGAAAAGGCTGTCTGCACCTGTCCTCCCATCCTCCCATGGTGCTGATGCCCCACACTGTGGCTCTTCCTTCTAGCACTGAGATACCAGGACTCCCTACCTCTGTCCCTCCCTAAGCATGCTCGTGGGGAAAGAGGCTTAAACTCACTCACTACAAGGCATCCAGTACTGAGGGATCCAAGGCGCCTTCACACAATCAGCTAGCTTCAGGAATGCACACTCTCAGACAGTTGAAGCCAGGCTGGCCTCCCACCCGGAGCCTGGGCCTCAGCCCAGGAAAGACAGGCAACGAGATGGAAACAAGGCTGGCTAAAATAGGCTGTTTTCCTCTGAGTGCTGCTCCCATAGCCACAAGTATGGCCAGTGGCTGGGCCCCTCTTGGTATGAGCTTCTCTCCAAGTGATGAGCAGAAGAGGCAGGAACTGGCAGACTTTTGTTGAATTGCACGTCGCTCGCGAATCTATGCTATCAAACCCTGGAAACACTTGGGAGAGAAAGGGGCAGGTGGGTACAAGAATGCGCCACTGAGAAGTGCAAGCAGCACCAATGTGGGATTTTTTTCTAGAAACTATGAACACATCTGGTGCATAGGTTTCTGGGGCTGTGGTTAGTTCTCCTTGATTATCTGGGCTCTCACTGCAAATCAGGGCAAGCCAGGCCACTGTGTGCATGAGTGTCCTGGGGCAGCTAAAACAAAGTGCCACAGCTGCATGGCTTCCACAACAGCAAAGCTCAGAAGTCCAAGATCCAAGTGCTGACAGGACTAGTTGCTTCCAAGGGCGGTGAGGGACCATCCATTCCCTTCCTGCTCTCCAGTTCTGCCAGGCTCTGGCAGCCACCATCATCTCTGTCTCAGATATGCATCATGCTGACCCGTCGGCTTCAACACGGCCTTCTCCCTGTGTCTTCATGTCATCTGCTCTCTGTGTGTACCTGTGTCCAAATATCCCCTTTCATTAGAATACCAGTTATTGGATTGGGGCCACCCTAATGACCTTATCTTGACTACACCTGCAAAGACTATTTCCAAATAAGGTCACAACCACAGGTGCCAGGGTTAGGACTTCAGCATCTTTCCAGGACACATGCTTCAACTCCCAACACTGTCCATCAGTTCATTGTCAGCATATGCCAAGTAGAGAAGAACTAGGTGTGAGCTCCAGCTTGGTGCCACCTGAAAAGGTGGACTCCCTGACCGCAAGGAGGCTGCTGGAGCCACCACCTGTCACCAGTGGGCCCCTTGAGAAGCTGACACTACCCTGATCCAGCCCAGGAACAGAGCCCAGAGGTGTCTTGCTGAACATGGTAACCAGCATGCTAGGCCAGCAGAGACGCCTTTGGACCTCTCGGCCCCATTGCTGGCTTCTTTGGGGTGTGCCTTGAAGGGACTCCAGACCCTGCAGTCAGAGATTCCTAGAGAACCTGCCCTAAGCCTGGCTGCCTGTCATGAGGGCCTCAGGGCTCAGGAGGCACATCTTGGAGTCCTGGGCATGTTCTGGCTGGCAAGGCTTAGCTCCTTGGTTGGAAGCTGCTGCAGAAGTGAGAGCCAGCTGAGATGCCTCTCCTGCAAGCCTCAAGGACAGGCTGTGCTTTGCTGCTCTCTGTGCCCTGGTGGCTGGGTGAGTGAGAGGCACAGCATACTAACCAAGTGAACGTGAGACTGCATGTGCCAAGGTTCAGATGCTCCAGTGAGGGCAGATCCATAAGATGAGGATGTCCAGTCCATCACTGTCAGAGAGAATCACCCAGCATGTGGTTCTTTGAGTCTCTCCAACAACCTGCTGGAGACGAGGGGCCAGTTCCACCATGCAGAGAAGAGTGCAGAGGGGATGCAGAGGGATGAGGAGCTGCGAACCAAGCTCTGGACCCAAAAGACCCCTTCCCTCAAGGCCGAGGCTCACCCACTGATGCCCGAGCTCTGTGACACGGGAACAGTTCCTGCAACTTCACACACGCACAGATGCATGTGCACACACACGCATGTATGTGTACTGTATGTAAGCATGTATAGGACACAGACCTGCACACAAGCATATACACGTGCACACACACTGACACACATGTGCACATGGCACATCCCTGCCTTGTCCCCATTCAGTTCTCACTTCTCCTGTCCCAGCCCCTAAGACCATCCTCAGCACCCAACATCACTCTCTCTGGCATTCCCTAAGGTGTCTAGGCCTCTATTTCCTGTCTTATAAGCTGTGTGTAGAGGGATGATATCCCCTCTCATTACCCCCAATCACACAGGATGTGTCCACTGAACCCCATTTTAAGAACCAGCATCACCTTCAACAATCGGGCCCCAAAATAGAATGAAGTTCTCCTTCACTGGGGGTGACCAAGCCCATGCTGGCCACCAATCTGACCAGATGTTGGGAGCTGGAGCATTGGATCCAAGTTTCCGCAAGTCTATAAACTTGGACAGCTGCGGGGTGCTCCAAGTCAGGATTTCCCAACCACATCCACCCTTCCTCAATAAACACTCCACACACTGACACAGGGGGCCACTGTTGCCATGGATGATGCCCCAATGTGAGGGCCATCTGCCCAGGGCCTGGGACAGCCAAGCCCCACCTGCGAGGCTTAGCTCTGAGCACTGTTCCAAAAGTCCCAGTGCCAGGCTCTCCCCCAGGCCCTGGTACCTTCACACATATCTGCAGTCGAGAGCACAGATAGGGGCTCACCCCTCCAACCCCCAGGGACATGTGTGCCCAGGGCTGTGCTGTTTGGGGACTTTCGATCTAGTCCAACAAACATTGCTGAACCCCTGCTGTGGACTTGAACACATGCAGGCACTGTGCAGGAATGAGGGCTGGCTCTTACCTGGCCCAGAGAGTGGGGGTTTCACAATGGCTCATGGAACCCAATCGGTAAAAAATGAGCATCAGTGGGACACAGATGTATATGTACACACACTACATATAGGACCAAGCACTATCATCACAGTCACTATAAAGTAGCCTACAAAAAGAGTATACCACATACACATAAAATGAAAAAACATCAACATAAATGGAATTGTAACATCCGACCTGCTGTTTCTGGGGCTACTCTGCTCCCTGACTTGGAACCCGCCCGTTGGCCTGGTGGGTCACTAATAAAGGCAGATGGGCTGAGTGGCAGCCTGGCTCTAGAAAACTGTCATTCCCCTGGTCCTAGGTGCTCAGGGAAGACTGCTATGGTTTCTGCGGGGAAAGTGGACCTCAGTTCCCTGCAAGTCCTGCTCTAGCTGAGAGAGGGAGCTGTTGGGAAGTGGGTTTCTCACCGCGGAGTAGGGTGTGAGGCTTCACCGCCAGGCACAGCAGTGATATTGAGAAGGACGCAGAGCAGATGGGGACAGCCACACCCCATTCCCTGGGCCACTCAGTTGGGAACAGACAGATGCTGAGGTTTTCCTTTGTGGGTCCTACTTGGGTCCAGCCCAGACACAACTCTGTGAGTCACAGCCAAAAGTGAGCCTGCGCCACCACAGGAGGGCAGTTCTGAGACATTGGGACTGTAAATTTCTCTTCAGGTCGTTTGTTACGGCAGCCCTAGGGAAGGGATAAACTGCCCGTACCCAATGGCACTCTAAGGACCCTTGCATCCCTGGGGGCTTTCCAGGATGAAATCAACAGATTCTCCCTAGGAGTGTTCCAGCTTCCCTAAATAAATTATCTCTCTGGGGATTAAGAGGGTCATCTTGGCCTGGGGTCACACAATGGGTGGCTGGGTAAGGAAAGACAGGGTGGATAGAGGGTTGGCGCAGGTATCTGCAAGTGTTATCTGGGGAGGGAGAGAGAAAGAAGAGAGGGTATAAATAGAAACTTTTCGAGGCCCAGGAACAGGTGAATAAGCAGAAGGCAGCCACATGTCCTCTGAAAGCCACACACATGGCAGTGTGGTGCCAGGCCATGGCCCAATGGGAGACACTCTCCCCTTCTCACCAAACAACAGGCAAGGTACACATGCCTTGGGTAAGGCTGGGACTGTGGGCCCAGGTCCCAATTCCACCACTTCCCAGCTTCTTGGTGCCTCAGTTTTCTCATCTGCAAAACTGTGCGAACATAAGACATGTGTGACACGGCCCTCCCTCCAGTGTTTCTGCACGGGCTTCTACAGACTCACCACTATCCCCACCATGTCCCCCAAGCCCTCGAATGGCAAAGAGCACTCAGTTGCGTGTAGCATCTGGGACTCAAAAGACTCTACTTGGAAGGCAGGCCTGCTGCACAGCCATGGAAATGGCCTGTGGCTATCAGGAGGCACTACGTCCACCTGCCCAGAGGCCATCTCTGACCCCTGAACTCATGAACCGTCCACACAAAAGGGACTAGACATCCAAACCTGACTCACCCAGTTCTTTTCCACACTGAGAATTCCAAATGACACTGCAGAATGGACCTACGTGGCTGCCCAGCATCACAGACAAGCTGTTGCAGAGTGCACACGCTTTGCCCTCTTTGATTAAACTTCCCGTAGTAGCATGTCTGAACCCTTCCACAATTCCAGGCTATGTCCTTTCTCTCACCAAATGAACTTTCTGGGCGCCTGGGGACAACTCCTAAAGCATTTTCTCCGGAAAGAAGGAGCATACTGGAAAGGCGGGCTCCACCAGGCCAGCTGACTCTCCTGGTGTGCATGCACTACGGCCGATCAGCTGGGTCAGCGTTGGAGTTCATCAGTGTGCTCATCAATCCTACCGTTGTGGGTTCCCGCAGGAGGTGGAGCGGGTGTAACCAGCTGGAGCGAGGGTTCTCCGAAGCTGGGCTCCGCGCTCGCTTCCACGCCCTGTGCACCAGAGAGAGCTGGGTTTCTATCCAGCCCTGACCTCCGCCCTTTAGTCGGAGGCAAGTGGGTGCGCCAGGCCCCAGGGGTCGGCGTGACTCTCGGCGCGCGCCAGAAAGGTCCCGTGGGCAGGACACGCCAGCCACGCGCTACCGCCCCAACGCCGCGCACCTGTCTTGGGCGTGGCCCTGAAGCCGGGTCCCGCGGCTCCGCCCCGCCCCGCCCCGGCCGCGCCGCTCGCTGGTTGGCCGAGCCGGTGCGCTATGCTAATGAGTCTGACCCTGCCCGCACCTGCCGCGGCGCCGCGGACTGGCGCCCACGGACTTACAAGTGGAACCCGCGCCCGTGAGGAGCCATGCCGCGCTCCTTCCTGGTGAAAACGCACCCCAGCACCAGAGTCCCCAACTATGGGCAGCTGGAGACGCAGAGAGGTAGGGGCCGCCGGGCACCCCAGCCAGGGCCCAGGGCCTGGGCTGCCGCGGGGCAGGAGGGAGAGCGGGGGACACCTGTCCCAGGTGGGAGGAGAGGAGCTCTCCAGCACGGCTGGGGCCGAGGCCCTGGGGCTGGAAGTAGGTAGGTGGCCCGAGTCAGGCGGAGCAGGTGAGGATTCTCTCTCCCACTTAGAGAAGTTTCTATTCTTCCAGTCCCTCTGGGCTCACCCTCTATGGCTTGGTGCTAAAGTTCCATCCCAGCTAAAGGAACCCGGAGCCATCTTCCTGGGGCTGGAAGTTTGGAAGGGGTGCCAGAGATGGTGGGGAAAGACACGGAGGGACACCTGGGGCTGCAGTCCAAACGCCCCCGCGGAGCATCCTGTCTTGGGTAGTGACCACAGGGGACAGGAATTGTGACCATGGGCTCTATGGTGCCAAGATCCCGCTCGCCTAGCGTTCCTCAGCCCCCTCCAGTGCCTCCTCACCCCTCCCATGGGTCTCCTTTTCTCAGGCCTCTCCTCACCCCAGTGGAGGTTACCCAGGGCAGGCTGGGCTAAGGGGCTGCAGTCCTCTCCCCCAGGGACTCATTGGGGAGACGGGAGGCCAGGCACCCAACACTGTCCCCTCATTCCCATTACCTGCTAGGCACGAGGACTCAAAGTCCCAGAGCAAAGGCCTCTAGAGTCATCAGAGCTGTCCCCCATAGCTCCGTAGCTTCTTGGGGCAAAGACCCCCTGAAGGACTGCTCGATGACTCAAAGCGGGAGAGGCGAAAGAGGGACTCTGCAGAGGCCGGGGCAGCCAGCTGGTGCCTCTCAGAGCCTTTAGCGTTCTCAAAACTCAGCGTGGGGAGGGAGTCGCTGACCGGTACCGACGCCGGGACGCCACCAGGGGGCGCCTTCCAGGACCAGGCGTTTCACTTCTGCAACCTGAAATCAAGTTAAGAGGCACCACCAGAACAAACCATCAGAGAGCAGTGCTCCCAGTAAAGGAAACTCCTGTTTCAGATATATATGATGGACAATTGAATTGACATAGTTTTAAAAGTTTAAAAATCATTATGTAGAGTCCAGTAATACAGCGTGCCCCACTTCACTATTTGAATGTGCAAATTTGGGCAGCAGTGCAAGGCCCAGTGATGGATTGTCAGAGAACAGCCTTGCAGCCCCTTAGTGCTCTCTCCCTCCCTCCCCTCCCCTAACTGGGGCCAAAGGTTTATTTCAACACATAAGGAATAAGAAATGGGTTGCCGGCTGTTTGGAGGTTTGAGCTTTGGGGAGATGCAGAATTTAACTCTTACCTGCTAACTCATTTACTTTGGGGACCTCATCTGGGTCGAGCATGGGGCATGCTGGCCCACAAATACTGGAGCAGTAGGCTGAGGGCAAGTCCACCTACGAAGCAGTATGGTACCTGAGGACAGCCCTTCTGGACCTGGGAGCGTTGGCAGAAGGTTGCAGGCACTATGTCATGATGGCCAGGAGTAATCAGGAGGTGACTGGAGGCTAGTTAGTTATTTTACCCATGGTGGCCTGATGCTCTGCATTAACACTAGGAGCCTGGGGGATACACTGTGAGCTGGTCCTGAGGTAGGACAGGGGCTCAGAGAGAGTGCCTGCCCTGCCTGGCAGTGAGGGAGCCTTCCTTGACCCCACGAGGACTGTCGTGTTGGGATCCTGTAAGATGGTTCTCTTTCTTTGTTTTTAAAGAGGAACTGAGATTCCTCCTTTAGACCCCATGATCTCTGGGCCATTGTCACTTCCCTAGCCAACACGTCCATCTTTCAGGCCTTTCCCTTCATGCCATGCTGCTGATGGCCTAGAAGATGGTTTTGAGATTGGACTTGAGATGCAAGTTTAAGAACACAACATGTTTGGACTCAGTCTTCACCTTTTTATTTTCTCTTTCTCTGCCCTTCTAGAAATCAATGGTGCCTGTTCTGCCTGTGGGGGGCTGGTAGTGCCCTTCCTCCTCCCAGACAAGGCAGCCGCTCCCACACCCGGTGACACTGCCCAGCCCTGGGACCATACTTCTGTCATCACCTGCATCTCCCTGCCCCTCCCTCGTAATGAGGAAGCTCGGGGGACCTCTGAGCCAGACACCCTGGAAATCAGCCCAGTGGACCCTCGGGCTGGCCGAGGCCCTAGCATACCCCTCAAAGACAGCGCGAACCACCTCAATCTGCCCCCACTGCTGGTTCTCCCCATGCGGTGGCCCCCAAACCTGGGCCCAGTTGGAGATCAGGCTCCAGACAGACTGCTAGGGGCTGAGCAGGCCCCCTGCCCCGCAGGTGGCTTCCAGTGCATCCACTGCCATAAGCCCTACCACACGGTGGCTGGGCTGGCCAGGCACCGGCAGCTGCACTGCCATCTGCAGGCTCAGCGCTGCTTCACCTGCAAGTACTGCGACAAGGAGTACGCCAGCCTGGGCGCCCTCAAAATGCACATCCGCACACACACGCTGCCCTGCATCTGCGCCGTCTGCGGCAAGGCCTTCTCCAGGCCCTGGCTGCTCCAGGGACACATCCGGACCCACACAGGTAGGATGGCATCAGGTCCGCAAGAGGAATCTGGGTAGGGGAGCGGTTGGGACCTGCGAATTAGACAGAGGAGAGGGGTGATTCTATGAACAAGAGGACGGACATTCGCATAGCTTCTTCTCTCCAGTGTCTCCACGTCTCAGGGCTGTGGCACAAAATCCTACAGTCTGGGCACTCAAAACATCAGAACTGTCCTCTCTCTTTGGAGGCCAGAAACCCAAAATCCAGGTGTCCCATGGATACCTCCAAAGGTTCTAGGGGAGAATCTTTCCCGCTTCTTCCAACTCCCAGGGACTCCAGGCATTCTTTGGCTTGTGGCTGCACCACTCCAACCTCTACTTCCATCCTTACATGGTCTCTCTTCCCTGTGCGTCTGTGTCCAAATTTCCTTCTTGTTATAAGGACGCCAGTCATATTGAATCAGGGCCCACAAACTGCAGCCTGATGACTGCAAAGCCCCTAATGTCCAAATAGTCACATCCACAGGCCCAGGGTTTAGGATGTGGATGTCTCTTCTCTGGGGGACACAATTCAACCTCTAACACCCAGCAAAGCGCAGGGTGTTCAGGGCGTCTGGGGGGGTCTGAATTCTCACATTCCACAGCCTGGAAGAATTCGGGAGCGGCAGGAGAGGGGAGGAAGAAAGGCCCAGCCTGGGGTTGAGAACCATAGGGGTCACAGCCTATCTGAAGGGCAGGAAGGACGGCTGGGACTTCACTCAAAATTTGGAGACCTGGAGCAAACCCACCTGTGGGTGAGAGGGTGGCCAGCAGCCTACAGAAACCAAGGAGAGAAGGACGGTTGTGGAGAGGAGGCGAAAACAGAAGCAGAAGAAGGAGAAGGATGTGGGCAACAAACCGAAGGAGGCCTAAGAACTTTAGCCTTTCATTCTGTAGATGACAAAATACCGCCCAGAAAGAGCAGAACGGGCCTGCTCTGCCCAAGGGCAGCCAGCGGCCTCAGCCAATTGGACCTCAGCCCGGGGCTTTGCCTGGAGCCTGGGACTTTGTCAGGCACACCGTACAGAGTGGGAGACAGCAACAGAGAGACAGAGCTCCCAGAATGAGACTTTGGTCCTGATTGCAGACCCACAGTTGCAACACATACTTTGTGTAACTGAATCTCCCTAAGTCATGGCTCCATGACTAGAATCTTCAGAGTCACACCCGGGTGGTGGCTGGAAAGGATTTTGCTGGAAGGGAGGCTTTTTTCAGGCTGGAAATTCCATCTGGTGTTCCTTAACCCTTTGCTGAGGATCTCGCACACCGTCAGAGGCTTAGTGCTCTTGGTCTGGTAGCCAGGAGAGTGGGAAGCCCCTCAGGAGACTGGCCTGGCTGGGATCATGCCTGGGTGTCAGGCTAGGGGACTGCAGACTGGTGCCTCTCAGGACTCTGTGGGGCCGCAGGACTGAAAGCCACTCCACATGAGCAGAGGAGAACAGGTGACTCTTAATGACCTTTCCTTTTATACTTGCCAGAGTCGTCCTGGGGGCCAAGGTCCCAATAGGATTTTGTTGAAATCTCTGGTTGCCTGATTGGAGGTGGCCTGGAAGATCTTAACCATTCCTAAATGCCTACCTCCTGTGCAGGAGGAGGGCTCACTCCTTCCAGCCTGCCTTCACGATAGTCTCTGCAGGAGCCTGGCCAGTCTCCATCACTGGCCTTCAGTGGGCAGTACAGCTGCCAGCAGGTGCCCGTGCTTCTCACGTCCAGATCTGGGTGGCAAGGGGCCCCAGGAGAGCTCTGGCAAAAACAGAGAAAGATCTAGCAGCCGTGGTAGATGCAGCTGCACTGGACCTTTGCTCTTAGGAAGGGTTAGGTGTATCATTCTATCCCTTCCCCAAGTGGCCTCAACCTTGCGTGCTTGTGCGGCCTCTAGGCCTTAGCATCTCTTCCTAGGGCAGGAGCTAAGGCCCCCATCACTTATGTCCTGGAGCGGGGGCAGTGATGAAGATAAATGCATTAAGTTGAGAAGGGGGAGGGATGGGTTATTCATTTATAAACAGAGACACTTGAACCCTGGACTGCCTTCTGGAGATACCTCAGGTAGTCACTCACCCTCCCCTCTTCCTCCCCCAGGGGAGAAGCCCTATGCCTGCTCTCATTGCAGCCGGGCCTTCGCGGACCGCTCCAATCTCCGGGCCCACCTGCAGACACACTCCGACACCAAGAAATACCAGTGCAAGAGCTGCGCCAAGACCTTCTCCCGCATGTCGCTCTTGGCACGGCACGAGGAATCTGGCTGCTGCCCTGGCCCCTGAGAGGCGCGGGTTTGGTGCAGGTAGGAGGGTCAGGACTTCACCCCAAGAACCTATGTCTGGCACCCCTCTTGGTAGCCTCATGCTTTCTGGTGTGCCCAGAGGAGCCAAGCATCCTGGGAAGGCAAGAGCCCAGCCTTTTGCTCTCAAGCGCATTCCCCTGCCCACTGCAGCCTGCTTCCATTCAGAACCAGAGCAGCTCAGCGGGCCATTAGGGTGAGCTCGAGCTCGTGCAGACCTCCCACCTCGCTCTTCTCACTTAGAGGGGACTTCTTTCCCATGGATGACTCCCATCGAAACAAGAATCACCGTTCTGTTTACCGCTTGCTCTGGTTTCAGGTTCTATTTCTCAAGGAGTTCAAGACTGCTGGGAGACTCTCTCCAGTACAGACAATTCGTGCTATTAAGCCGACGAACGGGGCTGCCTTTGGATCCCTTTGCAGCCCCACGCAAACAGTCTGACTTGTGCCAAGCGCATCGCAGTCTATCCTGTGTGGGCAGAGCTACCTCAAGGCTCACCTCCGCCTGCCTTTGGTTTGGGATCTGGGCCACACTGCCTCATGTCACACGTACGCACACACACCCTCCCCACCTCACTAGGCGTTCCCTGCAATGGAGCAGCACTGGGAGGACCAGCAGCTAGGCCTCCATGCACAACCATGGGGCAATAAAGAGTCCGTGCACTCAGGCCTGTTCTGTCTTCTAAAGGTCTGTGTCCTCCCCGTCCCGTCTCTCCAGAGGAGGCCAAGCTCTGAGAAATCCTCCCGAGGCAACTGGGTTCCTGGGTAACTGGACCCTTCTGGCCACATCGGAGGGGGAGACTAGGGGTCAGGGCATTGAGCTGCGACGTTGTTATGGGATGGGGAGCAAGGCTGTGGGATACAGGGTCCGGGCGAGCAGGGCGCCTTCTTCTGGAAGTAAGAAATGGGAAACGGGAACAGTGTTAAACGGTGGGGAAAAATGACTGAGGGGCATGAACTCAGGCTGGGGGTGAGTGAGGGCTCGTGAGGGAAGAGGTGTGAGGAAATGAAGGCTGGGAGGAAAGGCCACGCGTGGGCTGAGAGCCTCTTTTCCCCAAGCTCTAAGCTGGAAGAGAGGAGCAGTCCTGTATCTGTGCACCTCGCCACTGACGCCACAAAGACGTCTCCTAACTGCACCATCTCACCGAGGGGCCGCGTCTCCACATCCGCCCGCAGTACTGTCGCCTTTTTCTTCTGCACACCCTCTCCTGAGGCTGTCGGCATTAACAAACCGAGCGAGTGACCCAGAACTTTGGCCTTGCCCCAGACACACAAGTCTGCCCAAACCAACTCAGATGCTAACACACAAGGCCCCACCCCCCACCCGTGTCCTGAGCCTACTGCCCCAGCATGGTGGCATCATTTCTTTCTCATAGATGGCCTCCTCTCACCCCCAGGTCACCTGTTGGGCTGGTCTCACCTCTTGCCAGTGTCTTTTAACCGTCTCCGGTGGGACCCTGGAGGATGGGTGGCATCCAGGACTAAAGGAAGCCTGAGTCTATGGAGAATGACTGAGTTCTTGACACCAGGAGGGACATCTGCTCCTCTATGCAGCTCCACTTCTGGCTCCAGCCAAGGGACAGAGTTAGGCCCCTTGGTCCCAGCCCTGGAATGGAGTCACACAGCAAGAGGCCCTGATCTCTCAGCCCTGAGCTGCCAGGCCTGCTGAGCCTCCTCTGCATGTGAGAATGCTCAGGAGTATTCACCAGGACCACACCAGGTGCCAAGTCTCTTGTCCTGGCAGCTACCTGATGCTGCGGTCCCAGCCCTGGCAGTCTCCACCGTAGATTCCACCTGATGCTCATCAGGGGATAAAGGGCCCTGGGTGGCTGGTTTGATGATGACCATTAGAAGGGCCTTGGGGGTATCCCAGAGGAAAACGGACCTTGGTCTTGGGCTCTTCTGGCCCAAGACGACCTTGATGAAACAGACCACCCAGAAGAGCCCCTGCTTGGCCTATACCAGACTGTTTCAGCCAGTGGAATGAAGATGCTTCTGAAGATAAGAATGTGCCATTTAGCTAATGTTTCAGTTTGCTGTGGCTGCTGTAACAAAGTGCCCGACACTGGGTGGCTTAAACAGCAGAAATGTACTTTCCCACAGTCCTGGAGGCCAGAAGTCTGAGACCAGGGTGTCAGCAGGGCTGGTTCCTTCTGGGACTGTGAGCGAGACTTTGTCCAGCCCCTCCCAGTTCCTGCTGGTTTGCTGGCACTCTTTGATGTTCCTTGGCTTGTAGAAGCATCACCCCATCTCTGCCTCCATCTTCAGATGGCGTTCTCCCTGTGTACCTCTGTGTCCAAATTTCCCTTTTCTAATGAAACCAGTCATATTGGCTTTGGACCCATCCTAATGATCTTGACTACATCTACAGTGACTCTATTTCCAAATAAAGCCACATTCTGAGGTTCTGGGGGTTACAACTTCAAAATATAAATTGGGGGGACACCATTCACCCCCCTACACACACACACCAACAGCTGATGAGAACACATGATTTGCCAAGAGATGCCAGGTGGGTCCCTGTGCTTGGGCTTAAGGCAAGCCAAATTCTCTTCTCCCCCAGTCCACAAAGGGTGTAGGGGAACAGTGGATTCTAACTGACAGAGTTACTAGAAACACCTCCAAAGGTCTGAGTCTCTCTGCCCAACACCTAGACCCTCTCTAATGTCTGTGCCTGTCCCCCTCCTCCTCTCCATCATCCAGTCAGGGGGTCCTGCAGGGGTGAGAACAGGCCTGTGCCCTAACAGGTTGACTCTTCTCCCACACTGTCTCCCAAGGCGCCTGGCCCCTCTGCCAAGCAGGGGCAAGCTTCCCGGGGGTGGGCACCTCTCCTGGCAAAGGCAAAAGCTCCAGCCAGTGTTTGTGCTGCTGCGCCTGACCAGCTCACAGGAGGCTTTTTTTTTTTTTTTTTAATAGCATCCAGATGCCTGAAGGAAGCTATATTGTAAATTGTGTTCTATTTCTGGGCCCCGATATCTAAATGAGGCAATGCACCTGTTGAGTATGAAGGAAGGGAATTTCACAGGCCTAAAATAAAGTCAAATGTTTGCCCTTCTGTGCCGGCCCATGGAAAATGCTCTTATATTTATATCTGGGCTTGCGAAGGGCAGGGGTAGTAGAGGGTCGGTTGGCAGAGGGGTGAGGAAAGGCCCGGCACCTGCCAGGAAACTGATACGGAATGAATGGGGGACATCCCCCTCAGAGCCAGTCAGCCACAGTCGGACCGTGAGGCCACCACATCCCCCTCCGGCCACGCTGCACTGCTCACTCAGGGCTCACAGTCTCCCCCTGCCCCGTCTTTCCTTGTTCTTCAGTCTGATCACCAGAATTGATCTGGGATGCCCCTCTAATTTTTGGGTTCCTGAAGCCCTCTCCCCATAGCTACAGAGTGAGAATCAGAAAGGCGTCTAAGGCTCACTCGCATTCGTTCCTGGGTGATGTTGGCATGGCCAGCTCTTTCCTTGGGGGATTGCTATTTGGTCGCCCCCACCTACAGGCCTTCTTTCTCCTACCCAAATCTTGACTCATCACTTCTCTCTGAAGAAGGTTTTCTGATCGAATTACTCCAAGCATGCTGTCAGAACCTCTCTCCAAGGTGGCAGTGGGGGTGGAAGGTGGACAAGAAGCTTGAGACCTCTGACATTGGAAGCAGGTGTTTCAGCTACAGCCTGGTTAAGTCTGGGTGAAAGCAGGAGCCTAAGAAATCAAGAGGATTCCAGATAAAAGAAACACCATGTAACAGGCTCTCCAAAGTTGGGAACAGCAGCTTCACAGCATAAAAAGTGCTCCCAGGATGGTATGCGACAGGTGGACAGGGTTGGCACCAGAGCGCATAGGAAAGAGCTACTGGGCACAGCAGGCCTCCACTCTTTTCTGACTCACAGACGTGAGTGCCTGGCCTCCATGAGCTCAAGCCCTGGAAATAGGTGTGAGAGGGGCACTTAGTCTCTCAGTGGCCAGCTCCCCCGCCCCACTCCCTGTTGAAAGAAACCTTTCTCTTGAAACTGCAGACACGCTAAGGTTATGCCTTCCCTTTCAGACCCAATGGGTTCTATAAATATCATTTTGGCCCCAAATATTCACTGGAAGTTTGAAAATAGCCCACTTGTTACTATCTATATCCAGAGAACCCACTCCTGGCCTTCACTTGGTGGCTAAGTATAGCTCCCTGGCAAAGTTCAATGGAACAAAAGTTTCCAGGCCTTCATCACCTTGTGGATGGCAGAACATTCCAGGAGAGCACCTCGGCTGCCAAGACTCAGAGGAGCTCACAGAGAAGCTAGAATAGATGCAGCCTCCCTCTTCCACTTGTGCTAGGGAGTCTGCGGGGCTCCGCTAGCAAACAAGGGTGTCCTGCCAGATCCAGAAAGGAGGCGCTCCGATCCCAGCACTGTGGTGCTGTTTGCGTTGAACCAATTCCATTACGAAGCCTTGGTTTCCATGTCTGTAAAAAGGGAATTGCACTGACCTCTATTTCAGAATTCAAGAGAGTGCAAATAAGCATAATAGTAAAAAAAAAAAAAAAAAAAAACACAGGATACCGAAAATAAAAATAATTGCTACCTTTAAATAAACTCTCAATCTTGACTCCTCTTAGAATCTCTGTTTCTGATCACCACATTCTGACTGGAGTAACTCTCTCCTCCCAGCGGCCCGGGCATCGCCATGAGTTCCCCGGGGGCTGGTCTGGCATCTGTCCAGGGCAGCTGTAGGTGCCAGCAGAGTGCTGGGTAGAGAGGAAGTAAACGGATGCTGTGACGGGTGGGAGGGGCAAGGGGCAGGGATTCAAACCATGGACCCTCCAGATGGGTGAGCACCTACCGTCTTTGAGTGTCGTGTGAAGTTAGAGGCTGCCTTCCTACCACGTCAATCGATGCTGTCCTGCTCTCCCCAACCCTCACTTCCACAGCCAGCTCCCCCTGCCCAGGTTGACCCGAACCCTCCTCATCCCCACACCTCTGTCCCTCACAGCACCTTTTGTTTTCTCTCCTTGGTTCTTCCTGTAAGGATCAACTATAACTGGTCCTTAATCACTTCAGTTTTGCTTATCCAGCTCAGAACACCAGCCCGCCTTTCCTTCCCCAGGGAGCAGGCCTTTATGGGTAAATCAGATGAGAGGTATGAAGGCGGTAATAGAATCACAGGGGACTCTTCTGTGAAATCTGCTTATTTACCTTTTGAAATGCAACTGTTTTGAATTGGCCAAAAAGAGAGGCTGAGATTGACACGAGTTAAGGACCTGATCCTGCTGCCATTCCTTCACCGAGCATGGAATGAGAGGTGGCCCCCAGGACCCTCCTTGGCACACGTGGGTGAGGTGTGGCCTGCTGTCCTCAGGCTCCGGCACCTTCTATGAGAGGAGTCGTTGTCTTCTCTCACGGAACCAGCACCCCCATGCCAGTAGATCACACAGGTGGTCTTCAGACTCCGCTCCAGGGGGACTATGCTAAGGGAAATTTCTCACCGTTTGGCAAAAGCAGTGGGGGCTACAAAACAACACAAGGCAGAAACAGGTGGGAGAGCCCAGCTGCTGCTGTCTATGAAGACCAACACTAAGGAGATTTACAAAAATGCAAAAAAGGCCACAAAATTTACTAAAACTTTGTTTCACAGAAGTTGTTTTTCATAAAAATGTTAACATGTGATGGGTTCATTAATGATATTTAAAATAAATTTAATAAATCTTTTAAAAATATCAATTTTCATGTCTAATATGGGTAAGTGTTAGATAGATGTACCCCATGTACATAATAGCTCTTTGGAGTCCTCCATTATTTTAAAGAGTGTGAAAGGGGTCTGAGACACAAAGATTAAGAACTACTATCCCACGTGTGATTATAATGTGTGAATATGAACCCACGGTGCCAAAGAAACAGCCGTCCAGCCCAGTGCCAGAAGAAAAGCTTATCTAGCCTCAGCGAGAGATGGCTCTGCTCTCGTTTCCTGGATGACTTTAGGGGTTATTAGGGATAATTCTGTGTGTGTTTTCGGCTTTGTGCATTGACTCTGGAAATGAATCCCTGAGGCCATGTGACTTCATCCGGCGTGCACAGACAGACCTGCTGCATCAGCAGGAGAATGACCCCACAGTCCCTTCTAGGGAGCCCCCACATTCCTCACTTCTGTGTCTAGTCGATTCACCTCCAAAATTTTCAGACCAGCCTCTTCATCTCCTTCCTCACAGCTATCACTTTAGTTCACGCTCTTGTAACTTCCCAGCTCGACAACTGTGGAACCCTTCTAGCCCTGCATTTTCATCTTTGATTCATCCGCCACCCTGCACCCCCAGTGCAGCACCACCCCCTACTCTCCGTTCCAACCTCCGACAGGGTCGTCTGTCCCTGCAGTCTCAAGTTAAAGCCCATCATCCTTGGCATCAAGCACAAGACCACCGTCTCCCACGAATCTCCACCATGTCATAGCAACCTCTGTATCCCACACGCCTAATCTTTATCTGATCTGGGATAGATACTTGTCAAACATCAAGGGAATGAAGGATAATAAACAAGGAACGGGGCAAGGCTCAGTCTAAACCAGCCTTTTTCCCCCACTTTAATCCATTTCTGGGGCTAATCTCACAATCGTGGCTTTTTCCCACCAGTGGAAAGGAATCTGCTCCCTTTCGCACAAACTTAACAACACCATCAGCCCTAGGAGACAGGGCAAGCAGCCTCCTGTTTACTGGGGCCATGTGAACCAAGCCTTGGATCAATTTACCCAGGCAGACTGCAGTGCAGGACAATGCATGCGCGCGATTGAACGCATGTGAGCTGGGCGCATGTACCCTTGATGAAAGAAATATTTTCCGTGGTGAGTGGCTTGGGTAAAAAGACGCCAAGGCAAGTGCAGAGTGGTGATGCCAGCCGGCTGGCCCCAACTGGCAAAGATTCCTCACCACGTGCGTACAGTCAGTGATGGCATGTTTGAAGCGCTCATTTTGGAAAACTGGAAGCTATATACAAGCCGTGTGCGTTACTCACTGATTTAACCAAATGAACATTCTGTTTCTTCTGAAAGGTGACTATACTCATCCCAGAGCTTCTTTTAAGATCAATAATAACCAACCCTTACTGTGGATTGGCACAGGTACGAGACTGACATGACCCTTCTAAGATTTTACCTTCTATGAGGGAGGAACTTATCCCTCTCGTACTGGTGAGGAAATGAGGTACAGATCGGTTAAGCAGCTTGTCCAAAGTCACAAAGCAGGTCGGTGGCTGAGCTGGGATTTAAACCCAAGTACTCTGGCTCTAGGAGCTGTCATCTTAGCCACTCAGTAAGAAATTGAGCTTTTCCTTTCACTTAGAAATCAGAACGAGGGGACCAGATCAGGATGGCAGGTACTGTTTTTCAAACCAGAGCCAGGGCGTGAGGTGAGATGGTCAGAAGGCCACCAGGAAAATGTGCAGGAAGGGAAGCTGCCTGAACCTGGAAAAAAGTATCTTGGAGCTCTGGAACTCAAGGGCGAGAAACTGGTTCTCTTTCACCCACTGGTTAGGGGAAGAGAAGGTGTGATAACCAGAAGATAGGGCTGAATGGAAGTATAAGGAACAGGAAATGCTCGAAATCTTACAGAGCTGACCACGGTTTGTGAAACAAGACAAAACTGCAAAGAAGAAAGGAAGAAAGAAGGAAGTCAAAAGGCAGCGGCATAGCAATGGCTCCAAAGGTGGATTTGCAAAGGATTTCTCCTGAGCCAGGTGTGATGTGCACCTGCTAACAACCCAATTTGGAGCCTAAGTAACAGGTAAGTAGCCCAGTGCAACACTTGGTACACAACAGGTGCTCAATAAATGCTCAGCCCTCTGCACTCTATGACTCATAGCTCTGGTCTACCTGGTTTACAATAAGAGACCTTCAGCAATTTCTATTGGCACCACAAACCTTTCAAGGAAAGATGAGCTGCTAGATGCTGGCAGGTGGCTGGAAGGTACCTCTGCCAAAATACTTGTAAGAGCAGGGGTGCTGAGGGGCCACTGTGCAGGATCCCACAGAGGATCCCTGTCACCGCCTATAAAGTTAAAAGTGTGCACTAACATGCCTGCTCTTTGCTTTTATTCCTAAGCATTTGGGGACTACAATGTATTATAACCTCTGTACTCATTTGCTAGGGCCACCACGACGAAGCACCACAGACAGGCAGCTTAAACCAGATACTCATTCCTCACAGTCCTAGAGGCTGGAAGTCCCAGATCAAGGTGTCAGCAGAGCTGGTTTCTCCTGAGGCCTCTCTCATTGCCTTGTAGACTCTGTCCCCAAACTGCGTCCTCATGTGGTTGTCCCTCTGTGCATGTTTGTGTCCTGTTTTCTTATTTCCCCCAGTCATGTTGCATTAGGACCCATCCCACTGACCTCATTTTTAACCTCATTACCCCTTTAAAGACCTCATCTCTAAACACGGTCACATTCTGAGGTTCTGTGGGTTAGAACTTCAACATCTGAATTTTCAGGGGATTCAGTTCAGCCCACAAGAGCTTCCTTTCAGAACCATTTAATCTTATTTTAAAAATGCAACGCTGGCATGGCCCCCCAGGTGCTGGTGTGCTCCCAGGCCACCCGCCACCCCCAACCAGGAGTTAGTCCCTTTAGCCCTCTGAGAAAGGTGCTGCTTCAGCCCTGGTTCCAGGGTGGTGGCACAGGCATGGGAGGCGGACTGACTTGCCCAAGGTCTCGTGGCTACAGTTGTGGGACTTGGACTTGAACACAGCAGCCTTCCCCAGATTTAGGAATTCTTCTCATGCCTCTTTCCTGCTAGAGACAGCAGCTTTTCAGAGGATGGGTGGACTCTGATCAGGTGGTTTCCTTGACTGTTGCCACCTGTACAATGGCCGGTTGCTTGCCTTCTCTGGAGCAGGTTTAGAAGCCTTTCATCCCGCCGGCCCTCCTCTTCCCCAGCAGCACCTCCAGGGGGAGCGACAGCTCTTTAGGCAATGAGCGCCGTCACCCCAGCCTCCTGGATGCACCACCCCCGTCACAGAAGCTCCTTGGCGGCTCTGACTAGAGCATCAATTCCTCACCCTGCACCCATCACACATACCCAAGACTGCTTCCTAAGTATAAATAAATAAAATAAAAAAGGAATTAAAAATCTAGAAATAAACTCTTCTACTGTTCTCTCTCTGCTAGTGGAGAGAAAAGGGAGACGACTGACATTTGCTGAGGCCTCGCTCCCTGCTAGCCATGTCACCTCCTAACGGGCTCCCAAAAAGGATTCAGTAGGAAATGGGAGTGCTTGGAGGCCGGGGACCCGCAAGAGGCCCACTGGCCAATGGCAGAGCAGGGGTTCAAACTCTGGCCTCCCTTCTTCCGATGAGGCAGACATGGTAGCTATGAATGGAATCTAGAAGTGGAATGAAGGAGCACCTGGAGTAATAAAAAATGTCAGTAATTTCAGAAGGGAGGAGTAGGAACTACCATGCAAACAGACTAGGCTAGGCCTCCGGCCAAGGTACTGGCAGCAACGGTTTCTTCCGAGTCCCTTCCCCAGTGTAAGAGGGTACACAGAGGACCCGCCACACTTGTGTGAACGTTCCGCTACGGTCATCTTGAAATTCTTCATTCTTTTTGAACACAGGGCGCACATTTTCTATTTGCACTGGGCCCTGCCAGTGATGCATCTGGTCCCACACTTCAGAATGGATTAACAAAGACACGAACAACCAGACAACAGCAGACGGAAGGGGGCCTCACCACTCAACGCTTCATCAGTGACATGTCCCTCCCTCCTCCAAACTCATCTTCAGGTCCCCATTAATGGAACTTACTCTTGTGCTGCCGTTATTGTCATTTGACCATTGTTTCAAAATGCCATTTTCAATGTGTTTATGCCAGATTCAAAGAGTATATTTTGGTTCCAAAACTGAAAGACAATATTTTTAGATGAGCAAAGACATCTATGGCTCTGACACGACAAGCACATTGGATATCCTCAGAATCCATTCAAGGCAGTAAATCTAAAGCCAGACATTCACCAGGTTCCCTCCCTCAATTCATAACCATCCACCAGTAGCTCAGACATCAAGTGTTGGCTTATAACACAGCCTTACTGGTGTGTCACTGGCATACAATAAAGTGCACGCGTTATGTGTACAATTTGATGAGCTCTGACATCTGTACGCACCTGTGAGACCATCACCCCAATCGACCTAGCAGATGTGTCAACCTGCAATAAGTTTCCTCCTGCCCCTTCTAATCCATCTACCCCCCACTTCAGCCCCACTGCAGGCAACCACTGATCCACTTCCCGCCACTACAGGTTAGCTGGCATTTTCTCAAATTTTTATGAGTGGAATTTGCCATCTTTTATCCATCTCTTTCCATTAACCTCTACCCCCAGGCCCTTGACATTATCTCAGGCTTTCTTCCCATCACACTTCTGAGACCTCAGACTTCTTTTATTGCCCCTCCACTGCTGGTCCAGATCTCCCATTAAAGGGCACCATAGTCTATGTCACAACAGATGACAGATGTTATAAACCAGCAAAATAATCTTTTAGGGGTCTTCCTGACTAAAAATGGTCCTTGCTCCACTTCATCCATGTCACTGCTTATCTTTGCTCCTAGGATACAGTTATAATCATGTCACTCTCCAGACTGAAGCTGGGCCTGTCTCCATGTCTGTGGGACCTCAGCATTTATAGCATCTTCTGGCAACTCTCCGCCGTCATCTGTGGCCTCTTGTACAACTGTCTCTGCTGTGTGTGCTGTTCACTTTTTAGAAGTTGTCTCATCTCCACAACTAGGCTGTCAGCCTCCTCACCTGACCCGATACTGCGCCCTGCTGGAGGGGCACTCCAATAAAGGTTCGTGAAAGCACACAGAGAACTATACACAACTTCAGCACAGTTGAGAAAAGACTAAGAAGACTTTAGAATTTCTGTTTGTGGTCATCGGAAAGATCTCCCTGAAAAGGAAGAGAATAGGAGGATAATTTTGAAAGCCTGAAAATATGAAGGCCAACGGGTGACCTCATATTCATCCTCACATGAAGTGTGAAATGAGCTTCGTTTCACTACCAGTCTTTGACACACACACTCTTTAAACACTTATCTTTCCATTTCTGCTACTAACCCCCTACCTTCTCATTCTCACTTTCTCTGGGATGCCAGCAGGTACTCTGCAGCTGAAAACACTCTGCCCTAGCCAAGTTGCCTGTGGATCCCCACGAGTTTGAATTCATCCTGAAGAGAGTACTGATCTTTAGAGACGTAATTGTGTAAGAGAACAGCAAGCCTCAGAACATGTGCTGGGGCAAAATGGACAGAGAGGGACAGGTCAGACAGCCAAAGGCACCCAGAACCACCGTACAGGATGCCTGGGAACACTGCTCTCTGGTCCCCTCTGCTGGCCATCCTGGCAGCCTTGAGGTGGAAGGAAGCGGGGCATCTGTGTGACACTACTCAGGCCCAGGCCCCGAACCTCCTAGGTCCCAGGCGGGGCTCTAATCCGTTTCTGTTTTATTGTCCGCCCTTGCTCATCACACTGTGTACCTGCAATTAGCAAAGCAGTGAGAAGCATGGCAGGCACGTGACCAGTGTTTACTGAATGAGCAGGCAACCTCCCTCACACTTTCTGTAACTTCAAGGCACAAAAGGCTGCAAGAACAAGTCAGGAAGGACCCTCGGCCCTTGGGCCCCTGTCACATATACGGTGCTTGATAATGGCACACAAGGACCCCCACTTCTTGATCTCTGACTCGGCATCTTGGTCTCATCTCTCGTCCCAACATGGAAGGGCTAGGTAGCAGTTTTGATGAAGCGCCTTAATTATTCTATGCTTGTGCTGGAGCCCTGTGCTTGGCAATTTACAACAGCTCTGCAGGGAGCATTATTCCATTTCACATATGAGGAGACTGAGGTGCACTATAGTTAAGAAACTTACTTAAGACACTAGATCTGCCTGACTCCAGAGCCCATGCTCTCTGTCATCTATCTTTGCTACTCAAAGTATGGCCATGGGACCAGCAGCTTCTGCCATTGGAATCCCCTGGGTACTTGTTAGAAATGCAGACTCTCAGGCCCCACCTGACCGCCTGAATCAGAACCTGCCTTTCAACAAGCTCTCTAGATGATTTGTACGCATATTAACATTTGAGAAACACCATCCTAGTTGGTCTCTCATCAACATTGGGAGATAACCTAAAAAAAAAGGAAATCTGGGAACGAAAATCAAAATCACAATGAGATACTACTTCACACCCATTAGGATGTCTATTATTAAAAAAAGAAAATGGCAAAACTGTGGAGAAATCAGAACCCACCTGCATTGCTAGTGGGAATGGAAAATGGTACAGCTACTACAGAAAACACTATGGCAGTTCCTTAAAAAATTAAAAATAAATTACCATATGACCCAGCAATTCCACCTCTGGGTATATATCTGAAGGGAATGAAAGCAGGGATGTGAAGAGATATTTGCACACTTGTGTTCACAGCATTATTCACAGTCGCCAAAAAGTGACACCAACCCAAATGTCTATCAATGGATAAATGGATAAGCACAATGGGGTCTATACATACAATGGAATATTATTCAGCCTTAAAAAGGAACAAAGTCCTGACACATGCTACAAGATGGATGAACATTGAGGATATTATGCTCAGTGAAATAAGCCAGACCCAAAAGGACAAATACTGTATGATTCCATTTATATGAGGTTACTAGAGGTGTCAAATTCATAGAGACACAAAACATAATGGTTGTTATCAGGGGCTAAGGGAGAGGGATGGAGAGTTACTGTTTAATGGAGACAGAGTTTCAGCTGGGGAAGATGAAAAAGTTCTGTGGATGGACGGGGTGATCATTGTACAACAATGTGAATATACTTAATATCACCGAACTGTCCACTTAAAAATGGTTAAGATGGCAAATTTCGTTATGCATATTTTACCACAATTTTAAAAATGCTTCAAAACAAAACTTTAAAAAATGCTTCAAAACAAATCTGAGGACTGCGGACGATGCTTCAGGCTTACAGCAGGAGTGTAACATACTTGTTCTTGCTCCTTAGCCTTAAAATTTCAAGCTTTATTTCCTGTATTTCCTGCACCTACCACTATCCCCTTTGAAACATTTCATAATGGAATTAGAATAACGTGTGGACGTGTATTTTAAAGTCCCTGTCCTATGGTTTATCACCTGTACCATCACTCAAAAGGCACAACCTATTTGACAAAATCTAAAACTAGAAAAAAAGTATTTCACGGTTATTTACCAAAGAGGCCCTACAATGAGTTTTTTATACATGTGCATAGGCTGACTGTTCAGGACCTGGGCTGAAGGGAACAGCATGAGGATCTATGTCTAGCCCTCTTTCAGGGGGCTGTCTATTCAAGGTTCTATACTAAATAAGGGAGCCCTTGCCTACACGCACATAATTAGGCATTTATGCCTACATGGCTCAACTGTGAGTATGGTTTACATAATCATAATAATGGAAGCAAGGAATACCCATTTAACTGTATAGGGAGGATAGGGGAGAAAGGAATGTGGTTGTGATGGAAGAGAATTCCTTATTTCTACTTAGTGGTAATTAACAGATGCTGTCTAAAAAGAGAGGAGGGAGGGAGGGAGGGAGGGAGGAAGGAAGAAAGGAAGGAGGGAAGGAAACCACAATAGGTTATTTAGAAACATGGGTGGAAATAAAAGATTTGAAAGTGGCTGCTTCTGATGAGTAGAACCTGGAGGCAAGCAAATGAGGTTAGGGTCTGATAAATGATTATTAAAATCATGTATGTATAATACTGTCTTAGTCTGTTCTGGCTGCTTGAACAAAAAATATCATAGACTGCGGGCTTAAACAACAACCACTGATTTCTCAAAGTTCTGGGGGCTGGAAGTCCGAGATCAAGGTGCTGGCAGATTCCATGTCTGGTGAGAGCCTGATTCCTGTTTATGGATGCCTGTCTTCTTGCTGTGCCCGCACACGGTGGAGGGGACAAGGAAATTCTGTGGGCTCTTATATAAGGGCACTAATCCCATTCATGACAGCTCTGCCGAATCCTCTCCCAAAAGCCCCACCTCCTGATTCCTTTGATCATAAACAAGATTAAAAAGTTACCCACATGATGTGGTAAAACACCTCACAGTATGTGGCACAAAACAGATGCTTAATAAACATCTGTGCTCTCCCTTCCATCACTACCATAAATTACTGAGGTTCATGGGTGACTTGTCTTCAATCCTTTCCTCCATAGCTCAGAGAATACACCGTGACTATTGTCCAAAGCAATCTACCATCAACTCTTCAAAAGAAGTTTTATAGCCTACGGCCATGCCACCCTGAACAAGCCTGATCCCATCTGATCTCAGAAGCTAGGCAGGGTTGGGCATGGTTAGCACTTGGATGGGAGACCACCTACGAAGACCAGATGCTGTAGGCGTAAAAAATAAAAAATAAAGGGTTGTAAGCTGACAAGGTCTTTGCAATCTGTGAGGTCAACCAAGGGTTGCCTTGCCTAAAAAAAAAATAATAATAGTAATGCATACGAAGTTTTATTGGCTTTGTATGAAACAGAAAAGTGACAGCAAGAGAAATTTAAAATGATCATCATCTGAAATGCAAATGTAAACGAGATACTATATTTCACCCATGGGGCGACTGCTGGTCCAGGCATGGGCACACTATACCGCAATAATCACCCACCTTCCAGAGGCAACTTGCCCACAGCTATCAGAATTACTTCAGGCATATTCCACTTGGCCCAGAGATTCCAATTCCAGGGATTGCCCCTACAGAAATATCCACATATGCACAAAATGTGTGGAAAAGCAGCTTATTATATATATAAAAGGTAACAACACAGTGGGGAGGGAACGAATATGGTACCTCTAGACAACGAAACCAAGGAACTCTTCTGTACCGAAGTGGGATGATCGCCAGGAAACACATAGTGGAAAAAAACAAGGTGAGAAAAAGCTATATGCTTGTACCGGCATACCTCGTTTTCCTGCGTTTCACAGATACTGCATTTTCATTAACATTGAGACAAGCAGCAAAAAGATTACAACCCGCTTAAGGCTCAAATGATGGTTAGCATTTCTTAGCAAAAGGTATTTTAAAATTAAGATTATGTAGTTTTTTGGACATGCTTTTCGCATACTTAATAAGGTATGGTATAGTGTAAACATAATTTTATATGCACTGGGAAACCAAAGTATTTGTGTGACTCACTTCATTGCAATGGTCTGGAACCGAACCTGCCCTATCTCCAAAGTATGGCTGTATTATGCATAAAATGGTGATGGAAAAATACTCAAAGATCTATAACTGGACCCAGGGCGGGAAACTTCGTATTAATATCTTGACTGAACTCTGAACCATTTTAAAGCTAAAAGTAGATTTTTATGAAGGGAAGGGGGAAATGAGGAATTACTGTTAGATGGGTAAAGACTTCGTTTAGAATGAAGAAAAAGTCCTGGAGATGGGTGGTGGTGATGGTTACACATCAATGGGAATGTACTCAATGCCACAAAACTGTATACTCAAGTACTTAAATTGGTAAACCTTACATTAAGTGCATTTTACCACAAGAATAAAGCAAATGTATATGTATGAATGTGGCAATCCATGTCAACCATGAAAAAAGAATCTTTGCTTTCACAGAGCTTAAAAAAGGGGAGTAGGGTTTGAAAGCGCCTATCTCTGAAGCAGTTCATCCCTTGGCAGCCCACCTCACTGGAACTGGTCAGGGGGAGTGGGCGGTGCAGGGGGATGGTGGCGGGGCCACGAGGAAACCTGGGCTGCACGGCCACGGAAGTAGACCGAGCGCCAGGACCAGGGGCGACAGACCCAGGATGCCGGGAGCCTCGCAAGCTGCCGAGCTGGGAACCGCTTAACTTTCGACCCCGGGGACACGCCAGCCCCCAGTCTTTCATCCGGAGCTGCCGGCCTCCCGGGTACTGCTCCGTCTCCTCTGCCGCTGGACGTTTAACGCAAGCGCGCGTCCGCGCAGCTGGGTCCTTAACCGGGTCCGCTAGCACTCCCGGAAGGCCCCTCCCCGCGCCTGCGCACATCCCGCGCCTACGCGACCCCGAGCCTGCGCAGGGCCGGCGCGTGTCCGCTGGGGACAGTGAGGCGGGCTCAGCGTCTGCAGCTCATCGTCAGATCACGTTCATTGGCTGAGAGGTGGAGCGTGGGTCAGACCCGCCACTGATTGGACGACGTAAAAACAGCTGGTTGCTTGGGCCAATGGACTGGCGGGCTGGGCCCGCGGGTTGGAAAGGCTAATGGCTGTGGGCTGGAGTCATTTTGTAATTCAGCCATGGCCTCCGAGAAGCCGGTTGTGACTGTGACCTGCACCGCGCCAGTCAACATCGCGGTCATCAAGTACTGTGAGTGCATGGGCCGGGAGTGTGGACGTGGGGGCGACAGCCCGGCGCGGGTGGGCTGGACGTATCTTCGGCCCGCGGCAGGCAGGCTGGGCTCACCCCCGCTTGTGATGACGCAGCTGGAGGTCCAGGTGCAGTTGTGAGCACCTACCCCATCCCTTCACCCGGCCCCGCGGTGTGGCCTGCGGAGCCCCGGACCTACGCTGCAGCCAGGACACCTGGGGGACACTGTCCGCACAGGACGTCCATCCCCCCGGGGGGTGGTACTGTCCACGTAGGACGTCCATCCTCCCGGAGCCCTGGATTCTCGGTGAACATGGTCCACACAGATATCCATCCCCAAGGGGTACTCAGCTCTTATGGTCACGCCCACCTGGCCACCTCGGGCCTACTTTTCATTTCTAGCACGTATTTTTTTCAAGAGTGCTCCGTAAATGTAATCGTTCAGCAGATGGCATTTTGGGATTGACTCATTTCACTCGCTGTAATTCCTGGAGGTTCGTCCAGGTGGTAGCGGCATCAGTGCTAAGTTTCTTTAGTGCTGAGTCCTGTTTTCCTGGTGTGGACAGTTCATAGTTTGCCTAGTCATACATCCTTTGAAAGGCAGCAGACCAGCTTTGGTCTGTTAGGAATAAAGCGACTATAAACTTGTGTACAGGTGTTTACATGAACAAAAGTTTGTCATTCTTCTAGGTTAAATGCCCTGGAGTGCAATTGCTGAATTATGAGGTAGTTGCATATTGACTTTAGTTTTTAAGAAACTCTAAAATCGTTTTCCCGAGTGGCTGTACCATTTTACATTTCCACCAACAATATATATGTGATCCTGATTTTCAGCATTTGGTATTGTCTCTGGTTTTTGTTTTAGCTGATACCTCATTGTAGTTTTAGTGCATGTTTTTCTGCTGGCCAGTGATGCTAATCACTTTTTTATGGGCTTATTTGCTATTTGCGTGTCTTCTTTGGTGAAATATCTTTTGTCCATATTCTTATTGGATTGTTTGCTTTGTTACTACAGAGTTTTGAGAGTTCATTATATATCTTAGATACCAGTCTTTTGTTGGATATGTGATTTGCAAATATTTCCTCCTATTCTGTAGCTTGTCTTTTCATTTTCTTAATAGAGTCTCTCGAACAGCCAAAGTTTAAAAATGTTTGGTGAAGTCCAGTTATTTTTCCATTTATGGATAATGCTTTTGGTGTCAAGTGTAAGATCTTTTTGCCTAGCCTTACATTCTGAAGATTTTCAGTTTTTTTCCTAAAACTTTCATAGTTTTGCATTTTAAATTTAAGTCTGTGATCCATTTTGAGTGTGTGTGTGTGTTTGTTTTGTGCATGTAAGGTATGGGACTTGGGTCAAGGTTCATTTTTTGGCCTATGTTGCTTAACAAAAAGTTTTGAAATTTTGGACTTTCAGGAAGGTTCACTTTGTCTTGAGGTGCCAGGAGTGGAAGTGCTAGGCAGAAGTAGAGGTGGGCTGATTCTGAGTGTCTCCAGGAAGTAGGAGCAGGGAGATTTGAGGTGATTTCAGTAACTGGGGCTCTTTCTGTTTGGTAAGAGAAAGCAAACACCTAACGGTGCTTAGTACCTGGTAGGCACTCCAAGGTGATTTGTCAAATGAGTGAAAGAAGGTAAAACAAACAATGAAACGGAGATGGCTAGCCTCCAGCTCTCCTCTGGGACCTGGAACTCAGTGAAGTGGGGAGCAATCTAGGAGGGCTTCCTGAAGATGGGTGCTCAGTAGGAAGAAGACTTAGATTGTGCAGTGAGAGAGCAAGGTTCAGGCAGATCGGGGAGCTGTGGGATGGGAATGGGAGTGACTGGGGAGTGCCAGTGGGGAGGGGTGGGCCTTTAGTGGGTTGGGGCAGTAGCCCCCTGGTTTACAGGGCTGAGAAACTGACTGGCCTTGCCGTGGGTTGTCTGTTCCAGGGGGAAAGCGAGATGAGGACCTGATCCTGCCCATCAACTCCTCTCTGAGTGTCACTTTACACCAGGACCAGGTTAGTGTAGACTGGCAATAAACACCAAAATAAATATTTACTAAACTTTTGTTAACCTATCGTTCAGCAGTCGGTAGCAATAAATCCCCAGTCCTTGAACAGTGTCCGTTCCATGCCTCACTGTCAGGAATGCTCATTCACACGCATGCACATGCCCACACCCCTGGCTGCCTCTGCCCTGTCCCTTCACTTTCATGCCTGGCCCAGTGGCTCTGCTGTGGGAGATGAGTAGGGAGACCAGGCCTGGGACCGAGCCTACCCACCGCCTGACCCCTCCTGCCTTGGTCTCGACCTCCTGTTCTCCAGCAAGGCTGTCCCTGTCCCTGAATGGGCAGTTGTGATGGGCCATGGCAAAAAAGGCCTCCTGAGCAGAAAGGAGTGCTTGGTGGGCCCCTGCATGTGAGGTCACCCTGTGTTTTCTTTTCCAGTTAAAAACCACCACAACAGCTGTCATTAGCAAGGATTTCACCGAGGACCAGATTTGGCTCAATGGCCAGAAGGTGGACGTAGGGCAGCCGCGCATCCAGGCCTGCCTGAGAGAGAGTGAGTAGGGGTTGCATGTGAGATGTTGGGGCCAGATCCAGTCTGTTCCTTCCCTTCCTAGCTCTGGGTGGGGTCTAAGAGCACAGCAAGTGCTGCTGCCTCTTTGCTCCTCACCCAGCTTCCCAAGCCCCTGGGATAGGGGCGTTGCCTATTAGCACAGCTGGGTTTGGGTCTGGAGCTTTCCCCAAGGAGGTCTGCAGGAGAATTTTGGGGCAGCTCTGCCCAGTGGCTGTCTCTCCATTCCCCGCAGTCCGCCGCCTGGCCCGTAAGCGGAGAAGCGCTGATGACAAGGACCCACTACCCCTCAGCCTCAGCTACAAGGTTCATATTGCATCGGTGAACAACTTCCCCACGGCCGCAGGCCTGGCCTCCTCAGCCGCAGGCTATGCCTGCCTAGGTGGGTGCCCAGAGGGAGACTCACGCTCTTGCAGCCTTCAGGGAGCCACCATCACGTGAGGCTGAGGCCTTGGTTAAAATCTCCCAAGGGCTCTATGTGTTGGACCCTTTAGATTGTACACGACAGAAGCCCACCTCAAACTGTCCTAAGCCGAAAGTAGGGATAATTCCTTGGCTTCCATAATAGAATTCCAAGGGGTGCAGCCTGCTTCAGGTGCAGCTGGCTCCAGACTCTCCAGTAGCCTCATTGGGCATCCATTTCTCTCCCTTGAAACCCTGGCATGCTATATTCTGTGTTGGCTCACTCTCCAGCAGGCCCTCCCCACCTAGGGGCAAAGCTAGTCACCACCGTGGTAGGCATTGGGCTCACACTGTCCTCATAGCCACTGAGACCAGTGGCCCATTGAAAACCCCAGGATAATGCTTACTGGGTCAGCTTGGCTCATGTGCCTATGCCTGAACCACCCTCGGGGACCAGGGAGTGTGTGAGCCAGGCCAGGAGGGGGTGCCAGTGTTGGGACAAAGTGTTCGCTTCATGGACTCCAGCTCTGAGTCCTGGCATCAGACCCTCGATTAGGCTTGGCCCTGCTCCTTCATGTCCAACGTGCTGGTCCACCTGAGGGGGCACATTCTTCAGGCTTCTGTGCCTCGGCACCTCTCAAAGCCTTTGGTGCCATTCCTTGGAGAAACTCCAGCCCCTCGGCTCTCAGTCCTCCGAGTCCCCAAAAGTGGTTCCCCTCTTGCTCAATAGGCTCCAGTGGTCTTTGTATGTCTGGCGTGCACCTTTGAGAACACTGAATATGTAAACACGTGAACGAGTGAATGCTAACCTTAGTAGCTGGTGGCTGAAGTATTGTCATCTCGGAATTTATAATTTCCTGTGGGGCACATTCTTACGGGGTGCTAAACACAGCCTGGCCTGGCACCCCTTGCCTCCTGAATCTGAGTCCCCTTCCCCTGCCTGCTCTCCGTCCTGTGCCTGCAGCCTTTACCCTGGCCCAAGTCTACGGGGTTGAGAGTGATCTCTCAGAAGTGGCTCGCCGGGGCTCTGGCAGTGCCTGCCGGAGCCTGTATGGCGGCTTTGTGGAGTGGCAGATGGGGGAGCGAGCTGATGGGAAGGACAGCATTGCCCGGCAGGTGGCCCCTGAGTTGCACTGGCCTGAACTCCGAGTCCTCATCCTTGTGGTAAGTGACTACCGCCGAGTGAGGGGTCCTCTTGGGCTGAGCTGGGAGTAGGATGAAGGAATGTTTCACCTGCTTCTCAAGTTTGCTGAGGGGTGAGGCTTTTGGTGGAACATTCAGGAATGACTCCCATGTAGAAGGGGCTGCTGATCTAGATACTGCCATTCCCAGATCTGCGTCATCTCTGCTGTGGTCAGGAGGCCTCCATGGGCAGGAGGCTTGCTGGCTCCCACCCCTGCTCCTCTCTACACCAGCCAAGGGGAAGGACAGGATGGGTATTTAGGGCAAGGTCCAGGCTCTGTCTCCCCCTGTGCAGGTGAACAGTGAGAAGAAGCTGATTAGCAGCACAGTGGGCATGCAGACCAGCATGGAGACCAGCCCACTGCTCAAGGTAAGGCCAGTGCTGGGGCAGATGCCAGTCCCCCAGGGTGTGACCTGCATGTCAGGACACGCGCCGGGTTCCACCCACATCTTCCAAAGCTGAGCTCATCTGCTGTACGGAATGTGTGTACAGATCCTAAGGCCTGGGAGTGGGTGGGGGCCTCTGACCTGGAGTGTGTGCTCTGGCTGATGGGCTGGGAAGCAGCCAGTGCCTCACTGGGAAACTCCTATGCCTTACAGTTCCGGGCCGAGGCGCTGGTGCCAGCTCACATGGCAGAGATGACCCACTATATCAAAGAGAGGGACTTCCAGGGCTTTGGCCAACTGACCATGAAGGAGAGCAACCAGTGCCATGCCACCTGCCTGGATACCTTCCCACCTATCTCTTACCTCAACGACATCTCCAGGCGCATCATCCAACTGGTGCACCGCTTCAACACCCACTACGGAGAGACCAAGGCACGGTGGGACTGGGGCAGCACAGGAAACCCATAGAGTGGGCTTTAGGCTACGAGCTTCAGTAAAACCACGTCATATCCCACGTGGTTTTACCAGCACATGCTTGTCTGTGACAAAATCCCACGAAACCTGATTTATGCTCCTATGTACAAGGTGCTGACAGTTTCCTTCTCACTCTGTTTCATTTTGGTTGCATGACCCACTAAGGGATCGCAGCCTGAACTCTAAAGTACTGGTGTGGCCCCCACCCCTTGTCCTGAGTTGGCGGCCAGAGGTGCCACTGCTCTACTTCAGGTTGGCCCCACAGGCACTGTGGGAAGCCCCGGGCCTCCATGGCAGACACGGGGGTCTAAGTCAGGTGGAGCCATGGTGCACACATTCACATTGACTGCACTGGTTCCAGGTGGCGTACACGTTTGACGCAGGCCCCAACGCCGTGATTTTCACCCTGGATGACACTGTAGCCGAGTTTGTGGCTGTTGTGATGCATAGTTTCCCCCTTGAGTCAAATGGAGACAAGTGAGTTGTGGGTTCCCCCATTTAGGAGGCTGTGGAGGGAGGAGCAAGGTATCCTGCCTGGATCAGGGTGACCGCACCTAAGGCCACGGTGCTGAATGGGGAGTCCTGCAGGAAGCGTTGATCCCCTTGGGGACCACAGGTAGTGTGTCACCAAGTGTGCTCTGCTGGGACTGTGGACTCTTCATCACATGTCCCAGCCCCATAGTCACAGAGACACGCACATGCAACATCACAGCTCCGTGTGGACAGTGCCCGCCGCCCCGCTGTGGAGACAGAGAATTCAGATTTCTTCCCATCTGTTGTTCTTATCGTCCCTTCTCCATGTGGAGACGCCTTCCTGCTAGGGGTGTTGAAAGTGTGTGGGGTTGTTTTCTGTCACCATTGCTGGGCCAGTACTGATGTCTAGTGGGCGGGAGTCTGGATTACTAACTTCCTTAGTGCATGGGACAGACCACATGAGCATGATGGCCTCAGAGGCCGTCAGTGTCCTCATTAGAAGCTCTGCACTCATTGCCTTTGTCACCCCAATGGGTGATATGCAGGTTTTGTTGTTCTGAGGAGCACAGTAATGGACTCATTCTTGAACTGAGGCATTTTTTCTTATGTTACCCCCACTGGGCGGAGCTGTAGCCACAGGCCAGGGATGAACTCAAAACCTCAGGTAGGTTTCCTGAAACCCTTCTCTCACAGTGACCCCGGCCAGGCCCTTGGTCATTGCTGCTCAGTTTTTTCGTGTGTATGGTGAAATACATATTACTTGAAATTTACCATTTTAATCACTTTAAAGTGTACAATTCAGCAGCATTAAGTATGTTCAGTGTTATGCAACCAGCACTACTGTCTGATTTCAGAACTTTTCATCACCTTAAAAGAAACCCCGTATCTACTGGTAGTCACACCCCTTCCTATCTTGGGTCTGAGTTCTGCATACCTCCTGTTAATGGACGCACAGCACACTCCTGCCTTCCTTTCCCCAGGTTTCTGAAGGGACTGCCTGTGAGGCCTGCCCCGCTTTCAGACAAGCTTAAAGCTGCGCTAAGCATGGATCCTACCCCCGGCGGCATCAAATACATCATTGCCACTCAGGTGAGGCCTGGCACTGGCCCCCAGCCCCGGAGCCTGGGGGCCCCTGCGACCTAGTACACCCGGGGAGGGCCCTGTCCAGCACACTGGCCTCAAGGGCTCAGACCTGGTGTGTCTGGGTGAAGGGGCTCCCTTCGCCCCCACTTTCTGGGGTAGAAAACTGAGCTGCTAAGAATAACAGTAAATACAGGAGCGCACTTCCGATTTCAAGGCATCTGGTCCACAGTGGTTCGTTTCACTCTCTTGCTCTCAAAGTGGACATTTCAGGACACCCTGTGACGTGTGGGACAGTGTTCCTAGTGCTGAGGGGGGAGGGGGGGGCTAGGAATGTGGAGACCTAGGGTCCCTCAGGGCTCATCCACTGGAACTGGATCAGGATCCCTGCTCAGAGTGGGTTAGCTGGGATTTCACTCAGATTATGAAATTCCAAGTCCCCGTGACCTTGTGTGTGTAAGCCCCGATCTCGTCCTTTCACCTGAGTCTGGGCGACAGAGGCTGAGAGACCATGCAGCTCTGCCTGAGGGAGTTGGGCACAGGGTCAGGGTGTCACTACACAGGTGGTCAGCTTCTGATCTGCACTTACCTGGGAGGGTGGGAATACGCCTGTCTCTCCTTGTCACCCTGACCTGACATTGATTTCTCTACCTGCCAGGTAGGGCCCGGGCCTCAAATCCTGGATGACCCTCATGCTCACCTCCTGGGCCCCGACGGCTTGCCAAAGCCAACAGCTTGACCGCTTCCTCAGCAGGAGTCCTGGCCACCACTTGGAGAAGGGGCCACTTTGCTGGGACTGGGGAGATGGGTGTGGCAGCAGCACGGGTGTGCTTGTTGGGACTGGTGGGTGGCCGCTAGGTCCCAGGCCCAGCAGAGTGCCGTGGCTGAGTGGGGGCACTGGAATGACCACCTGCAAGCACCTAGGTGGTCAGAAGCGGGCCTCCCACCAAGTGCCTCACCTTCCCCACCTGTACCAATGAAGTGCTGAGATGAGAGCTGGGATCGGATGTGGGACCTGGAGGACCCCCAGCTGATGGGGGCGAGCTGCCATGTGTCCCAGTGAAGGATTTCTGGCCCTATTCCCACTGGGGCAGTTCCCACTGCCCACAGCTGGAGCTGGGCACCAGAGATGGTGGGGAATTGGCATCCCTCCTTGGAGCTCAAAGACTGGTCACTGCGAAGGAAGCAACCTCTGCAGCCTCGAGAGCCTGCCACAGAGTGCTTCGAACATGTCCGTCCTAACTCCTCTGCCAGAGCTCAAGCCACTGGGTGTGGATGGAATGCTTCTTCATAAAAAGAAGGAATGTGACTCCAGCAGGAGGTGGGGGAGCCAAGGTGTGCAGTCACATGAGAACCCCATCAATTGGCCACTGGGAATAAAGCCAGCATTGCTGATTGGGTCTGGCATTCTATGTAACCAGAGTTCCTGTGTGGCAGTGAGCAGCACTGGGGAGGGCATGGGCTGTGTGCCTTCTGCAGGAAGAGAACTTGGAACTTGCTCACTTACTGATTTGCTCCTGAAGATGATGCCGTCTGACCCAAAGCTCCCCTCCAGTTGCCCAGCCCTGTGGTGGGTGTTAAGCACACAGGCACCCCTGGGGCCACGGGCCACACTAGGGCTCTTGACTGGTGTGGGGATGTGGTTTGGGTGTGGCTTTAAGCTCCCAGTACATGAAAAAAAGTGGGAAGCAGATTTGCAGGGAGGAGCAGTGTGATCAGGGAAGACTCCCCTCAGCCCAGAAGCTTATGGGTTCTGGACCCCTGGAATGGCTCACACTTCTTAATGAGTTTTTCCATTAGTGTACAGGTCATTGAACTCCCCACTTTCCCAGCTTCAACACAGTTGGCTTAGAGGAAGAGGAGGGGTGGATGCCTGCACCCTTTGATCCACTTCCTGGTTCCCAGCCTCTTCCCTACAGGGTCAGACACTGCTCCTGCAGACCCTGAAGGGGGTGGGCAGAGAAGGGAGATGAAAAGGAGCAGGACACAGCACTTACATTCTGAATTTTCCCAGAAGCTTTGCATACTGTTTCCCTCCCCTTAGTCTGAGCAGAGAGTTGCCCCCGACACCTGCACTAGCCCAGGGCCAGATGAGGAAATGGGGACCTTAGTAACAGGCACTGACTTCCAGAGAGGGACTCCACTGGGCCCTGAGGCTCCTAGTCTGAGGCCCTTCTGCCTGGAGGGGAGTTTTCCAAGTGGACGCGATGAAGGCTCTGGACCTTTAAACCCTTCTAGGAACCTGGCCTCGCACCTTCCAAAGAAGCCCCTGTTGGCACCTTCAGTAGCTCAGCATTCTGGAGGGACTCTGCCGTCCGAAGCAGGTGTCCACCTCACTGTCCCGACCCCTCCCGCACCCAGTCTCTCAGGCGATGCTTGGGACACCCCAGGTTGTCCAGGCGGGGAGCTGGCAGGGAAAGCGGCTGGCACCGAGAAGGCATCTAAGTGGGTGGGGCCTGCAGTGCCTCTGAGGGTGCTGGAGGCGGTGAAGTGGAGTCCCCCCGACTGGCAAGCAAGAGGGCCCGCGGGGCCGGGCAGGACTCCAGAGCACCTAACCAGTCTCGGTGTCCCTGCCTGCCTTGCCTGTCGCCAGGGGGCGGGGCCGGAACGGGGGGGGGGAGGTACGGGGCACGGGCCGGGCCGCGCCCGGGGAGCTAGGGGACAGGGGGCGGGGCCGGAACTCGGGGCTGGGAGGCAGCGGACGCACGGTCCTCAGTGTCCCAGCCGAGACCAGCCTCGTTGGTCGCCGCTATGGGGCAGATCGAGTGGGCCATGTGGGCCAACGAGCAGGCGCTGGCGTCCGGCCTGAGTGAGTGTGACGGGGCTGGGCACGCGGAGCGAGGCGGGAGACGCCGAGAACCCAGGCTTCGACCAAGGAAGTGGTCTGGAGATGGGGTTGTGGGGAATCAGCTGCCCGAGGCTGCGGGCCAGGGCAGTTGGGGCATTGCGATCCCAGGCTGCGGGCCGAGGGATGGGGTGGGCTGGGAACGGGGCGAGAGAGCTCAGGTCCTGAGGGGTCAGAGACTCCAGGCTGTGGGCCGAAAGGCGGGAGCTGAAGCCTGCGGGTGGGGGCCCCGAGACTCCTTCGGAGACCTGAAGCTGCGTAGCGAGGAGGTGGGCCTGGGGTTGGGGGCACCTCCCAGCCCCGACCTCGGGCTGCGGAGGTGGTCGGGAAACTCGGCAGACTCCTGCGCTTCCGTCCCTTCCTCCCCTCCGCTGTCCCCTCTTCACCCCTCCACTCAGCCCGGACCTCCTGCGAATAGAGGAAGTTGCAGTCCTGGGGGAGGAGGCCGTCCCCTCGGTGGTTTCCGGGGAGTCAACACCCTCCGATTTGGAAAACCCAGTGGGACCCGCTCACTCCGCCCCTCCTGCCCTGGAGTGGAACTTAGGCCCAGGAGTTGCAAGGGGCTCCCTCCCCAGCCCTGAGTCTTCACGGGACATCTAAAACTGCCCAGAGGGACTTCTCAGCTCACTCTCAGAGACTGCTTTTGAGGAAGGATGGCAGGCCCCCAGTCACCCTGAGCCTGAGCTCAGGCGCTTTGTCGAAGGCACAGTAGGATCCGCACCCCTGTACTGTACTCGAAAGGGGAACCTCTCAGGGTGAGTGGGTGAGGCTGGGCCCAGACAGGGTCTGAGGCAAGAGGAAGCTGCCCAGAGGCTCTGCCTGCCTCTGTGGACCTGCCACTCCCAGAAAGGACCTGCACCCAGTGGTGGGTGAGAAGTCTGTGGGGAATGTGGTGATGAGGAGGGTCCCACCATTCCCTTGGGACCCACCCTGAGTCTCCCGCCCCATGTAGGGATCAGAGGAGCCTGGTGAAGCTCTGGGAGGGAAGGGAGCAGATACAGATGAAGTCCCCCTGGCCCCGGAACTCTAAGATCACATTTTGGTGTGGGCAGCTTTAAGGTATGAGGCCCAGTGGTCTGTTCTGTGTCCAGGCAGGTCGCCCCGCTTTTGGCCTCTAGAGTGGGTAAGAACTCAGTGAGTCAGATAATTCTCCTCGCTTCTCCCCAGAGCTGTCCCCAGGCTGTTCCCTTGCCTGCCACGGTCTGTGAGCCCTTAGACCACTGCAGACCAGCCTCCCTTGCTCCCACAGTTCCTCAACTCCCACCTCACCCCCAGGAAGTAGAAGGTGACAGAGGGCACCAAATGGGTAGCTCTCTGAGAGCCCTGGGTTCCAGTCCTCGTGGGTACCGACAGTGACCCTCCAACACCCCTGTTCATGGCGTGCCCACTGCGTGCAGGTTGTTCTTTCCTCGTCTTAGCTACTGTCCATAGTGTCATGAGCCCAGAGTTGTTCTTTCGTCCACTTTAGAAACAGTGAAGTTGGGGCCTAGAGAGCCAAGGTGCAGCTCGGTTTCCTCCACCATCAAATGAGGCCATTTGTTGAAAGGTCTCCCAGGGCCCTCCCCACTCTGAGTTCCTCCTCTTACTTTTTTTCTGATTCACTATAAATGTAGCCACCTGAGATTGCTCAGGCCTGGCTAGGCCCTACTAAGTAGCCGCTGTATCCAGCAGGCTTCTTTTTTATTGTAGAAAATCCCATCTAATTGGATTGTCACTTCCTGCTGAAAACTCTTCAGTGGATCCCATTGCGAAGACTAAAAGCCAAATTCTGACTGCTCTGCCCCTGCACCCCTCCCTTCTCTGTCACTCCAGCTTTACAGGCCTCCTCTCTGTTCTCAGATTTCCCAGGCATGCCACAGGGCCTTTGCAGAAGTGGCTTCTATAGTCTAAAGCATTTGTGGCTGGCTCCTCCATTCATTTCTCAGCTCAGATGTCACTTGCTCAGAAGTCTTTCTAGAGCACCTAGACCTCGGTCATAGGCCCCGTTCTAGTTCACCACTTTCTGATGTTTATTTTTATCCCCTCCTGAGTTTGTAAGTCCCATGAGAGCTGAGGCCTTATCCGTCTTGGCCCCACTGCATGCCTACACCTACAAGAGGCCCTGCACACAGTAGTGCTCTGTCAGCCCTCACGCTTCCCTGGTGAGCCAGTGGTGTCTTTGCTCCCCTTTTGCGGATGGCAAGCAGCAAAATTGAGGTTCAGGATGGGAAAATTATACCCCCAAAGGTGAATGGACTGCCCTTCCTTCTTCCAACTCACAGAAGTGCTAATGAGCAAACCAAGAGTTAATATGTAGCTGAACTCAACTCCAAGAATAGGAAATCCACTGGCCACAAAAGCAGAGTAAAGTTTCAAGGTGATGGATGGGCTGGGGTGGAAGGAAGGGGTACCTGGAGAATTGGGACCAGCAGGGGCTCAGGCTTTTACCAAGTGGGATTTTGGGGTCTCTGTGTGAAAAAGTCTGAAAGTGAGGTGCATGCCTCAGGCCAGAGCTGGAAAAGACTGCTTTATAAACAAATTAGAAAACTGTCCCTCCTCTCCCCACTCCGCAAGGAAGCGCGCCATCTGCTGCCAGGGCCTGGATAAAAAAAGTAATGAACAAGACAAAACCCCCGAAAACTCAGACCCGTGTTGTGCATAGGGTGAGGGCTGAATCTGCCCTACCCTGTGCTGTAAAGACCACTGACCAAAAAATTCAGATAAATTCGATTCAGAACTGGAGAAACCCTTAGGCCTCCAACAGAGGCAAATATGAAACTGTTCTATAAGGGCATTTCCTCAACCAGGGTACACAGACTGTCACACAAAAGCAGACACTGCTGGGCACAGCTCATAAACATAGCCACCATTTGAGGAAGCAGACACCATAAACAGGAGAATGTGCCTCCTTAGAACTAGAACTACCAGTGCCATTTGGAAAAGACTTGAGAATATGTGTACATTCTTAAACATATGGGTATATTTAAAACTGTTCAAGGAGATAGAAGAATAGAAAATTACACAGGACAATGGAAAAATAACTAATATAGGATGTCTAGAAATAAAAATATATAAAGTCATTAAAGGTTAATGGATGAATTATCTATAAAGAGATGAAGAGAGAATTAACAAAGTGGAAGATGGATCTGAGGAAGCCTCACCGAATGTAGCTAAAAGAAGTTAAGTCATGTACAATAGTACAAAAAGATGCAACATATGTGTAATGGGGGTTCCAGAAGAGAGAATCAATAGAATGGAGGGAGGCAATATAGAAGGGGAAATGGGTGAGCATTTCCAGAACTGAAGGAGAAAACAAAGTTCCTTATAGAATAAAGGAAAACAAATCCCTTCCTGGACACACTGTAACGAAATTACAGACCATTAAAGAGAGTCTTTAAATTTACCAGAGAAAAAAATGGATTAGTATCAGACTAATTTCAGACTTCTCATCATCAGTAATAGATGCCAGAAGACAATGGAATAATATCTTTGATGCTGAGACAAAAACATAAATTCAATATCCAGATGAACCATCATTCCAGAATGAGGGCATTTTCAGATATCCAGAGAATTGCTGCTAACATACTATCACGGAAAGGACTACTAAAGGATGTACTTCAGAAAGAGGAAAGTTGAATTTTGAATCCAGAAGAAAAGACTGGGATGCAAGAATGAAGACATTGGTGACTAAGTATTGACTGTAAATAATTAATAATAATAGGTAATTTGAGAATGAGATTGAAGTTAAACATTTTAAAGTCCACATGTGGTTCAGGAAGAGGAATTTTAAAAGCAAAATTTGATCAAGTCAGCAGGAGACAGGAGAAGCAACAAAAACACCTGTTAAAGAGAAAACACAAAATAAGATAAAATAAGTTCCAATTATCCGTAATCATAGTCAATAAAATCTGTTAAATTCACCCTCAGGTTGATTAACATATAAAAAATTCATCTATATCAGCTTATTCATGATAGCCAAAAACTAGAAGCAACTGAAAATTCCCAAAGACGAAAGAATGGATAAATCGTGGTTGATTCATACCATAAAAAACTACTTAATAAGGAAAAGAGCAAGCTAGTGATCCACCCAAACCACATCAATGACCTTGACAGCCTTCCTTCCATTGAGCAAAAGAAGCCAGATCTAGGGTTCCAGTGTTAACAGGAGCATGAGACAACTTTCTGGGATGATGGGAATCTTGACTTGGGTGGAGGTAACCTGGGGTACACATGTGTAAAAAGTCATCAAGCTTATACCTGTGTATTTTACCATGTGTAATAATTATACCTCAATAAATTGCTGGAAATTCTGGGGATGGATGGTGGTGATGGTTGCACAACAGTGTGTATGTACTTAATGCCACTGAGCTGTTTGATTTCAAACTGCTCAGGGCTCAGAAGCCGACTCTCCCCGTACAACTCCTGGGACATAGGCTCGGCTCCAGGCTCCATCAGTGCCTGGCTCCTTCAGCCCCTCGTCCAGCTCCTGTGCCACTTCCTCTGTGTTCCTCATTATCTGTGGGTCTGCAGGCACCTGGGTCCTCTTACTGGGCAAAAGTGTTGATGGACTTGAGGGTAGCTCCGTGGGGGACTGGTGGCCCAGCCACGGGAGGGGGCATTACAAGGGGAGGTGACCAGAGTCCCATGCGATCCCCAATCCTGCGGGGATAGAGTGGAGGCATGCCCCTCCTACTAGTGGGGGGCTCCTACTAACCCGCTTCTCCTCTGCCCACAGTCCTCATCACGGGTGGCATCGTGGCCACTGCCGGCCAGTTCACCCAATGGTACTTTGGCGCTTACTCCATGTATCCTCCCATTGTAAACCCCAAAACTGGGTAGGGGTGAGGCACCGCTGGGAGCAGCACTAGTAGGCTGGGGGTAAAGGTGTCACTGCCTTTGGGGGTACAGTGTTTCACGGTTTGCAGAGTGCTGCTCACATCCCCAGGCCCTTTAGACTCTCAGGATGGGCTCAGCTGCAGTGTTGGGAGCCAAAGCTCATCAGGGGAGCAACTTGCCTGCATCTTGGCGAGGGGGTGGGAGGTGTCAGCACCCCCAGGGATCCCCTCTGCACCTTATTCTATCAGCCACCCCGGTGGGCTTGCCCAGTTCTGTCAGAGCAGGCTGGGCCCCCTCTGTCCCCTCTTGCCCTGAAGCCAGCTGTTCCAGGCCCTCTGGAAACCAAGGCAGGACAGGCAGTGAAGTGGCCAGACCTGTGGAATCTCGCCTAGTTGTTCCCCGGCTGTGACCCAGGCCACTGCCGTACCTCTCTTATTTCTCATCGGCAAAGAGACGGCTGACGCTGGCTATTCCTTAACTGCAGCCTCAGCGTGGCAGGTGTGTTCATCTGCCTCCTGGAGTACCCCCGGGGGAAGAGGAGAAAGGGCTCCACCATGGAGAGATGGTGAGTCCCCCATTTGCTTGGGGTCCATCCCGGGGGATTGGGTGGAACTCACAAGGGCGGGACACTAGGCAATGAACTCTGCAGGAGCCTAGTCCCATCCCTCTGAAGCTCTAGCACCAACCCGTTTGCCCTCTTGGGCAAACCAAGACTGGTGTCCGCCTAACTGCTGTGGCCCCATGGTCTCTGAAAGGGAAGAAGCTAGGGTGCTCTGAGGTGGGGGTGGGGCGGGGTAGGGTACCGAATAGGACTCAGTCTGTCTTCCCCCCGTCCCTCGGCCTAGTGGACAGAAGTATATGACGAAAGTGGTGAAGTTGTTCGGGCCCCTCTCCAGGAATTACTACTTCCGTGCCTTCCTGCACCTCGGGTGAGTCCCCGCCCATTCCCAGGCTCAGGAGCACCCTGGAGTAGATCCTTCCAACTGGACTGGCCTGGACAGGAGGGGCAAGTCAGGCCCCTCTTTGCCCAGCTGTTTTTCCAGACAAAAGCCAGGACCCGGGCTCTGCCAGAGGCTCTCTGAACCTGTAGTCCTCATCTCTCGCTGCATAAGAATTTGCCCCGAACCTTAGTAGCTCAAATCAGGAACAGTCAGGGTTCTGGGGTTGATGGGGCACAGCTGGGTGCTTCTGCAGGCTGCCTAACACGTGTGTCAGGTGGTGACTGCAGCAGGCTGGAACACCCACGTGCCTCTGCAGCTGCTGGGACCTCCCAGCATGGCAGCTGGGGCCAAGAGCAAGGATCCCAAGATTGTTAGGGTACAAGTAAAGGCAGAGTATAGCTCCAGGGGCCCAAACTTAAAAGCCCAGCATTTGGCAGAGCCAGGTGTCCCCTCCATCCACTTGTCCTGGGGACAGCACATTTACGGTCTGTTTTGTCCTGGTATCTTGTGGCCTCTGCCCAAGACCTAGCTCCCTGCAGACTCCTTCTGACTGCCCTTCTGAGTCTCCCACCCTCCCACCCACCCCCAGGCTCTCAGTACCGGCTGGCTTCCTGCTTGCCACCATCCTGGGCACAGCCTGCTTGGCCATTG